>NC_091397.1:35988753-36288753 GCF_032191515.1 Phaenicophaeus curvirostris
AGAGAAAGAGAAAGAGAAAGAGAAAGAGAAAGAGAAAGAGAAAGAGAAAGAGAAAAGAGAAAAGAGAAAAGAGAAAAGAGAAAAGAGAAAAGAGAAAAGAGAAAGAACCAGTAATGAAAAGTTCTGTGAGATTCTATGAAGCTGAGTTAGGAAAGTTGGCGCACATTGTGCCTTTTTATGAAAAGCATCTCTGTCAGAAGAATCAGGTAATTAACAACTTACTGCATTTCTCTTTGATGAGATGCAAGTGACATGAGCAGGATTTTCTTTTTAAGGATCCTGGACAGAATGAAATTCCATGGTGAAAAAGCATGAGATACAGATGCTAAAAATAATGTGGAGATATTTATATCTATGATTACACTCATCTTCCTATTATCTCATACCTTTCAGTTCCTTGTGAGTTTTTACTTCGGTTTTCATAACACATTTCAACTGCAAGGGCTTTGACACAGTTTCCTCATATGAAGGAAATCTTATGTCTAGCACAACAAGGCTTAGAGAATCAAGTGATGGGCCTTAGCGATGACAATGCACAGCTCAGTTAACAGAAGAGATAATTGGCTAAAATAAAAATGTGCAGAAAGGTTGTGCCTTTTGCATATTATGAAAATATACACAAGTAGAGTCGAGAAGAGAGACCCTGTGAGTTTCTGGACCAATCTTGGAACAGAAATAATATCATATTCAAGAGAGGAAGGGAACATTTATAAGAGCTAATTTTCTCAGTTTATACAGAAACTTGCATCATTATGGCTGGAGGCAAAACATCCCTATGCCGTATGCTGAAATTTTGCCTCTGAAAGTGCTGCCCAGTCATCCAGGTGCCAGGTGCCAGATGGCAGGGTGATAAGCTGCCACAGGAAACATCCTTCAAACACATATATTACAATAGACTTTCTCAGGAGACTGAATACCTATTGTGAATGGGCCTATTGGAAAATGAAAAAGCGAATGTCTAGACCACACGTGTGGCACAGGCGAGACAGCTACCTTGCTGAAACCACACGAATAAGGGAAGACCTTATCATCCCAAACAAAAGACAGTAATACTACTTTACTTTTCAGCATAATTATGTAAACTGGATTATTTTAAGCCCCTGCTTTCCTCTGGATAATCATGGAGCAGCTGTGGTTAAATAAAGTGTCTCATTATAGAAACTTGTTTAAAAAAATAGCAATTACATTTAAGATACAGTCTAGAATTAAAGGTATCTGATTTACACTTGAAACAAAGAAAGTTGAGATCTGATTAACTGCACTATCACGAGTGACCTATTCAAACTGCATTGCTCTGATTAACAACTATATGTGTTCAAAGTAGAAAATTTCTTATGAATGATTCAGAAGATTTCTGGCTTTTAATTCGTTAGAATCTAGATTTCTTAATCTTGGCACATTGTGAAGTTCAACTTCATTGAAAAACTACAGCAACCCTTTATGGACAGCTTTACAAGAACTCTGAAAGACATTGTATGCTCAAAAGAAGTTTAAATCCTTTCCTTTGGTTTCTGGTGATGAGCACACAGAACTGAAAACTGACGATTCAGATCATGCCATGAAGGCAGCACATTATCAGCAAATGAGAGAAATCTTAGAAGAGTATTAAAGTCCTTGCACACTGAACTTTACATCTCTTTTGTTAAGAGTTTGTTGCTCAGACCAGAAATACATTTTCAAAGATGCTGTACAACTTGGTAGCTTCAGGAAAGAGAAAACTCAGCAGCTCATTAATGCTCAATTTTTAAGTTTTCAAATACAAAGAAAAAGCAAGGGTCATTCTAGAGAACATATTCAGGGACAAATTAAGCTGCTAGGTTTTCAGTCAAGAAGCAACAGGAAATTCAGTGAAATTGGAGATATACTCAAAGCTTAATTTTGCCTTGTAAATAGTGAAAAATAGAAACATTTGCAAAGATATTCTGAACAAAACTATTCAACTGAAGCTCAGTGGAATAAAAGCTACAATAAAATTCAGTATACACTACTGAACGTGTTAAATTGAGCACTAGAATACTTACGACAACAAAAAAGTCCTATTTATGTACATAACTAAGATGCTTTCAACACATTTTTTATTAAATTCTGGTTAGTAAGTAGCATAACTCTGATCAGACTTCTGTCACACAAAATTATGACAAATTATTTAGATTTTGCCTTTTTAATAGCTATAAAAGGATCTCTTGTGTTTATCCAATCTCCCATAATTTAACATAGTCTGACACTTTTTAGAAGACACTGAATCACTTCAAAGTTGCAATTTACTACCTGTGTGAAAGGTAGTACCTACTCAAAATACAGCAGATGAAAACAAAATAAAGCGGACGATACAAGAAAAAAAAAACAATTCAACAAGTTGCTACCCCACCTATTTGTAAAAATTAGCACTGTGATAGTCACATTAGTTTAGCAAGCAAAAAAGTATATTCAATAACTAGGATCAGAGATGAAAGTCAGATTTCAGAGTCCTGTTCCAAACGAAATTACAAATGAGCTTTGGAAGCAACTATAAAAGTAGTACAATCACAACTGTGAGGGTTAATTCAAGTTCCTGAAGAGCTCTGCAGTCTAAGTATAGCTTATGTTAGTAAAGAAAAAAAGAAACTCTAGAAAGCATAATATACTTATGGTTACAATCGAAATTATAACCATGCTAGCTGATGGAATGTTAAAGACAAGCCATAAACACACACACAACTCCACCCATACTAAATCCACTCTAGTTGCTGGTTATGAACAAGAAAATTCAGATTTAGACTGTTTATAATATTGAGGAAATATTTCTAGTATCTACTACAGAAACAATATACAGAAACATAGGAACCATAGTTCAGGCAGGATTTCTTAAAAAAATTATTTAAATATTGACTAATCTAGATCAAACCAGAAGAGAGCCAGAACTAACCCCTTGAGTTTTGAATATCAAGAAAGTTATCTATGTAAAAAAGAAACAGTGGATACCCAATGCATGCTTTTCTTTACATTTTGACTGTGGAAAAACAAAGGCAAAAGCAGATAAAAGTTTCATTTATTCAGCCAAACACAGTACAATGAAGATAAAATCTTTTGGTCAGTCAGGTTTTTGGTTTTGCTTATACAAACTTCAGACACTTCATAACTGTTTTGTACTTTCAATATACCAATGTTCAAAAAGGGTTGCACCAAAAGGTCACATTACAGAAATGCACCAGAATACAACTATTTTGTATAGCGGATGCCTGGTTACATTGAGTCATGCAGAGTTGGTTCCAGAAAATACGGCCATACTGCTATGCTGTGCCAACCAGAGAATAGCACAGCCATACCTGTGCTGCACGACCACCTGAGACGAGAATACTGCAAGACCAAACCTATCATTGCAGAAACAGCTGCAACATCTCCCCATCACATAATCTGCAATCTGTTCTAGCTAATCCATAGCAAGACAGTTGACTATCACTGTTATGTACTGGAAAAAGTCTCCTAGCTCCCATAGCCATAGCTCTTCAAAACCAACCAATATTGGTTTTATATATGGGAGGCCTGGTTGTAACACTAGACAGTGACAGCATTCAGTGTAATGATGTAAGATTTCTGCTTCAGAGTTTCTGTGGTCACAAGCAGTAAATGTTATTTTATCTCTTAATGTTATGACCACCACCACCTTCACTACTGGGAAGACTAGACTACATTATGTTTTCCTCACTTTCTCTAAAAAGAAAAGAGATGGTAATGAAAGTGAGTAGTGTTTAGGTGCAGTTCTCCCAGACAAACTCAGGGAACTGTCCCTCTCAGAATTTAAAGGACTTCTGCCTGAAATTAAGAAACCCAGGTTCTGCTCAGCTAGTTACAAACATGACTATTTGATGAGAAGTGTCAAAAACTATGAGAGATAGAATAGATTCTTTTAAATTAAGTACATGTCCAAGTCTCCATAAGTTAGCATGATCTCCATGAAGAACATGAAACAATCAGCTAAATAAGAACAAAATTTTCTTTGTTTACTGCAAGTTTCCCATACTAGCCAGAAGTAAGATAAAACTTTTTTTTCTTGTGCTTGCTTACATGATGAAGGTCATGTTTTTTAAAGAATTTCAACTCTCCAGTAGATGTAGCAGACTATGTACTGGGCTGTGGAGATCTGAAGTCTGGTTAATTCCTTTCATCAACCTGTTGTCTTTCTGAGCAACAGTGATTTGTAGCAACATCAATGGTAAATGACAAATAGGTGGAACTCCCAGATCATTGTGGTCATTTAGATTGTTCTTGTAGACTCACAAGATAAAAACACCAAAATTCAGATGCAAAATATTTCGGTTTACAACTGCTATGGAAGTCAGGTAACCCTTTAAGAAAAGGTTTCTCTGTCAGAAGAAAAGCAATCAAGTCATCATGCAAGCTTTAAAGGGATCCAATTTCAGCAAACACCTTTGATCTATTTCAGTGTTCTGTTACTAATCTACTGCTGATGAAGAAATATGCAAAATGCAGAAAGACAATGAACAACAGACCCTTGTCGTATCTGGACACAGACACATTACAGACCACAGCAGGCCATGGGAAAAGCAAGTCAGTTCTCAACCTCATAACACACAAAATCATGAATTCCAAGAGCCAAAAACTCTAATGCTTTCTGCTTACCTGATACGGAACAATACTCCCATGAGCAGTACCCCAGCGTTTTGCTTCAGTTTTGCAGTTAAGGTAATTAGCTGCTACATGAGTGAGACATGCAACCTGGAAACGGAGAAAAAGTAAAATAGTCAGGAAAGATGAAACTTCATTGACAATTTCTCTGAGATTTCTGTATATTTCAATGTGCTTGAGATACATAAGTTAAAATACTTATGTCTCAAAAGTATCCTTTTTATACTACATACTAGGTAAACTTTTTCCATATGAAAAAATTTAGACTGCATCTATATCACGGAAATGCTTGTATAAGTACAACTCAATAAACTAAAAAAAATAATGTGTCCTGCAACAATGGTAATGCTAGACAAACCTAGCATTAAACTACCCTAAGAGATAAAGCAGTATTACCCTAAATGTTTTGCAGCATGGTCAACGACAGCAAAGTAAAAAATCGGTGTCTTGTCCAAAGTCTAGTGGGAAGCATGATGGATCTGTGGGATAGAACTCACTATTTCCTGAATCTCAATTCTATGCTTAACTTGCAAAGGCTTTCTCTCAGTTATAAGATTATCTTTCTGTTTTTTCCTATGCTTCTCATTTTACAAGCCCAAGCTATGGAAAATACTTCTGAATTCTTCAGCTCCCCACATGCTCTGTAATATCAATTAAGTGGTAGGCCTTGACAAATCATCTGCCATCGGAAGATAAGGATAGATTTATCAAGTTATTAGTCAGACATACAAAACTGGAAAAAGATTAATTTTGTGAAAAATATGGCATGATAATTTAGTAGCCATAATTCGCGAGGATAAATATATACTCTGTAGGCGCAAATACATCTTAGGAAATAGTAGTGAACATTCATGATGCAGTTATGTCTGAAAATCAGTGGTTCTGTTATAATTGCTAGCAGATTCTTTATTTTCACTTTGAGAGATTATGCTGTGTGACTATATCTGAAGCCAAGTAGCACAATAAAGCATTAGAGTTAGCATGCAAGGTTATCACTAATTCACCAGAGACAATATATTTGCTTTAGACTGTTAACTGTTTGTGCAAGTGCATCTGCTTGCCTAAACAACAGAACATGTGACAATTTTTTTCCAAAATATTATTTTCTTCATATTTCTCCCCTGGAAAAAACTGCTACGATTCAAGTTTTTCAGCTATTCTGAGCCTATTAATCAGTCTAATCTACATCAAAACATGCAGTAATTAACTCAGAGTCCACCATTCACATTCCAATATGTGAATTATATCAGAATTTCTGGAAAAGGAATGTCATTTCATTTTGTCTTACTTTCTCCATATATGCTGAAAAGACACATTACTCATGTTTAAAGCAAATATTTAACTCTAAACCACGGATACAGTTATTTAGTCCAGCAGAAAGCCTATGAAAATATACAGCATATAAGAATTTAACTGTTGTCAAACACTATATCCACATACACTAACTGAAACTACAATGCCTTGTTCTTGAGTACTGTTGGAAACACTTTGTAGTTGGATTTCAGCTGCAGCTTATTAGATCCCAGAGTCACTTCATTCAGCTAAAAAGTTGAACAATGTCTAGTCTGTCCTGCAGTCCCCAGGAAAATCTCAGCAGTTAAGGAAACAGATCTGGGAAGTACATGGAAAGGACTTTTTCTTCTGGTTTGCAACTTTCCTCAGCAACATACAATGAAACATTCTATTATTACAGAGAGAGTTTAACAAGTCACAACAAGTGTGTTACTTATTGATAGCACATACCCTAGACCCATTGTTCCTGTTATTTTTCATTTTGGGGTATCATTCCATAGTGATATATTTTCTACTACAGCAAATGGCTATGCAACGATTATGAAATATTAATCTTTAGACATCCTTCTCTATTTGTGTGTAACACTACAGAGTTGCTCAATTCCATGCAAATTTCACTGACTGGTGAGATGCATCCACTACAATTGGCTTTTATCTTTAAAAATAAAAGAATGCCCTCTGTGATACTTGTATCTAACTTTTCACTCTTATGCAAAGTAACGCTATACCAACCTTAACTCAGGGAAGGAGATAGTGAATTAAAACCTAGTGAAACAGATATCCTAAAATAGCTATATCAAATATGATGGAGTCAAGATTTCATTCCATTTATTTGTTTGTATTCTACTAACAAATTTTCTATTAACAAAATTAACAAGAAAACTTCTACTCTTAAAAAAAAATATTTTTAACAGTGTTGCAAATTGCTTCAGCTTTCTCAATAAGCTATCAGGGCCTCAGTTCAACATGATACTTAGTGTGAAGAGTAAGTGCATTTCAGTCAACGTATCTATCACTTGCTTGAATGCATATGCCTATGTATCCTGACAAAATTGGTTTAATTTTTTTTTTTTCAATACATCATGAAGGAAGAAGGCTTTTGGTGCCCCTTGACTTCCTTTTCTGAGCTGGATACTGTGTTCCAAGTCGAATCAGCCAGCCAAAAAGAATAACAGTAGTAGTACAGCACCACCATCATCCAAATAAACTTATATTGACCACACCAAAGTAAATGCTTGAGTGCTTTGTGTTTTACGTATAAACACACTCAGCTGAGTGAACCCCGTGGCCTTTTGCCCCATTCATAATAACTCTCTGTTGAATGCAGCAGACATAAAAGACAATCCTATTTTGACTCTCCCATGAAACCCATAGACAGTGCCAGGACTACCGTGCTTTTGCCTTTCCTCTCTTGCTGGCTCAGTTCACACCCTTTGGTCTCTCTGAAGATTTACTCTCACTAAAAAGGCACTATGCAGAAAAATCTTTCAGCACATAGATTTTATGTCCTTAATAAAGAACACAAAGAATTTACCTGCCTATATCTTACAGCTGTTAAACAAACTGCTGAAACATAAGCATAAAAAAATACATCCCAACTGCACACTTCTACACACATAGAAAAAAACGGTTTTGCTAGAGAAACTTCTTGCAGTAGGAATACCTATAGTACAATCAATCTCTCAAAATTAAGTTTGGGTACATCTGTATTACATATTCAGTTAAGTATTTTTAAATCTATAGTCAAAACTGCTTTCATAAAACCTTATAGACACATTTCTGTTCTTCTTTAATTAAGAACTAATCCTTAAAAATAACCTTTGGACTTGAAACATTAAAGCAGACTAACACAATGATGCAGACATCTCTGTATTCATTTGCTTGCAGAGACAGATCCATGCACTGTAAGTATGTATTATCAAATATCCATAGATAAGCATTTCTTTATTTCACATCAATAAAGAGAACACACACTTCAACATTCTTTTTTTATGTTACTGTTGATGGCAAAATCACATATTGGCATTACATACGTAAACTAGAACAAAAAGAGAGCTGCATTAAGATCTGAAGAGTTATGCTCAGATTATGGTAGAAACAGACAGATGGGAAACAAGATATTAAAAGCCACAAGGTGAGCAGACAAAGAAAAGAGACAGAATTTCAAAAGATTTTTTTTCAAGATAGCACACCAAGTATAGTTTATTACAATGAGTTTACCGAGTCAATCAATCATTTACACAAAAGTTCAACAAGTATATATGAATAACAAAAAAAAAAAGGGCAGGTAACTGGAAAGAGGAGAAAATAACATTTTAATTATATTCCTTCCTTTCTTCTCCCTCCAATTTTGTGTCTACTTTCCTGCCACATAGCTTAAGAAGGTTTTGACTTTTACCCAAGTCAATTTATTTTTTTTCTCATTCTTTGTTTACTTTTTTTTTCTTCAAGTGGGCACATAGACTGTCCTTTAGGAACTTGGAGACACAGGCATTTTTCCACAGCACAGATGAGTTATTTTACACAATACCAGGGAACTAATAACCCAAATATTAATTTAGAACTTTGAAGAAAAAGTCATCCTAGAAAATTTTAGTGTCTTCTATTGTGCAAAGGCCAATAATCTTCCACTTACACCTTTTCCAGACTTCTGAGGACATGGAACAAAGATCTTTACATGAGTAAAATTTGAACAGAAGACCACAATATTCATTTAGTATACACTAACAAAGCCCTCTTAAAATCACTGATACCATACTGTTATTTACCTGATGGCTATTCTTACTGCTGTACATGTTTTCCCCATTTCATGTTTCAATGAATATTTTGACACTGATAAATCAACATTCAAGTCTGATTAATTTTGCTTCTGCAGTTAACCTGTCACCTTTCTCATTTTTGTATTTGTACTGAAGCTGCTTCCACAGACATGTGCATGGGGGCAACCCTCAGTCCCGCTTCTTGAAGCCTAAATCCATTTAGCCACACGGCTTAATGAGAATAGAAATACTAATCTGCAACCACCTCACTGATGCTATAAACAGTGCATGTATGTTTTACATTACACCCTAACCATTGACCCAACTGGTTCAGACATGGAACAGCACCACAAGGAGCTGACAACAAACATCACCTTATGTCTGGGCATGTAAGGGACTCTTATCTAGCCTAGTGTTGAGAGTTCTGCAGGACACTAAAAAATCAGCTCAAGAGTGCCATGCACCCATAGGCCAGGCACACATTCCCATTCCCAAGTACACAGCAAAGCCACTGTCTACAAAGGAGCAAGAGTTTACAAATCCATCAGTGGTGTCCCTGTATCCATGCAAAGCAGCAGATCTGACCTTCTCCTGAATTCATAACTGTTGTCCCATAAGCTCTCTCCATGTATTTTCTCCCTCCCCCTCAAGAGCCAGTAGTACCATAGCTGTTTTCAGCTATTGTTTTGGAGACCAGCAAATTCCATTAATTACTTCAGATGTCTGCAAAAGCTGATGAAAAAAAGCAAGACTACTATCACATAAGCCAAAGCTGATTATTGAAGAGTCTACACCCCCTTTAGAAAATGTCTTTGGTCATGTTATGAATACTGTGCTCTCAATAAAAAGTGTTTTCTTCTCAGTGACACTGTTTTTTTCTAATGTGATCCCTCAGAAAGTGATCAGGAATTCACCTATCACAATATAAAACTCCTGGTATTGAAGTATCAGCAAAAGACATAAAGAAAAAATCAAATCTTTACTGACAAACAACTACAGTTTTAGAACAGATCTCATATTTGGACGTGGTTTAAAGCCTTCCAGCCAGAAGGTGAAGCGAGTATCCAACCCTGTGCCAGTAATTACAGACGGTTTGTGGGACTTGCTGATTAAAGTTAGCCACTCGATCAATTAGTCGTTATTCAGATGACAGCACACAGCAAATCACACAGTCACAGAAATGGTGAGCTGGGAGGTGCTTAATGAACTAGAAACTATGAAAAATACATGCAATGATAAAAAACAAAGATAATGTATTTGAACACCCTGTCTTGAACATGGATACTCGGAGGGGAAGAAAGCTAAAGAGAGTGAAACAGACTTCAGCATACACAATTGTGGAGATACTTTTTCACTGTGAAAATGATGGTTGAAAACCACTTCTGCTATATATAAAAATAATAAAGTTTAGACTACATAAATACAGAGAAACTGAAGTATCGTCAAAAACACAAGGCATTTGTGAAGCAGAGAACTGATGAGTTCAGTGAAATGGAACACAAAAAACTGATCTAGAAATTATTTCTAGTGAGTTATTTAAGGCTTATAAAAGAACAGATGATTTCTTGATTACAATTAAATTAGTATTAACAATAGCAAAGATTTAATGCAACTAACAGATGTAGGATTTGAAATTTCACATATTACTCAGCACACAGCTTCAAGAGAAACTAAATGTCAAATGTTCTTCCTTAGTCTTCAAATTAAAAACACAAAACAAAACACCAAAAACTGCACACATTCAGATGAATTTTAGGTTAAGGATCAGAAACAAAATCCTCACCATAGAATCTACTAGATAGCACTAGCATGGAAGAGTAAAAAAAGACATTCTGTTTAAATGAACTCCAGTTGAAGAAAGCAACATTTTAAAATGAAGAATAAATTACATTTTCATAAGGGAAATAATATATTAATAAGCTTTTTTTAAAGTGCAAAAAGTGTAATACTATAACCACTAAAAAAAAAAAAAAATCCTATTTCAGCTTCATAATAACATAGGAACAGCTATAAGGAATCCATCACTTTTTTAAAAAATCTATTAAAGATATTCAGGTTAAAAGAAACCCCAAGAACTCCAAAATTAGTTTATACACCCAATGCAAGATCTTGGTGCACTTAAATACAAGCCTTAATCATATAGTCCTATACTATTTTTCTATCAAACTTCTGTCTCATTTAATTAGTAGATACTTATTAAATATCTGCTTTTAACTTATTTGTGAATACACAGCCCCAGGACTCCACTAAATCTCCTAGGAAGTCCCTACCAGCCTTTATGCACATCACAAGTTGTACACGTTGCACCTTCTGCCACTCTGAGTTCCTTTCAAAAGACACTTGCCTGAAACAAGCGTGATTCATCTGCAAAATTTCAAGTTTCCACTCCAAAGAACGAAGACACTGAGTTTCTCAGGCGGGGAAAAAAAAAAACCCCATCAACATATTTTCCCATAACATGGTTCTGGAAACAGATGAATCATGTTAACAGTAACTTTGAAAAACAAATCACTTTTTGGCAATTCCATGACATGGAAAATTCAGCCAAAACAGTTAAAACTTTGGCAAAGTTATAAAAAAATAAAACCAGACTCTGATAACAGATGTATGAGACAACCTTAATTATAAATGACACTTCTGCAAGCATTTCCTCAAGTCTTCATCTTCTCTGAGGAATATGTATGAATGAATACATACCCCTTCAATATTAAATGCATTACATTCTGCATTTTCATACGCCTTTACTAAGTACAGGCAAAAATCAAGTTTCTTCTGCTACATTTTACACCTTTTTTTAAAATATTGTAACACATTTTCTTACATTATTCCTTAATTACAGCCTTTCTGATATGCATTTAATACGAATTACAATTTATCTGTCATTTAACTCTTTATATTGATGCCTGTTTATATTTCATTGATTATTTAGAAAATAGCACAGATAAAGTTCTTAGAGTGGCTTCTATTTATTCAAAGAACTGCAAGCAAATTTGGAAAATACAGAACAATTTGAGTTTAAGAACCATGGCTAAATTTGATAGCTGAGAATAAATAGAGCAAAAACATATAAATAAAATCCAGACAAACAGATTCTGCCTGTGAGGACAGGCATCAGAATAACTATAGAAATTTTTCTTTAATTTATAAAAGGTGAGTATCCAGAGGCTCCAATTTGGACGCAACATAAACTTCATAAAGGATTCTCTTGTTTTATTTAATGAGTAATAAGGATGAGTTTCTACACAAAGCTGCTGACTTCCAAATGAAGCTTTTCATTTTTGATCTTATGATTAGAAACAGTACCATTTACAATGAAAATATGTATGCATCTAATGATTTACAGCACTCATCTTTTTGTCTTCACATTAATCAGCATTAATACTTGCACAGAAAAAAAGAAACTTAAGTATGTTTGCCTCCTCCTGACAATGTCATTTTCATCTTGCCTATGGAGAACCATCCCTCCACAAAAATAATACTAATTTCAACAGTTTGTCCTGCAGCAGTGCAAGCAGGTAGATTTTTAGATTTTTTTTATTTGATACATAGAAGGCACATATGGAAATGAGCCACAGTTACTCAGTTGGGTGAAAAATGTGCAAATATTCCATTACTACTATCACAGCCAAATCTCCTCTGGTCCTAACAGTATTATCTCAGTAGAACAACACTGGCATTAGCTGTAATACTGAAAGATGTCTGGACATGGCCCATCAAGTACTTACATGCTAATGCGCTACAGGGATGACACAAGAAACAAAGCCATGTAATTGAATGAAATGTTTGAAATAGGTTGATTTTTTTACAATACATAAGATTTAAGCTGCAGAGGCACAGAAACTCAGTGTACACCCACCATTCGGTCATCCACAATGGGGTTTTTGAGCACTTTAATGCTGTCCACAATGCAGATGTAGTTCATCTACTTAACTGTTAAACAGCTTAGAAGTCAGAAACATCGTCCAAAGTCCCACTTGATTTGAGAAATAAATGGCTTGATATTACCAATGAGTCTGGAGTCAAAATACAGCACTTCTACCTGGTAACAGATTTTGAACAGTGACAACAGATTTGTAAGTGATTCCCTGAAGAACGAATAGATCTACAAAAATATTTAAATAGTACCAAAAAATACCCACCAAAATGTCATATTACAGAATAAGTTTGAATGAAGTTACAAAGTAACTTCACACAATTTTTTATCAGAGACTTCTACTAAAAATATTAATTCCAAAGAAGGCAAAGCTTATTTACAGATACCTGGACTCTGATTTTTAGATTGAGTTTAATCGATATCTGTTTTTGAAGTCCTAAAACAGAGTCTCAATGCTTTCTTTTTATAGCTTTCACCATAATATATATATACACATACCTAATGAAATATGACTTCCACCCTAATCAGATGTCACTACTCTATATAAAGTTCACAATTTAGTTGATGAGCCAGAGCAATACAGTTGCTGAATAATGCAAACATGGAGAAACATGGCAGCTGAACTCCATCAGAACAAAAAGAAGTCACTAGGCCAAAATCACATCAGCATCATCCTTTAATTTACCTTTTTTATACATTATAATCTACAGAGAAATTCTAAATCAGAGCTATCCAAGGTGATCAAACCAAGCAGTGATAAAACATTAACTAGTGTTCCACCAGCATATCCAAAAATGACATATTTGTTAAGGTATACTAGATTCCCAGAAGTTCAACAGCACATAGAAAATAATTGCTTTGCTAACTTAAAATTTTCCACGACATAAAACTGAAATGTCTTCCATCAAGTTACAGCCCTTTACTTTGCTGTATACATAGATAAATAGCAAATAAGGTGTTGAAAGGCCCTATCCAAATTTTACTGATTTACAGAACCTCTTCTGTAGGCTTCCATGACCTTAGCAGGAGAGGGAAGCTTTTGGTGTACATTAAAAGTGCTTATTCTGCAATAATAGTTTAAATTATTAAATAGTTCTTTAAATCATTCCCGTCTTTTGAACTACCCATGTTATCTTTCTCCTAATACTCAGCATGATTCTGAAATATGATCTGCTGGTAAGAAACTAAAACAAACATCTTGATTACATTTCCAGAATTACACCCTTATTAAAAAAAAATCATCTAAATAATAAACTAATTAAAAGAAATTTCTTCCATTGTCTTCAAACTCTCCAAACTCTCTCCCTCCAGAGAGCCATTTTTATTTTTCCTGTGTATTAAGAGGGCATATTTTTCCTATGTCCTTCCTAGTCTTTCTCTAATTGATGACAGAGGTATCTCAACACAGGAAAATGAAGCTGCAATGTATTCAGGCTTAGTTTCACTGTTACAAGAACAACAGTAGTTAATACAAAAAGGCAGATAATTTACTGACAGATAGCAGCTAAAGAAGGATTCCTTCGTAATCTTGGTACTTACCCTGTTTACAGAGTAAAGAAAGCCACCAAATAAATCGAAGATCCAGTTAAAGTATGATCTACCATTGACTTTTAGCATAACCAATCATTAGAAATGACAACACACATTCCACAAAGGCCAATATTAAATTGAATTACTTTCACGCTAGTATAGTCTTCTGGTCTATTCAATAAAATTCTGGCTACTTAAAAACCCGAGGGATAAGTTCTGTTCTTAGTTATACTGATGTCCTCAATGGAAATCATCAAGAACAGTAGCCAAGAGAAGTGTTTAATACATAGTATATATTTAAAGAAATGTTCACATTAAATCAGATTTTATTATCTTTCCATATCAGAACTACACAGTGAAAAAGAAGTCATCTCTATAGAATACATACACAATTTCTCATCATGAGAGAGATTAAGAATACAATGGTTTGCAAAGATGATGCTTTATAAGCCTGTAAAAAAGAACTGTTTATTCAAACCACACCCAAAACAAGAGAACTAGCTGGCCTCCAAAATCACCAGCAGCAATGACGTCTAAAAAAGCAGATTTTCTTTCTGTATTTAGTCAGCTTTCAACTCTGCCACCAAGCAGAGAAGCAACAAGATACAGTCAAGATACCTGAACAGTATTTGAGTTCCAAGATTGCTATTTCTCAGACAACTGACTGTTCAGGGGTCCTGTGATGCCTGCCATACATATCCTACAAGCAGGATGTAATTGTTACCAGTTTCACCTACACTTCATCATTTCTAAATGATGTGTCATTAAAGTCCTGAATAAACAGCACTGAAAGCACCTTAAATGCATAAGACTTAAACACAATCACCTTGGGGAAAATTGATCCCAAAACAAAAACTAATAGTTGCTAAGCCTCACGATTATCTCCATAAACTAACTGCCAAACTAAAGCACACAGATGGAAGACAGAAAATAATTTATACCAATTTTCTAGGTTTTGCAAGAGTCAGTTTAAAATTTTGAGAAGATTAAGAGTTTGCTATGGCAAATACAAGCTGAACTACAGTAATCAGAAGCAGAGAAGCATCTGATGAACAATCAGATAATACAAACAATATTAACCACACTATCCTGCCTGTGGAATCTAGGGAAAAAATACACTCCAAAACTGCAGAAATGTTAAATGTAAAATACATCTTGCAGATTTTCAATCCAACAGAAACCAACTTATTACAGTATTTGTTGGAGCCTGGTTGTAATTAAATACAGGAAGGATATTAAAACTTTCAAGAGATTTTTTTTTTTAAGCCACAACAGAAGAAAAGGCACAATTGCATAATTGGAACCAAATCCAAAACCCACTTCCTTCTTATTTACTAGCATCATCTAAAGGACGCTATTTAAGATGCTGACGCTGAAAGGTCTGGAGCTGACAACTGTAAATCATCTAAAACTCAAAAATTTCAAAGGAATTGTATGACATGGGTTAAAAGTTTATAGATGGAGAGATACAGAAAGTTATTGCTCACTGCAAAACCACATCCTAGCGGTCAGTCATCTCTCTCTTGTCAATAAAGTCCTAGAATCCTGTTTTATTGGAGGGGAAAGCTTCTTTGGCAGCAATAAGTCACTAAAAAGCTATAGGTCAAAAAAGTTTGATATACATAATTTGAAAGAAAGATTACTTTTTTTTTTAAGATACGCTAAAAATAACATTTCTTTAGAGAACAGGACTTCACTTATCATTTGGTTCTACACAAACTGGTTAAATACTGAATAAACTTGTCAGTCAGTGAGGCATTTCCCTAAAAAGTTCCAGATCATTTTTCTTGGCCATTGAATTCAGTTCAAGCTCTTTGTCATCAGCATATCTGTGCAGGAAATTAATATAAAAGGTATCTTCCCCCACTCCCTCCAAAAAAAAAACCCTCTTGCATTTCTCTAAGGCATGCAGAGAAGTGATAGCCCAGGCATAGATGGACAATGTGGACATGCTACGGAATTGATTATAAAATAAATCAAGCATATTTTTCAGGCATTTCCAATTATTGTAGTACCTTAATCCCTTTTTTTTTCTTCTTTCTGACGTAGTCAAAGTCATCAACACAGTTCAACGAAGACTTATGTATAGACCAGCTTCACAATTCTCAGCTTAGATGAAGGGCCGTACAAAAGGTGCAAGCATACTTTTATATTAGCTCAGTGCATGAAATACTGACAAAAGCCAGAAGTTTCACACATATCTCTACCGTTGTAACACTATTAATAGGAGGACAGTTAGTTCAGTAGTGCCTTTGTTTTAGACATATTAAAAATTATTCTTTCTCATTTTTCACAGAAAGGGTCATTGGGCACTAGAACAGGCTGCCCAGGGAGGTGGTTGAGTCACCTTCCCTGGAGGTGTTTAAGGGACGGGTGGGTGAGGTGCTAAGGGGCATGGGTTAGTGTTTGATAGGAATAGTTGGACTCGATGATCCGGTGGGTCTCTTCCAACCTGGTTATTCTATGATTCTATGATTCATTAAAAATCACTACACTCCAGTGAAACTTGCACTGAAGGAAAAGTTATCATGATATATCTGTTTGACCCTCTAGATCCCACCATTAATCAACTGCAACAAGAATCTTAACAAAGTACAAGCCTACAACTTTAGATTCCTTATTCTTTCGGTAGCATCTGTGAGAGTCTTCAAAAGGCCATTCTTTTTAAACATTCATCGCATGAGGAAGAACTAGTTTAGATATCTCAGCTTGGTATGTAATCCCTTTGAAAGCACTGATCTTTCAAGGACCTGATCACATCACAGCAATAATTAACTTTCCTTTAAAAAAAAAAAAAATTACCACCAGAACTACTGCAAGCATATTTTCTTTTTTTACATTTTTAGATTTGTGCTGCCCTTTCTTAGTACACTCACCATTAAAGACTGACAAGTAGCCACCAGTTTTGCAAAAAGAAAGAAAATGGACCATGAAAACTAGATGTTCTCAGAGAGACTCAGCTGTCAGTTATGTTTTTCTTAATTGATTTTGACACACTTTTTAATGGTATTGATCACATAGGGTTTATTTTGGCACCCCAGCACCTCCTCTATAAATACTTTTTCCAATTTAATGAATGCTCTCATTACAGACCTAGGCCAACACCCTAAAGTTAATTTGGACAGAAGCAATAACGTTACCTAAACCAAAACAGTTGTTTTCTGAATGACAGTTTATGTTCATACTGTATTTTAAAATACCAACTTATTTCAGTTTAATTTACCCAACACTGAAGTGAGTAAGAAGACTTATTTTGCAAAAGAAGAGTGAGCATGTTCACAATTACTCCTCAATAACTTTTAGAAAACTATAATTTGATAAAAAGCATAGAATGAGCAGACGTTTAAAAGAATCATTACAATGGCCCATCACCATTTCCACTTCTTCATCTAAGCACGTAGAAGTCAAATAGCACATATCATGCTTTGTTCACTAACATTTTTGCAAGTCTTCATTTTGTTTCTTGCATATGCTAGCAAGTGGCTAAAGGATGATGACGTGAAAATTCAGATAGAAATTTTGCAATATGAGAACACTTTTGTGCATAACCAAAGCTATCCTAACCAAGGAAAAAAGATACTAAAGACAAATGAGGTGACAAAGTAAGCTGAATTAAAAGAGTTACAGCAAAACCTAATTTCAAGTCTTCCTCCTTTCAGCTTCTCATAAAATATCAAATAATAATCAAGAAGACTCCACTAGAAAAAGCAAAAAAAAACATGGAACAAGGAATCAAATAACAGAATTACTCTGGAAATTAATAGGAATTACTGGAAGTCCTTTTAATAGAATTAGAAATTTAAAAGATCGAGGAGAAGCTTCCATTATATAAAGCACTATGATACCTTAAACAAAAAAATATTCTTCCATATATATACAAAATATTTAATAAGAGTTTAACACACGTTTAAAATATTTTCCTAAACTGCTTATTACATTTTTCAAATACAGACACAAGATTTACAAATATATATATAAGTATGATGAAGAGTTCAGTCCTTACTAATATTTCTTTAAAAAATGACAAATTCTTTGTTGATTTAAGCACGGACTTCCTCTCCTTTCTAGATCTGCTTTCAGTACGTATTTAAACAAGGGCAGTATGTACTAAAACAAGAGCAATCTCATTAATCTCAATCATTATTATCATAAAATTATATAGGTGGGAAGGAACCTTTGGAGGTCACCTAGTCACCTAGGTCACCCTCCTGCTCACACCAGGGCCAGCTTGTTGCACAATGGGTGCTCTATCAACTCTCAAGCTGTATTGACAGGTATAATGTGAAGAAAAAAGTAAATAAAGACAAAAATAGCAGAGCACCGTAGTGGTTTTGATTAGTACTGCACACAGTTTGGACGTGCTTTTGAAAACACATACAAAAATTGCTATGCCACATATTCCCAGTTGCTACCACCGGATATCAAGATCAGCAAGACAATGTATCATCCAATCATACGCAGCTTATACCAACATCACTTTCTGTGAATGGTAAATCGTTACACCAATGGTGCTTAAATGTTCAAAGAGATTTTGAAGTTGTCATTATTCATGGTATAGCTTTCAATGTCAAAAGATCTTTGTCTTTACAATTTTGATGAGATTTCTTTTTAATATGCCTAGAAGGAAGTGTTGTATCTTCAAACTTACTTTATTCTTTAATTTCCAGAGACAAAAGGCAGACCTCCTGTACTACATCATGTTGACCCTTAAGTGATACTTGATTAGTGTGGGTGATCTTGCAGAAGTTTTTCAGTCATTCTGGTAGTAATATTACCAAGTGCCAAAGCCTCCCTTCCAATGGTGGTCTCACCATTGATGTTTGTCTATCTCAAATTGTCTACTACTACTGTTACTTACAATCTCAGGAATATTATAAACCTTGATTAACCCCTGTTTTCAAAGAACACAGAGGTCCTTTGTAAAAAGTGAAAACAAAACATACTGCAGAACTAACTATAACCATGTCATAAAATGTTCACTACCAGAGTTGCAGAATAAGAAAACCATCACTAAATACCATTAGTGGCATTATTATTGTTGGTATTAGTCATACTAACTGATTTACATTAACTTATGTCAAAAGGGTATTCGTAGGTTCCAGCACCTACTCAAGTAAAAACAATTTCTTTTAAAAACTCCTACCTGAGATGACAAGAGATTGCAGTCGATGTGCAGTCCTTTCCCCGTCTTATACCTCTGAAGTAAACCAGCCATAATTGCTCCACATGTATACAACCCAGTAGCAAGATCTGTCATGGCTACTCCTGGTCTAACTGGCTCACCATCCTGAAAAAAAAACAAGAAAACACGCGCATGTCTGTTCGAAAGGCAGAACCATATTGTTGTGCTTTTTTCACTCTTTTTCTCCCTCCTCTTCTGGCCCTCCCCCAGTCAAACCATAGGTTTGTATTCTCCAGTACACACACTCCAGGCTCCCAGTGGGAAAAGAAAAGCAACTTTGTTTTGTTTACACATGTGCACAGTAAACACACAAACAAACAAATTCTTGACCTTCTGACCGATAATCACTGGAAAGCTGTTGGCTCAAATATCCTTTTTCAGTATATCATCTCTTTTTCTGGCATCAAGGAAAGAATCTTCATTTTACATCATGTATCGTAGAACTTCCCTAATTGTTGGCAGGAAATACAGCCCCTTTGGAATCAATGGCAAAATTAATTTCTAACTTCAGTCAATGTAAGCTTTTATTATAGAAGCTTAAAAGTGCTTCTTCTAAGACATTCACCACTTCCTACTCTGAAATGTTCGAGGTCAGACGCTCAGATTCTGACAGATTTGCTAGCCCTGAAGTGCAGTCCACAAATAGCAGTGCAAAGCTAGTGCAACTGTTTCAGAGTTTCAGCATATAAGTAAGCCTGTCATTAGCCAACTTAAAATCAGTATAATTGATAAATAATAATTTGATAAAGCTGCCATAAATGCCTTTAAACTAATTCAGCACAATATAAATAAAATTGAATTTAAATAAATACTTTAACTCATCATGTCTAAACTGCTAAATGTAATCTTACTTTATGATTGCCAGAGAATCATGTTTACCAGCAACTATTTACAAAGGCTTGTAGCGATAGGACTAGGGGCAATGGATAAACTGGAGAGGGGCAGAGTTAGACTAGACATAAAGAAGAATTTCTTCACCATGAGAGTGGTGAGACACTGGCACAGGTTGCCCAGGGAAGCTGTGGCTGCCCCATCCCTGGAGGTGTTCAAGGCCAGGTTGGATGGGGCCTTGGGCAGCCTGGTCTGGTGGGAGGTGTCCCTGCCCATCGCAACAGGTAGGAACTAGATGATCTTTAAGGTCCCTTCCAATCTTAAAACCTGTCTTTCCCTTTTGCACTCCAACAGGATTTACATAAGTCATATATAAGTTAAAATTATTGTAACAAAATGATATCATGTTGTATTATCAATTGCATTATTAGGTCAATTTTGGAATAAAAGACTGTAGTACAATATTTTCTATGTAAGATCAAAAAGACTGCTTTTTATTCATATAATAAAATGGACTAAGCAAAATTATGAAATCTCTATCAAATATGACAAACTTGTTAAAAATCTCAGTTACTGTCATTTAAACTGCAGTAAGGATTAGTCTGTGACCCTTTGTAGCAGAGATATTAAGGATGACCTATAAACCACTCATCCTTAAGGTGAACATTGACTTAGGAAATACTGGTTTTTTTGAAGAACCTCTTATTTCTTCCTTTCCCACACTCTACACTAAACTACTTCAGCTTCTCAACGGAAAGGAGAGCTCCAAGCTTGCATCCATTTATAACTCTCCTTGTACTCAGCTCTGAGAGAAAACAGGAAAGAAGCTCCTTATTCTTATACACTTCGGCCTACTGAGAAAACTAATTGGCAGGTGAGAAGGTTTCTGCCCCTCAGAATTACCACTAAGAAACGTAAACTGGAAAAAAATATAACATTTCCCACATTATCTGCTCTAAGTTAGTTAAACTGTACTTTTTTCATTACAGTCAAAATGCTGGGGTGAGAAGAAACTCGAAAGACTTAAGATTTTAGACACAGATGTGCAGCAACAATCTTAGCTTAAAAACACTTCCCATTGTTTTCAAAATGTCATTTATGTCAACCTTGATGGAAAAACACTACACTTAAAAGCTACAAAAATCATGACTATTTTAATAGATTGTCATATATCAATTCATCTTCTAAGCCTCGATTCCAGCACTTGCATTATCAAATACTAAACTCCCCAACATTTTAAAGCATGCACTTCTTTTGCCTCCGTAAAAAGTTCACCATTATCTCTAAAAATACTTCCACAATTTCCCCTTACAGAACACTCCTCCTACAAACTACCATACACACACCGTACTGCCATGCTATTTTCAACACGTTGGTTTTACTTCATCCTAACACTCCACAACCTATAATTCTGAAGGAGTCCTCACAAATTCTATTCCTCCTTAGTCTTTCTTCCAAGGTCCATGAGCAGCTACCATCTTTTGCCCTTTAATCAGCTTCTAATGTCCATCCGTACCATAAACCAGCCTTCCTGTGAAAGGATGCACAGCTGACTATGAAATGGATTAATTCAGGTTTTCATCCTGCAGAACACGGGATATGAAGCTGCTTTATATGAAAGACAAAGCCACTCACATACAGAAATACCTTCCTTTATTGGTAAAACCAGTCACCACAGATGGAGCTGCTGGCAGCACAGCAGTACTTTTGTGTAGCTAATGTTACACTAGCTACCTGAGCAAAGTAAGGATCTATACAGTAGTAGCTTTTATTCGAGCAAAGCATTTTAAAATAACAAACAAGTGATATTACTGTTCCGGTAGAAAGACAAAATGTAACCCTTCAAGGACAAAGTGCTTTAAGCAAACAAAGCCTCCATCCATACTGAAGTGCTGGGTTGAGCCATAATGAGGGGCAGCAACAGGACATGGCATCCGCTTATCTGGAAAGATGAAGATACACTCCAGTATAACAGTCCTTTTCTTCCACTACT
Organism: Phaenicophaeus curvirostris; assembly: GCF_032191515.1. Taxonomy (NCBI): domain Eukaryota; kingdom Metazoa; phylum Chordata; class Aves; order Cuculiformes; family Cuculidae; genus Phaenicophaeus; species Phaenicophaeus curvirostris. The sequence goes on from NC_091397.1 coordinate 36,010,842, forward strand.
GTACTTTGCTATTGCTCAATCTTACCACTAGTTCACACTTTTACTCCCAAGTTTTGCTGTTTACTACATTCCTTACAATTTGTCAACACATTCTGGTCCAGAACACATTTTGGAAGCTTCCATTCCTGAACCTCTTTTTTGCCCTTTGACATAATTTCTCTTCCCAAATTTATATCAGCATTATAAAAATGATATATTAGAAGTGGAAATTGTTCTGAAATGACATGATTAATAAATGTATTCTAAGTTCAGTAGTCTTTATGGTTGGGAAATGGCTGCTGAAGCTAATATGAACCAGCAATAGGTATATTTTTCAACAGCTGCAAGATATATGCCACGTCCACTCTTCCACTGCAGTTTGTTTGGTTTTAAGCTGAAAAATGGCCCCTCTGCTACTGCAGATCCCAATCATGTCTTGCTGTCTCATGTTCAGTAAAACAGGAACATTTCTTCAGTAAGAAAGAATGTTTATTGAATAGACTGTACCATCATAAATATACCTGGAATATCAAAAATTGTGTGCAATAATCTAGTTGGAGATTGAAGGGGAATTGTATCCAAATTATTAATTCTCATCAAAGGACTATTCATCTGTCACTGATGTATCTGAAAATAATAAGTAAAAGCTTTTTGTTCATCAAATATGAAACCTGAATGCGGTGTTTAACCAGGATACATCTATAAATTATGTTGTCCAGGATAATAAAAGCATCAATGTAAATTCTGCCCTTTTGGCATATTTTAATTTACATAAAGAAAAACTGAATGTGGCCCAAAGCATCTGTTTTCAGTCAAAATGAACGTGTAGTACAGACTTACACAAAACAGATTCCCCACTATTGCTTATAAATTTTCATAAACACACTAGAACTTCCCATTTCACAGGTGTCATACATTTCTAATACAGAGGTAATCAAATGCATGTGTAAGAGCTTAAATTCCATGCAGGTTTCTGCACATGAAAACATGGTTTAGAGAATGCATTGAACTGTAGACTGAATGTGTTTGTTTTCATACAATCAGCAAAAAACAACACTAGCACAAATGCAGTTGTTTGCACCTGTAACTTTGCGGTATCATAGAACTTATAGTTTGATTTCAAGGTTCAGAACATTTCAAACAAATCATCATTCAGTCATTTTGGTAACAACTAACAAAATAAAGAGGAGCAAGCTATTCAGAATTTCTTTATACAGAAAGGTTCTCTCAGATCTTAAAATTCAGACATATAAAGCATACAATCTTGTCTCCCCTTTCAAGAGGTTTAAACTGTGTGCCAAATTCAATATTATTCTGAATCTTTGGTGCATTCCACGTTTGTATTACACTACCTTTATCTTCTTAATTAGAAGACAACTTGGATAAAATAGACATACTTTAGTCAGAAACTTCCATGTCTTCTCCTGTGATCTCTTTATTGCCTCAAAAATTGTAGCATTACACAAAATATGAAGTATTGAAGAAAATAAATGCTACATATGTGACAGACTTAAAGGTTTAAGTCTTCTCAAAATCCTGTGCTAGTAATGCATTGATTTCATGGCTTAATATTAAGACTTGACTGACTGAAGGCATGGCCTCAATACCCGATAAAGTTATGTGATCTGCAACAGTAAACTGCTGAGACATGCAATCAGTAGCCAGGTGGTTGAAACATACTAAAATTCACAACATGTAATTTCTCCATGATAAACAGGAATATACATTGCTATTAATTTTATCCATTTTACAAGTGTCAGATACAGGACATAATTTTAGTATTCTATTATTAAAATCCTTCGTGAGGAGCTGTAAGTATGTACTAACATAATTCAAAATCAAGCAACTCGGTGATGTACATAGATGTTTTGTTGTTGCTGCTCAAATTCATTATAATTTGTTTACTGCATCAGCTCAGACCTCTAAGACCATCCTGTAAGCACAGTCAATGGCTTGTTAACTGAAGGGAAGTTTCCACAGAGCACTGTTATACCAATGTTATGCTGATTATATACAGCTACTATAAGACAATATAAAACCAACATCTTCTATTATAACATTTTTTTTTCCTTTCCAGTTCACAAGACTGGTATTTTCAATTTTATTTAAGAAACAAATATACTCTAGTTCGCTAGGGAAAGCTTCAAATGATCATGTTACTTTTAGTATCTGAATTCCATGTTATCTGGTCAACAAATAATTCAAGGTTTTTCATACTGTTTTTCTCTATTAAAACGAGCAAATTTTTTTTCTTCTTTATTTTGGCCACTTTTCTACATGCTGAGTGAAATAAGGTTTTATACTTTCTTCAAAGCTAGTTTTGTGGAATTCTAAACACAGCCAGTCACATGAACATAAATGTAGAACATGGAAGATATGACTATTAATAACAATTTGTTATTTTAAAGTAGCTTTCAAACAAGCACACAATAAGATTTTTAAAGCCACTTGAATACATTTGCTCTACAACAACAAAAGGCACTTTTGCTTCTTTGGAGTCACCGACCACTTAAGTCTGAAACAAAACTGTCTCTATATACATCAGAAAATCATTTTGAGACACTGATGAAATGTATTACCAACTCCAAATAAAGAAAAATGAGAAGAAAGTTTTAGTATGTTTATTTTAATCATGCAAGAGAATTACTACGTTTGAATGAGTTGTTAAAAGCCTCCAGAGAATAGACAGAACTGTTACTAACAATGATGAAATGATTCCTATGAATACATTGCCCCAAGTCCCGGTGAGGTGATGTAAGCATCTGGATTTCCAGTGTAGATCATAACACAATCTTTTAATAAAATCCATCTTCATAATGGACACTGAGGAATATAATTCTCATAATACAACTTACATCCAATCATTCAGTATAACACTTGTACTTTCTGCCACTTACATACCACTGAAAAGCTTTACGAAAGTCCTGGCTTTTTAAATTTTCAACATACCTTCCTTTATTCATGTGGCACTAACGTTTGCCCCTTTCTAACAGTTTATAATTCCATTTAATTTTGTTTGGTTTACTTTGAGGTGTGCATGATGTTTCTGACACGGTATTGAAAGTACTAGTCTTCATTTACGTTCTGACCCTGGTATACGAAGAAAATTACACTACAGTTACTAGGATCAGTCATTTCTTACTGTATATGTGCATAACTGAAGAGAAGTACCTGTAAGGACTGGACTCAAATTCGTATCTTCTCTTGTTCTAAGATGGATATCCCATGAGTATGTATCATTAATATGGCAGCAATGGACACAGTCTTAGGACACTAGACATGAAATTTCTCAGCTTCCTCAGTCAAACAATGCTTGAATTCTTTTTTTTACTTTTTTTTTTTTACAGACTGGTAATAATCATTGCCACAAGCACGGAGTTATGATGTTTGCCATTGTTCTTAGCAGAAAACAACTCCATTGGCAGAACATCAATCCTACAGTAGAGTTATGTCCAGATCATGCATAGTTAGCTTTCAACAGCCTACTCAAACATTAATATCTGACACTAAGTACAGAAACTTGATGAACTCTTTGTTTATCTAAGGCATGCAAGTGTCATACTCTGAAGATCTGCACTACTGCTTCCAGAGTATCAGGAGCACCACCACAGAAGACTACTGTTTATGACACATAGAACAGACTTGTAATACCATGTGACGCAGGAAGTGACGTGTGGAGACCACGATCCCTGCAACTGCAGATGATTCAAGACAGTTTAAGTAAATGCCTATTTGAATAGCATTATTCTGAGATGAAGACACATTCTATGTATCTCTCAAATCCAGATAATTAAACCACCTCTGCAGTGCTTCCTGCACTACTGCCACTCCCAAACATCTTGGATATCAGTAGGAATAGCAGCACATAGAGCTTTTCCAAAATGAATAGTGGCACCTCTCTTCTTCTTTTCAGATGACATGATTGAAAAGAGTTTGTCCCTCTTTTAAAGAGAGAATATTGATATCAAAGCATGAGTGAGATTACCCACGAATAGTTATGATTCTATCACCCAGCTGTCAACAATGTGTCTATTACAGTTCTTGGAGTGACTATAAGTGTCCATTAAGAGGTTACAATAATTTATCAATTTATTCACCAGAGATTTAGAATACCATTTTTCTTCCACTTTCTGTTTTCCTAGACTCCTAGAGATAAGACCTCTGGTTGGACTCAAGAGGGCACGCATAACAGCTGTGTTAGCATGGGCTAACTTGCTCCATGCAGTATTGAGTTTTAGCCCATTGCACAGAGATTCTATTAAATTTATGAGTTAAGCACCATACCTCATGCCCTGTGATATGCATGAGACCAGAAACAGCAGCTGCAATGGAGTCATATCCACCTCTCTGAGCCATTGGACCAGTCTGACCATAGCCTAAAATAAAAAAAAAGAATAATTACGACTTCAATCAAGGACAAGTACAATATCAATGCATATTATTTCGGTACAAAAAGGAACCAACTGGTATTTCCCATCAGCTTTTGTTCACAAGTTGTCCAGATAGTACAACCAATGAATGCTATTGTATTCTGCTTATTCCTGAATATTTTTAAGAGTAAACAGTTGAATTTATCATATGTGGGTTAATGACGTTTTTGATCTTAATCCTAGACTGATTCCTGGCCCTGCTATGTTTCATTCACTTTGGACAGAGTTGGGATTCAGAGGTCATATCAGAGGCCCTATGGTACCTTTACATGCCTCCAGCTGCTGTCCCAACAGGGTGCACGCTGCCTGTGTTATATCTCCACTCTGCCATAAAGACATCCTGAATACCACAAAACTGATACTAAAATCATTGCACTATGGTTTAGACTTATGAATCGTTCTCCTTTTACTTCTCTTCTTTATTTCACATCTAAACACAGCTATACTTAAAATAAAACATTGTTAACATCTCATGGCAAAGCTGGCCCTTTAGCAAGCATACACAATCTAAAAGTTTGCCGTAAGTTAGCAATAATAAAATGGAAAGTACAAAAAACTTCTACGGCTCTACATAAATACAGTTTTGTTCAGCTACAGAATTAAGAGTTGTAGCCAGAAGGATGCTCTCTTGTTTTCCTGTGCTTTAACTCATCATGCTATTCTAACAACAGCCTCAAAATATTCCAGTTGAGGAGGTCTTGCAGGATCAGCTGAGAGATTACAAATCCAAATATCAATCCTGTTACCCTGCTAGGGATTACTGTCTGTCAGTCACTGGAGGTAGTTAAAGCACTGGGACCGAACAGTCCAATGACCTTAAGTGGTCAAAGAGCAAAGCCTGGTTTTCTTTTAATGGAACCAATGACCATTAACTCAGAGGGGAGAAGTCAACAGAGAAGCAAAATGTTTGATTGCTATTATTACAACTAACAGTAACTATCACAGCCCTTAGGAATCAACGTCTCTCTTCCTCAAAGAAGTAGCAAATTGAAAAGCTATTCTCTTAGCTGTGAGGACAGTATTAAAATAAAACTATATCAACATATACTGCAAGATAAAGCTTCCTGAATCTCCTAAATTCTTATTAATTATTCTCCCAGAATAATATTCTCTGCATACAGACAGTTCATTTGGTAGACATGACAGTCTAAACACTGTTGATTACAGCAAACAATTAAAAATCATTAATCAATGGGGGAATCTTCTGCAGTTCTTTCACTTGGACCAATGCTACTGTGTACAAGATTCATAAACTACTTCTGATGTACAGTGCAAGAGAACAATGATCAGTTTTTCCAATAAATAGTCAGTAAATCATACCAAGCAAAACAATATCCACTAGCCATACCAGTTTCCCCTTTGCATCACAAACTATGTTAATTACCTGACATTTTTCAGGAGACATCATATCTATGTTGTGCAAAGCTGAGGAGCAACTCAACTTTCACATTCAGTGTCACAGGGAATATCAAGAGACTACAGTCAGCACATTGACTTTGTCAATGTGGCCTCAAAACAAACATTTTGGAATAAAGGATTTGACACTTATGGTCTCATCTGTATCTTATTGACTTCACTACTCACAAGAGAAGAAAAAAAACGTACTAGTTTACCCAGTTTTATTCAAAATCAAGTCTCTGACAATAGCCAACTGTGAGACCCTAAAGAGCAAATGGCAAAGCTTCTTTCCACATTTACACACAAATTTACAGATAATAGTGTTTTCATTTTCAAACATAACATGTCTAGCAAATAAAATACCATGGATCCACCCAAAAATGCTCCGAAGAGCTGTAACTAGGCATATACTATAATCTCATTAGAATGAACTGTAACAATAAAACCATTTAAATGTGTGGGGCCACTTCAAAAACAAAATCTTGCTCGGTAAAAATAAAATCCTCAGAACAACTTTAATTGAATAGTGAAAAGCATATTGAAGTAAGTGAGAAATTATGTCCTGGCCTCAAGTATTAACAAAGACAGACATCTCAACACATCTGCTCACACAAATGTTTTCATAAACAGAAAACATCTGAAAATTAAGCATTTAGTGTGTAGGCACAACATCTCTAAAACACTTTGCAATGTTCTTCTGGTAAGGACAAACACCCATTCCTCAAACGCTATATTCATTACAGGTGACAGGCAACAAGCCATGCATTTTTCTAGTGGTATTTTAGAAATACAATTTTAAAGTCCTTTTTACATGTTTTAACAGCCTAGTTTCAAAATAAAAAATTTAATTTAATGGTTTCTGGTTAAAACTAGAGGTACTAATGATTGTTGAGGTAGTTTTCACAGGTCATAAGACATTAAAAAGAAAAAAATATATAATTCTGCTTTTGATCTGCATTCTGAATTGACAAAACTAATGTGGGAAAAAAAAAATCTGTTGTCATCAGAAATAATGTTCCCCGGGAACTACTATGGACATATAAAGTGCCTGGAAGAAGAGGTAGCCACCTAACTGTAAGACTTAAGCGACAAATAACTATTTCTAAAAATGAAAGTTCACATTATTCAGACAAAAATAAAAGATCGAACATTATTCTAGTAAACTACACAAGTCAGTGGAGGAACCCAGTGCAGATGTTTTGTGTCTGTTATCCCTAAATACAATTCTACATAGTTCTTTCTAAAAAAGTTTGAAGGAGACCATAAAATCACATTGAAAAAGTTTTCAGCCTGGTACACAGATCTCACCATAACTGCAACATACACACACAGAGAGACATGTTTGTTCATGTGTGTGTATATATATATAAAAATATATAGAAAAAGTTCTTGAAGATATAAAAATGCCACCCAAAGTTTATTTGTCCATATACCCTGCACTTTCTCACACTTGAATTCAGCATGTAAAACTGTAGATTTGCAATCACACATGGATAACCATAAATACAGTTTCCTGCTTAGTATAATGCAGTTAGTGGCTTATCAAGTTTAGATACAACACAGACTACCACAGGCTAAAACGATAATCCCTGTTGTATGGAAAGAATAGACTTTTCAGCAACAGTCTCTGGAGATGAACAAGGCAACTGATCACACTCATACTCGGAACTGCCCTCTAGTGGATTTTACTTCTTCAGGCTACAGCCAATATTTAAATAGTCTCTCTGCCAGCAGAGAATTTATTTTACTCCCTTAAGTCCAGTGAATATATTTTTATTTTGAGGAATATATTTTGGAAAAGAGACAAAAGAATTTAAAACAATTTAATAAAACTAAGTTTTCTGAATCATCTCGGTTGGAATGGGAGCTGCATAGATGCCAAATCTCATGTAAAGCTTTCAAATTGTGTAAAACAGATTCAGGAAAGAACAAAATAAAGTTGCACCTCTCCTAAATCCCTATGCAACTCCCAAAATCCCTATTCTACACCTTGCACTAGGAAAGCACAATTTATTCTGATACCTGCCAGATCCTCACATAACTAGATCTCAAAATTGTTGCAGTATGAGCTGTTTTGCTCTACTGCAAAATGTATATACTTTTCACAGAGTGGTTACAAGACACAATAACCCCCATCCATATCTTCAAGTGCCTCCTAAAGCTTGACATTGTCAAAGCATTATTTAACCTGCATAGCAAGCATTTGAAACCACCAGAAACCTGAACTCTAGTTGTCTACTAAAGCACTATTTGCTTATTCAGTGCAATTACTTACACTTAAATCTTCCTGACGCTGCAGCCAAGCCTGCCTTCTACAGAAGCAAGCCTGCCTTTGACTTTATCTTTTCATGAGCCAGAAAGATTAACAGGGTATACTAAAAGTATGACAGAACAGCTTCAAGGAAACACTGGCCTTTATGATAAGCATTTAGAGAGTGAATGTCACAGCTTTCCACCAACATTCCTCTATCTTCCAAAATTTCCACCAGCAATTCTGTATTTTTACCTCAGACAAGAATGGAAAAAATAGCTATAGTTACCATCTCCTGTTTCTCAGAACTTTTAGAGCAGTTAGGTTAAAGATATATTCTTCCAAAACTTTCAAGTTTTGCTGCAAATATTCTTAATTAAGATCTCCACCACCTTACTGTTAGCCTGTGACTATTCAAAATGAGACATGGTTAATGTGACATAAAAAAAGCCAATATACTACTGCTTCTGTAACTTATTTTTTTAATATATATATTGGGGAATATGACAAAGTTTCATAATATAAGGCCACTAAAATGGAACCATGCAGCTCACAGCTGTTCTAAAAAAGCCTCCAGTTGCTTGATGGCCAAATCTTGGGTACAGAGCAACAAGAGAACATTGAAAATGCCTAAAAATATTTATCTAGCAAAGCTGAAAGATAATCATGCCAAGCTAAACAGTAAATTATAATAGCGGTAAGAACCTGGTCGCTAGTTGGGGACATTACAGAAGTAACTTTGTGCAAGACAGTAATTGCAGCTAACTGCGAAGACTAATTTGGTAAAAAGAATTGAAACAACTAAGTTTCCAGTAAATATTAGCAATATATATCTGTTCCAATTAAAACTAAGAGACTGCTGCTATTATCCAATTAGATTACAATGTTATTAATATATCACAATTCCTGACAAAGGAAAGGGCTGAAAGTATTTCTTTCCCCCAGATTTTTCTAGCTGGATCAGAGATACCTAATAAAACAAAGGCACTTTTCAATGAGAAATCAGTCTTGGCTAATTCTCTAGGCCTGGTGTGACATTCCTGCTCTGATGAAAGGGGGGCAATTAGTCTGAAAGGCAGAAGTTGAATCTGACACAATGAAGCTAGTCATTTCTGTGCTTGGTGTACAAGTGTCATGTGATGGCATTCAAGCTTTGGAACATACCACAGGGAAAAAGAAAATATCTGCAGGCATCATATGGGACAAAAGTTTGGGAAAAAATAACATGTCATAACAAACTACTGCTAGTTTACCCCCTTTAAAGCGGTCAATATATTTATCACATGAGAGACACACTTTGCTTTGGAATCCACCCTAAATGGATTTCTGTTCTGAGAGACAGAAATAAATATTATGAAGTGAGAAAGGTCAGGCGGAAGATTAGGAAAAATGTAATAACAGTAAAAGCTGTTAGACTGCACAAAAGTGTTATTACTGAAGCTGCCAAATGCCAGATACTAAAAAATGTCGCACTAAATTTAAAAATCCTAGCAAAAACTGTTTCCAGAAAGAATTCTGTTAGAAAAACAGACTAATGTGTCTTTCCAGGTTTAGCTTCATAATATCATGTCAGCTACAACATAGCTTTATTTTATATTTGGCAGATGACAATGGGATTTTTAGCTACATTTATGTCAGGCATTCTTCACAAATTTTAAGAAAGCAGGCAAACCAAATAAACAACTTTGTCCCAGACAAAGTTCCACATGTCTGCAGATCCTATGCTATTCCAAGACATGTACTGAACACACATTTGCACAGCCCCTTTGCTTGCTTAGGAGTTACTGATGATATGATGACAGGATTCCTAACGTGTATAAAAACAACTCACTTCAGCTAGAAGCTGCCTGAAAGCATCTGGAATAAACAGACAGCACTGTGTTGCAATATCATCACTTAAAGGACAATCAAACTAAACCTGGTATTTTTATCTAGGTTACCTGAAATTCATTTGGATTTTTTACAAGTAGTAACAAAAATGCTACTTCATTTCTCAGGCTGCTGTACATTTCATTTGTATTTGATGAAATTTAACATTTTCCCCAGGATAGTGAGTCACAAACACAGTTTGCGCCTTCTACAAAACACAAGGTAGTAAATCTTTAAAAAAATAATTAAAAGCGCAGGAACTGGCAGGTAGACAGAAGAACTCATGCAACACTTGAAATTATTACTCATTTCTTCAACACAATTTGCTTTCGAGCTAAGGATGGCCCTGTAATTAACTGCTACAGAAAAGTTATGATTTTCTGTATCATAAAAACAAAGGTCAGCATTTCTTATTACAACCTCTGTCCAAAATATTTGTATCACATGCTAGAGAAAACCAAAAGCCATCATTTCTGCACTTCTTCATGATTTGATAGCATGATAAAACTTTACAAGACAAAATATAAAACACATTGTACTAAAAGGAGAGGAAAAACCAACACAGAGACATGCTGTCAACACAGACCAATTCCCTGTAGCTCAATTCCCACACAACAAATGACATTATTAAGTCAGCCTGTATAGGATAGCCTGAGCACAACATAGAAAAATATGTTCAACATAGCCATTTCTACAAATAGGGACTAAACATTGTCACAAATTCAATCCAGATAGATGGCTATCCCTGCTGAATAACAAATTAATGAGAAACACCTTTTGACTTGTCCTATTGCCAAAAGAAAACATTCAATTAAAGACAGCTTACATCTTTATTTAATAAAGATTAATGAAACAAGCAGAAGAACACAAGCAATTCCCCGTGATGAGAAAAGCCAAAATCTAACAGACACATTATATGAAACTCTGCAATGTCAGAGCTGCCAAATACGTTAGAAAAACAAGTATGACTTTTGGAAAATGCTTGCCATGTGTTGGTCAGAAGTAAAGGAAGTACAACTTCCTGGGTAGGCAAGCTTACAGGAGATGAGAACCGATACGAAAGAGGTGAAGTCAGAGCAAACTGTCAAGAGAGATGAAAGGAATTTTTAAAGAAACCAACCTTAAGTCAGCAGGCATAAAATTGGACCAACAATCTGACAAATACATTTCATTTCCCAACTGATGATTGTGAATGTATTGTGTAAGGTGTATTGATTACATCATTGCTTTTACACATGCTGATTGAGACATTTCAACCCTGTATTTTAAAAAACATAAGGTTTCATAAATTGGAAGACAAAGATAAAATAAAATTTTTAATCAAATGAAAAACTTTCAGCTAAGATTTAGCTACTGAAAGACTAGAAGGGGACAAAGAGCAGCTCCTGCCAGTTGTCCAGTGCCATTCAATTTTTATGTTAACTGGGTACCCAGCCTCACACAATTCCTCTGAAAACACCAACCACACTTCTGGGCCACAGACATAGACAATTTCAAACAATGCAAGGCTGGTTTTCAACAAGCTTTCAATCAGGCCTGAAAACTTCTGGGCCATACTTTCTAGCTATTTAACAAGCCGAATATAAGTTACAAGAAAACAGTTCTTCCCTCCATATCCTAAGCTGTAACTACCTGAGACATGTTACTACCACCCTCTTTTGCTAAGACAGCTAAAATTTAACTTGTCACTTTCTGAATTTCAAGGCAGATGTGGCTTCCTCATCTAAGTGGATGCATTCTACGTGACCTCAAATGAAATGCAACTTAGTGACCATTTGCTGAAAACCAAATTTCAACAAAAAGCCTAGCTTTTAGATGACACACAGATGAAGTACTCAAGCTTCCCCCCACACCTTGTAAGAAGGCTGAGACATCCCCAAATTCCTCACCATTGTTTTGGGTTTATACAAATACTCCTCCCTATATATTCTGAAAGTGACATCTCACTCATTGTACCCTGCTTGGTACAGTTACAGCCAATCTTATGACTCCAAATACTTGCATTGTAAAAGCTCGTTTTAAAACTGTGAGGTCAATTACTCCTAGCAGTAGAATTCCCTCAGAATCCATCTGGAAATCAAAACTTACAAAGAAACCAGGTAAATACTGAGGTGAGCTGCCTGTACTAACCTCTGTGTTCGCACCCATTTTGCTAGAACTCCTCCATCCACCTCTGCCATGCTATTACTACTCTGTTAACACCTGACTAATGCTGGGAATCAGCCATGAATCAAATGAAAGATACCAGCCTCCAGCTCAGATACTGAAAATCTTGCTATTTCTGTAGTGAAAAAAAACGCGTAAAATTAAGGAAAGCCTGCAAGATGTATTTTCTACGAGTATTTATTTCTCTACGGTCAAGCATTATAGTCTCAGGATGGCCTCAGAGAGGTCTCAGCTCTGAAGCCACAGAGACATAGTAGCCTCTGGTAAGGACACGATTATCTTAGGACAGAAATCTAAAGTAACTACTTAATTATACAATTACTTCTCATCTGAAGTAACAAACTTCCACTCTAGTGTGGGTACGACCTGAACGCACCTTCATTTGCTGCAACCATATCCAGTTTTGTTGACAGAAAAATCTGTGCAGCAATGGCCAGTGAAGAAGCTGACCTTGACTAAGCAATCCACTGCACCCAAGGGCTGCACACATGTATGTGTACTGTGACCCTGAACTCTACCTCTAAGATCAAATACATAGCTACTCAAGGAGCATTAATGGTTCTCTTCCAGCTTCAGTTTGTAGTGGCAAACAAACCAAAAATCACTTTGGAAAGTTTAGAAAAGAAAAATCCATACATTTCCTCAAAAAATTCCCAAACAGATCTGTAACCTTTAATTCCCAAACAGGAGTAAACTGTTTGGAATACAATACATTCTTAAAAGTCCAGGCTATCCTTTCAACCCAATAATTTTACTGACATTTTTTGAGCCTGATTATAGTTCCCTTTCATTTATACACAGTAAACAGCTCAACCCTTACTCAGCTCAAAGAATGACCATGCATCGACCTCCTATTTCTGAAACCATGAGCTGTAACATGAATTTCATTTGCAGCGCTGATATAACATTAATCTTCTACGCAAATTAATGAAGGTTAAAATTCCAACTAGACATTTAAATAAACTGCTGTTGCAGATCAGATGGAAGTGGGAAGTTGCAGTAACATATCAGTACTTTAGAGACTAAGTGAACATAAAGAAAAGTTCAAAAAGCCTTTTCTTGGAAATATATATGAAAGTGACATTGGATATTCTTAACATTAGCAGGTTCCCTGATTATACAATGCATAGTTAAATACAGTAGTTGCTGATCATTTACAGGAATTTAGTATGTGGAATGGTAAAAAGTAAATGCATGCGGTTGCTTCAAACAGCTGAATCTAATAATTACTTCATTCAATGTATTGCCTAACTTGAATATTTGTCTACTAAGAGTTTTTGCCAACTGGCTCCTTAGGAAGGCTCATATGCGAACCTTTGCCTTCACAAAAAGAATCATCTGCAGTGGACATAATGGATATCTCACATACTTGAGGTGCTTTCCCCTTCTATAAGATTTTCCTAACTGCCTCTAATCAAATTCCCTGTCTTATATCTCATTGATGAGAAGTACCTTGCAAATAAATAAACACAATACAAAAATAGAAGAAGATACCGACTCTTCAGTCTGAACTACTGAACAAACTTTTGATTGGACAGAGCACTATAAACATCTTGGGACACCGCTTTACGAAGGTTTTCAGAACTGCAATAAAGTTAATAGCTAGTAAGAGCAAAGGAGATGGTATCTTTATTTCCAGACCATGTATTATACTACATCTAAGTTTTCCAGTTTGAATATTAAAAGAAGTTAGCATTCGTTACCTTATTCACTCCCATATATCTTAAGATCATGGCTTTAATTTGACAGAAATAAGAAACTGACAAAGAATCATATATTATACACCCTGAGCAGGCACATGATATATAATGCCCCTTCTTATTGTACAAAGAATATGATTTCATACAAGTAGGCACCTTGTAGTCACAGTTCCATAAAATAATTTTGAAAGATGTACTCTTTTAAAAAAGGTTACAAAATTTTGGCTTCCCAGTCTCCTCTTGAAAAGGTAATCAAGGTTCACTGAAAGACATGATCACAATGGCAATGCGCTCCTATCCTGACTTTGCAATATCTACAAGAACACTACTGGACAAAGTCGTCCTACCTATTAGAAAGCTTTTCTTTGTGTAGAATATATTTTGCTGAAATTTTAGTATGTATCACAAACAGATTATTCTCTTCTCTTTACAAAAACTTTTGTGTATAGGAAGGCTGTTATCCACAAGCCTATTCTCACTACAACCTTATTTTGCAGTAACATCTACAACTTCCAGCGACAAAGTTCTCCCTATAAGAGAATTTGCAGATCAGTGGGTTTCAGCTAACTCTGACATAAACACCAGGATACAGAACGTTTTTAATGTTCAAGTACATGGAAAAGTGCCAGATGCTGCCACCATTTTGGTTTCTAAAAATGACGAAATACAGGCTACTTTTCAATAGTTTGTCTTCTACACCCAAAACAGTTTGGTTGGGGTTTTTTTGTTAGCTACTGACAAAGTGTTTTATTTTATCACAGTATTTTAAAAATAAAAGTAATGAAGACCATATGCTTACTGGGAAACATTTTCAGGTCAATACCAACTACTTACAGTCTTCTTACCAATCTAACAACATCTACAGAAAACACCGTGAATGGGCACAACAAAGACACTGGATGTTTGCACCATTTTAATATTGATTTCTTTGGTGAAATCTCAAAACATTACCATTTTTAACAGTAAGACAAACAAAAGAAAAATATCCTGCAGTCCTCATATGAAATAAGTCCATTAGGCAAGGCAAAAGGTTTAACAAAACAATCTAAAGCAGAAAAGGCAGATACAAGACAGGAGATTCCCTGAAAAATATTTCCTTTGGAAACCCATAGAGAAATCTTCAGTAACAACAAATAAAATGTTCGGAGATCTTTTCTTGGGTCTTCTGTTTAGACTACTAGAACTCAAACACAATAAACACTGCTTTACAAAAGCCTACTGCAGGGCTTCTGAAGCTGCCCAAAATATTCCAACTTTATTTCTGTTAACTTAGCTAGGCACTAGTCCAAGTATAATAGCTACTGCAAAATAAACATTAAATAATCAGTAAGTGTCTCCATAATTGTACTGTGTTGCTACGCTGTTCATATCCAGAATTTCAGTGCCTAATCTGGTTTCATTCACTGTAAACTAAACCAGCATCAAATCTTAGGATTCACAGGCTGTCTGCTATGGTATTCTTCATTAGGACAGAGTCCAAAACCCTGAAGCTTCAGATTTTATGCAAAATATAGCTAATTTCAGGGTGCTATATAGAGCAAAGAACAAAGAATTTGCATGAAGTCATAAGAAAAATATTTCTTCCATGCACAGCTGAAAGTCAATACTTGATGTTAAAGCAAGGAAGAATTATGACCTGTTCTTTAAACTTCGTATATGCTTCATATTGGACAAGGAATGGGAACACAGTGTTCCAGAACAGCACTCATTTTCAACTGTTTCTTATTCCTAAACTCACAGTATTTTGGACATTCAGGCTATGTATGACTGAAGGAATAATACTGGGAAAGCAGCAAAGTCCTCCTGCTAGGATGCTCAATGCCAGCGCAAAGGGCTAGCTCAGTTACTTAAAGAAAAAAAAAAAAAAAGCGTAGCTGCTGCTGGTGTGCTGATGACAGAAGCAGCACAAACTGGAAGATTTAGTGTTGCTCAGCTAAAAAGCCCACCTTCTTGGAGGCACACAGCAGATCTGAATAATGTAAGGACATCCGTCTACCAAGAGAGAAAGGGTCCTGTCAGCTCCCATCTGTTTCTTGGCAACCTCTGTTTCAACACACCTCCTTTCAGTTTCCACCCTTTTCATATTCATTTGGATTACAGATACATTCTAGAAGTTTGGTCAGTGTGGATGCCAGAGCCTTTTCATGCTCCAAAGGCAACAGAACACCATATACTGGCAAAAGACTGCAAATATAGGGGAAATATAGCCTTCCAGGCCAACTTACATAGAACAACATACATAGTACAACATACAAACTAACAAATAGTAGAATGTAAAACCATTTACAGGGACGCATCTCTGAGCAGAACAATTTTACCAGCAGAAGAAAATTTTTGTCTATAGAATAACATATTTATCAATGGCTTCTGCCAAAACAGCTAAACCAGTCAGTGTTCACATCTCTTCACAGTCCTGACTGGCACAGCTGTGCTGACAGAAGCCTGTTTTATAGAAAACAGCCTCATGCTCCGTTCCAAAGAGTTTGTCAACCGGCTGAGTTTTACAGAAGCCTCCTCTTCTGAATAGGCCTGTCTGGGATCCCAGTATGCTGTCTGCAAGCAGCAGAGAAAAACATATAAGCCCACCAGCAATAAGAATTTGTTTTAAGAAGAAAAATTATTCTTTGGTTCTGCATCTTGACAGAGCATAACAGCATTAGTCCTGTACAAGGAGGGTATCTTTAGAGTTTGGTTTTATTTCGAAACACCCTACAAATGTACCTTTGTGATAGTTACATTTCAAATCAGTCCTGAATTGAATACACACTTTTGGTGTACAATATGGGTTAACAAGCATAGTTGTCACCACCACTAGCAAAACTTAAAGACTCTGAAAGTCAAGTCCATTTTTGCTTCTTCTCCAGTAAGGGCTACCAAGCTAAATTGCTCTGCAACAAAGCTCCATCAACCCTCATTGGTTCATTTTCCTCTGTGACCTTGGGGAAACTCATGATCTCCAGATGGGTTGTCAAGGTGTATTTAAGGCAATTTAGTCCTGCAATTTGTATTTGGGCACAGTTCTATTGATAACGCTCTGCGGGGACTGGAGCACAGCAAATAAGTCCTCATGTCATCCGAGCTGTACAAAGGGGTGTAAAAGTTTCACTGGTGCCTGACAAGCCTAGAGTAGCAGAGGAAAACAAATGCATTACATCAGACTGAAGGCCCAGCTAGCCACATACCCCATCTCCAGAAATGGAGAAAAACAGATGCCAATATGAACAGGATAAGCTTATCTAATATTTTTCTTGACTACTCTCCCAGCTTCTAACAGTTTGCAGCTGACAGTCTTCCTGAATAAGTAGATATGGCTTTAGGTTCAGGGGGTTTGTTGGGGTTTGGAAGGTTTTATTTGTTTGCTTTGCACTGTTCATCTTCAAAACATGATAGATTTCAGAAGTAAGGCTATGTGGCATTTTCCAAATCAACTGTTTGGAGGTAAGACACACAGAAATCCTTTGAAGTTTCAGGTGCTTATACTAAGCAGATAGTTTCAACTTAATCACAGCATAACCAAAAAAAAAACAAACAAATCTGTGAGGATTTTGAACATTACAGTTTTTAACAAGCAATCCAAAAAAATCAAATCCTACTATTCAAGCTTCTAAAACCCATGACCCTTAAAAAGAAGTATTAAAAGACATGAACAATAAAGTAGAAGTAATTCAAAGTAATCCCATTATTTGTCTTCTGTTTGCAAGTCTGATTAATTGTGGAGTCATTGTTTCCCAGCCTTCCACAGAATTATAAGGAATTTTTTTTTTCAGTTACAGTAAACATTACCCCAAAATAACCTAACTCTGTACTAATTAAAAACACCAAATACATCACTAAGCCCGGTATGGAAAAAAAATATATTGGGTGTAACACACACATATAATGTTTTTCACTTGTGTCCAGAAAAGCAAAAGAGGTAAACATCTGCTGGCAGATGGATCACCTATGACACCAGGAAAGACTTAGGACACGAGCAAAAATTAGTCAAGTTCCTTATACAGCATCAGAAAAAACACCCTGGTGGTGCAGCTTTGCTTAAGTAGGACAGTAACTGGCACCATGGGCTGGGATAAGAAATTAAGAGCTCTCAGTGGTCCTCAACATTTATTTCTGAATAAAGCAGTCAGCTGCTGGAAGGTTGTAACGATATTTGCTTTATTTTATATATAAATAACAGTTACAAAAATTCAATTGCATATGGTTAGGATTGCAGTTTCTACTCCATATATCAAGTATTTTACTCTGGGGAGGAATATTAACCAGAAAGTGCCAATCCTAAGGCAGCAGACACTGTCCTGGAACAGGTCTTGTGCCAAGAAAAAGGAGGTTTGGGGACTTTACAGGTGACTTTCTACCAGGCAGAGTGAGGTAGAGGCACAATATTACCTTAACATTTACTGCCAAAATGAAGCAAGTCCTTAGAACATGACAGTCCCTAAATATGTAAGGGCAATTTTCACAAACTGCAGGTATAGTACTACCTCTCTGATGGATTTTTCAGAGTCTCCTTCCTGAAGTTTTGCATTTATAGAAATCATCTTTTGGTTCTAAAGAAGTACCGCAAGTTCATCAACAGCATATACTGCTACACCATGATAAGTGACTCAAACAGTTAGGACACAAAAGAAGTGCAGCTGTAATACCCTAGGGCAAATTTACCAGGCTGGTTTAGAGGCAGCTCCATCTAGAAACCATGAGAACATCAATAGTCAGAGGAAGGACTGAGCATGAAGAACACAGGCACAAGTTATCTATAATTTTATAGGCCAGAATCATCTGGAAAGAGGGAGTCTACAAAACTGTACCTAATCCAAGGCAATTCCACATCTTACCACAGTTAGTTCACAAATTAAAGGATCTGAATAACACTTGGGCTAGCCTTTGCCCAGCAAAATACTCTTGTGGTTGGCTTTTCTTTCCTGTTGTGCAAATACTCGTGGCAAAGTAGAATATGCATCAAAAATATAACATTACATCATCTTCTGAGTAGCTCCTATAAATTATCAACACAAAACATGATATACTGGGAAGTATCACATGTTGGATCTTTTCAGTTGATAATAACTTGTGTAGATGGGTGTGGTACTATTTTGTTTCTCAAATTCATCAACCACTCAAGACTTACTTATTTTTGCAGTAAAGTGTTCATTAATGGATCTTAAGGACTTTATATACATTAAGTAAAAGCTACATATACAATAATTCCATACTCAAACCCATATGAAACTCAGATGACACAACACCTCTTCTATAAACTTTTTGCCACACTGTCCAGCTATTTTTTTGCTTTTCTATAATACCGTTTGCCAACAAACTGACAATTTAGTACAGTTAAAGTTCTTTGGGGTTGAGACTGCAAATCCCCCCAAAATGTAATATGTTCCAGTGATACAGAGTTAATCATAGAATCACATAATAGTTTGGGTTGGAAGGGACCTCAAAGATCACCTAGTTCCAACCCCCTTGCCATGGGCAGGGACACCTCCCACCAGACCAGGCTGCCCAAGGCCCCATCCAACCTGGCCTTGAACACCCCCAGGGATGGGGCAGCTACAAGCCCTCCATTACAACAGCTCCATATCCTTATTTATTTTAATAAAAATACCAATCCCAAAAATCTTATCTTCATAGTTTTTGGTTGAACTAAGAATATTTTTAAGATTTGCTGTGATTATCTTTATGTATTGGGTTCCTTTCATACAGGAATACACCAAAACATCTTTCGCGGACTAAAATCTCTTTAAAAGACAGAAAACTAAGCATCACATCCCTATTCTAAGAAATTAAACAACTGAAAATAAGATATCAAAGCAACGTCTTGTAATGCCACAAGCAACATACAAACAGCATCTAATACAAAGTATTACATCATAGAAAAAGAGAAAGAAAGGGACGAGAGAAAGAACCAAGGAACATTATCTTTGGCAAAACCTGCCCATAGGAGACAACTGAGAAAATTCACTTAAATTAGCAGAGCCAGAGGACAGAGCAGAGAACCCAAGGAGCAAGTTTCATCATTCACAATCAAAACTGCAAAGTTCTTTTAAAACATGTTGCCTTCAGAGGCCTTAAAGGGAAAACAGTAATTTGAGTTGAAAACAAGGTTGTCCTTTTAAACAGTGCCCCCTCCTGTTTAGAAATAAACTGCAACTTGAAGCACTGCACAGACCATCCCGATAGCAACAAATGGTCACTCCCTTGTGACCTGTACATGATTTACTTTAACCAGTCAATTTTCAAAAACTTAAACCAATCTCAACGACAGAACTGTCAAAATATATTATATTTAAACTGGTTCTAAGATTACTCTCATCAGCAAAGCCAGCTCGTGAGTGAGAACAGACAAGCTGGAGCTCAAGAACACTCAAAACAGCAGAAACGCTGGGGAGCATCCCGGAAATCCTCGCAGTCCTGCAACAGCCACTACAGGGCTGGATGCATTCAATCAGAGCTGTTGGGATAAGAAACTCAGTTTGCTAATCACAGCTTCCAAAACGCCATAAAGGAGACAGCATCTGGCTTACCTATGTCTAAACTCTTCACCTACATATGACCCTGGACTCTCTGAAAAATTACACTGTATTTCATTTTATTATCACTAACAATTTGCAGCAGTCCAAAATTTAGAAAGAAGCAATTCCAAACAAACATTTTTCTTTTATTTAAGAAAAATTGCTCTGTTCTGGATGTTACAGAATATCTGCCGACTTCCAAGAAGCAAGTGTTCCAGGTTTTACATGCTGCTACAATATGCGCCTATTCAGCTGAATCGGTCACCTCCATGTGTCTTCCACTAATGAAAATAATTTAATGTAAGAGTCCAATCTTGGTCTTTAAGCTGTATAAGAATCAGAATTTTGAATATTTTCAGAATTTCTCACAGAACATTTCTACTGTTCTTATTCACAAAGCCTGGGAGGGAAGCATGTTTGTTTTGCTATATTAGAGAAAAAACAAAAAAGACCAAAAACAAAACAAAGCTGTCTGCTTAAAAACAAGAATTTCTGTTCCTCAGAGTGAAGACTTGAAAGAATGTGAGACTTTTTGTCATGGTTATGTTTTTTTTTTATTAGTGGTGTTATATTTTTGTGCTTCCACTAGGAAATCTTCAGATCTAGCTTCCAGGTATCATGGGGACTGGGAAATTCATATTCTCCACGGAAATATTTGTAGCGTTTCAAGGATAAAATCTCCAAAGATTCAGTCCATGAAGTGCATAGTCCATCGTATCACACATCCCATCAGTTTCTTCTCACAAACGTACATACACTCTCCCCACAGACCAACTGAGAGAGCTGGGGTTGTTTAGCCTGGAGAAGAGGAGGCTGAGGGGTGACCTCATTGCTCTCTACAACTACCTGAAAGGACGTTGTAGAGAGGAGGGTGCTGGCCTCTTCTTCCAAGTGACAGGGGACAGGATGAGAGGGAATGGCCTCAAGCTCCGCCAGGGGAGGTTTAGGCTAGACGTTAGGAAAAAATTCTTTACAGAAAGGGTCACTGGGCACTGGAACAGGCTGCCCAGGGAGGTGGTTGAGTCACCTTCCCTGGAGATGTTTAAGGCACGGGTGGATGAGGTGCTGAGGGATATGGTTTAGTGTTTGATGGGAACGGTTGGACTCGATGATCCGGTGGGTCTCTTCCAACCTGGTTATCCTGTGATTCTGTGATTCTGTGTGAACTGAGCATGCTCTAGCCCAGTTTTATATTTATATTTACTGCTTACAGTAACAGTGTTTTCATGAAGAGCTGCAGCCCCTCAGAAGAAGTGCTCCAGCATAGGTCCCCACACAGTCACAAGTCCTGCCAGCAAACCTGCTCCATCATGTGCTCCTCTCTCCAGGGGCTGCAGGTCCTGTGCCAGGAGCCTGCTCCAGCATGGGCTTCCCACAGGGTCACAGCCTCCTTCAGGTGCATTCACCTGCTCCAGGTTGGGGCCCTCCACGAGCTGCAGACAGATATCTGCTCCACAGTTAATCTGCATGGGCTGCAGGGGGACAGCCTACCTCACCACAGTTTTCATCATAGGCTGCAGGATAATCTCTGCATCAGTGCCTGAAGCACCTCCTCCCCCCTCCTTCACTAACACTGGCATCTGCAGAGTTGTTTCTCTCACACATTCTCACTCCTCTCTCCAGTGGCTGTTTCTCTTGCCCACGGGTTTCTTTTTCCCTTCTTAAATGCTATCCCAGATGCATTACCACCATCACTGATAGGCTCAGCCTTGGGCAGCAGCAGGTCTGTCTTGGAGCTGGCTGGCACTGGCTTTATCAGACACAGGGGAAGCTTCTGTTATCTTCTCACAGAAACCACTCCTGTAGCACACACACACCCACACACACCCCCCTCTAAAACCTTGCCATGCAAACCCATTCAGAAGGGGAAATAAGTTTAATGGGAGGTATACTGGTGTCATTATCTTACAGATGGCACACATAAACCATTCATTTACATGACCAATGCAATATACTCCAAAGACAGAGCAGCTCCATCTGGCTAAACATCAAGCTGTATGAAACAGAATTCCCTGTGTAACAGGGCACACAAGAACGGTAAAGGAGTGCAGTCATTCAACATCTAAACAACCCCAAGAATCTGGCAAATAACCTATTCCATAAACAGACAACTGTGACTACCACCGTAACCACAAACACAAAATGCAGTCAGTAGGTGCTGAACCAGACAGTGACTAAGATAAAAATGTTCTAGAAAGACAGTCCTTAAGAAAAGGCTATCCATTAGTGCTGACTACCAATTAGCAACTCTGAGGTCTGAAGACAAATGCTATACCCACATTTCACACAAATCTTGTCACAAATAGC
This sequence comes from Phaenicophaeus curvirostris, assembly GCF_032191515.1. NCBI lineage: Eukaryota > Metazoa > Chordata > Aves > Cuculiformes > Cuculidae > Phaenicophaeus > Phaenicophaeus curvirostris. The sequence continues at coordinate 36,033,451 of NC_091397.1, forward strand.
AGTCTTCCGAAGTTTAACAACCATGGTAACAGTAAGAAGGCCAACTATTTAGCACACTCTCTCTGGAGTAGTAAGAGGAAAGATGCAGTACCATCTAGAGTCAGAAAATTACTTTCCATATTTTTGGATGGCCTCTAGTATTAAGAGTTTCAATACCCATTTTTATATATGCATTCAATAATTGAATGAAACTTAATTAAAAACAAGAAACATGAAGACATCTTGATCACAGCTGCTACCCCAGTTATGCTGTAGGGTGAAACTGATTTCTTCAAATTACTTGTTTATTGATTGCATTCCATAGCTATGAAGTTTAAGCTTGCAAGGTAATATGGTTCCAAAAATAAGAAGCCAAAACATTCCAGATTATATCCAGTCTCATTAATGAGTTAACTAAATGGATAAGGGAAGTAGTGTCCAGTAACTATTTGTAATTTATTACATCAGCTCTAATGTCTTCAGCATGTATACTGACTAACAAGGAAAAAAAAAAAACCAAGAAAAATAAGAAACTTAAGTTAGAAAAACACACTGATTCTGACATACTGGACATATTTATTTCTTGGTTACTTATTATCAGATGTTATGCCAAAATATCTGTCTCTACATATTCTCACATCTAAAACACAACACAGTTCATGATAGTCATCAACTATGATCAAAATAATTCTGTACGTTAACAACAGTTATGATACATAAAAATAAACCCTTAAAAAAAGCATATTCAAAACTGGCTGAGTTTTGAATCCACATAAACCATTCCAACCCTCTGCAGCATAAACTGTAATCAGCATAAACCATTGCAATCCTCCATTCAAAGGCTTCAGAACATAATTCATGTTACATTATGTTTCTGTTACCCTTCATAAGACTAGCAAGCCAGAATGGTCTTGAGAACTAACATATTTCTATTATCTCTTGTAGAGCCTGCAAGATGCCAAATGATGGATGAAATCCCACTGTTTAGATGTAAAAGGGGTTGCTGTAACCAAAATAATTTGTCTCAACAATTTTCAACATTTGGGAAGACAAGTAATCCATTTAATTCTACATTCTAGGCCAGCACATCTCTTGCATCTGACAAACAATACTCCTCTTTGGATCTTCCTTAACTCATATTTTCCATATCCCTAGCAAGGCATTTTATATACACATAACTTCCTATAGCGTTACAGAAAAAACATAGATTGTGTTCTCAGCTTCTTTCTATCTGAAATATTATATCTGAGCTCTCAGCAACCTTATATATTCAGCATGTCTCAGTTAATTCCACCTAATACCAATCCTTACCCTCTTACATGGCTACAAGCATAGCTCTAGCCTTTAGCTGGGGGAACTGAGCACCTCTTGACAGCCTTTCAGAAAGCAGTTACCTGCTTTCTGCACCAGCCTCTCCCAAAACCAGCCATTCAACTTGGATGCCTCGACTTACCCAAACCTTTCAGAGGGGACCAAACATTGCAATACCCAGCAGTAAAACATCCAAGACATCACACTGAGACAAATTTCTGTGCCCAGAGGCCCACTACTTTTATTTAATAGGCCTCCACATTCAAGAACCCAGAAGAAATAGAAAAGCACTTGAACACCATGAATAGCAAGCAACACGGGTGAAAGCTGCCTTGCAAAAGCGAAGGATTGCCAATTAGGTCCACTGTTTGCTAAAGGAAAGTGAATTAATTCCTATGTTTACACAAACAGCTTAACATGTTCAGTTCCTTTTGTGTGTGTGCATTTTCACTAGCACAGGATCAGACTAAAAATCCACCTCATAATCACAGATATAATGTGATTTATAAATATTCATTTACCAGTTTGTTCTAAAAGCCTTTGTTAATCTGTGTAACCAATACAAAAGTTTCTCGAATTGATCCCTTGCAGAAAGCGGCTAAAGTATGAAAACTCCCTAACCTTCCTATAATGAAGAAGTGTACATAAGTTAACTGCCATAAAAATGTCTTAATGCTTTTACCATCCTCCTTCCTTTGTTGTTTGTCAAGCCTTCTTTATGATGGAAAAACAAATAAAACCTTCTCTTGGTCTCTTTCCACAGGCATTCATGTTTTAATCTGAGCTGAATGTAGTACAGTCAGCCACAGCACAAAACAGGTTTGAATTGTAGTATCTAGCATCAGGCCATAGCTTTTAGAAATCAATTAGGAATTCTTTCTTCTCATATCAGTATTCTGCCTGACTGTACAAAAAAGAACAAAAAAAATCTTGCTCCTTAAGTATCACCATCATGCCCTCTCTGTGAGAGATGCACAGGCGGTCCTAATCTGTCTGCTTCTTTATATATATGCTTAGATTGAGGTTTTGCTACTTCTTACCCTGACTTAATTGATTTCTGAACTTCATTTTTTTAAGGATACCAGAGATTTTATGTCTTTATTCCTAGAAGATACATTGTCCTTAAACAGATGTTCCTTGTCACCTGTAAATGTCCAAGACGTTACCAACCATAATTTAAGATCTGAAATTGTTTTGTGGTGCCTGACAAACACCACTTAGCCCTTACCTCCCAAACACTTCAATCGCAAAAGATCATAATGCATGAATAAAAAAAAATAACTACGCATTTATGTATTTTTTAAGTCATTTCTATTATGGGTAACATAACTGTAAACTATGTATTATACATAGAGCTTTACAGCGCAAAATTAGTCTTTGTCCAACTTGCATTGACAGTAAGATGGAAGTACGCCAGAGGTGGAAGCAGAGGCAAGTGACCTAAAAGGGTATAGAGCTGCTGTTTCATTCTGCAAGGATATGGCTAGGAAAACCAATGTTGACCTGGAGTTGAATTTAAGAAAAGACGTGAAGAGCAACAGGAAAGGATTCTACAAGCAGCAGAGAGACTAGGGAAGGTATGAGCCTACTGCTGAATAGCACAGGGAAAATGGTGACAAAGGACACAGAAAAAGCAGAGCTACTGAATGCCTTCCTTGCCTCAGTATTTACCAGGAAACATGGCCCTCACGAGTCCTAGGTCTCTGAGACAAGAGGGAAAGTCTGCAGCAAAGAAGATTTACTCTCAGGAATTAGGAAGCACTTAAACAGGGCATACAAAAACATGCATCCTTTTAGTCAACAGGATTCTGCAATGCATTAGGAAGGTCATCACCAGCAGGTTGAGGGACAGGATCCTTCCCCTCTACTGAGCACTGGTGAGGCCACATCTGGAGTAGTGTGTCCAGTTCTGGGCTTCCCAGTACAAGACAGACCTGGTCTTGCTGAATCAAGTCTAGCACAGAGCTAGAAAGATGATTAAGGTACTGGAGCATCTGACACATGATGGGCAAGATGGGCAGGACACTTCAGCATAAACAATAGAAACCTCAAGGGCGTCTTTGCAATCTATATATAAACACACACGCACACACACACATATATATATATATATAATGTCTGAACAGAATATTTTTTTTTTACTGTGAGCATGGTCAGAAACTGGAACAGGTTGTTCAGAGCAGGTATGGAAATAGTCAAAACCCAGCTGGGCACAATCCTGGAAAACCTTGCTGTAGCTGGCCCTGCTCAAGCAGGGCAGTTGGGACTAGGTGTTCGCAGGAGGTTCCTTCCTTAAACAATTCAGTGATTCTGTGAAATTAAATAATGTCTTTCTTTAGGCCCTCACATCAAGTAAGAGTTTTGTCTATTATCAGTAAAATGTCAAAACACTCAAAAGCCAGCACATAGTGTGAATGGAGAAACAATTTACCAAATGAAAGGTCGAGGTACCCCACATAAATTGTGGTTTGGATGTAATTTTTTTATTCTTTTATCAATTATGGATATGATAACTAAACAAAAAAACACAAAACCAAACCACTTGACAAATTCCAGTTGTGAGATTACATACACAAGCAAATCTGAAAAACACTGTGGTAACCAGCCATTGACCAACTTAAAAAAGCCCTGAATATAGTTGCCTTTATGCTGTTGTCTTCTCAGACATTTGCCATACAACTAGTCACAACAGACTAAAAAGCTACTGAGCTGCTGTTAAATTAAACTCAAGGAGTCCAGCCAATCCTGGCTCCTCTGAAGTTGATAGGAGCGTGCCAAGCTGGCATGTAACACCACTGCAGAACAGCTTATAAGCTGTTTAACACGGTTGCTGCCTTCTAGTTTTTCTATTCTGTTTTTGAATTGAACAGTCAAAATAATTTTCAATTTATCTTAACTGACGTCAAAATAATATACTTTTATACGACTAATGACTTCATATAACAAGTTGACAGGAATAAAGGAAATAACGAACACAAGTAATATAAATTAAAATACCTGTTATTGAACAGTACACTATGTGAGGAACTATCTTCTTTATGTCTTCATAACCCAGACCCATTTCAGCCAGTTTCCCAGGGATGTAGTTTTCCACGAAAACATCAGACACAGCTGCAAGCTTTAGAAAAAGGATGACTAAGATTTATTAATGACATAAATTCAATAAATTCTCTAGTCTTTGTGAGAAAAGAAAACATAAAAACCTAGAGATATTTTTTGGCCGGTTAGACTGTGCATTGCTGCAAACTAGAAATTAGAGATGCTGCGTATCTAGAAAGACAACTGTCAAAATCCTGAAGTGCCTAAACAAAACCCTAAATACTTTTTCTACCTTAGAAAGTTTATAAATTGTTTCTCATTTTAAAATCATTGATTACAATTACTGTAACAGTGGCCATATATCTCACTTCCTATATGTAGCAGCAGAATATGGAGGCCCAAAGTTTTAATGGGTCAAAATAAACATCTTAAAGTAATCTCAATCATAGTAGAGCTGTCAAGCTCTGCAACGTGACTTTCTCCGTCACATCTAAATTAATGACCTAGTCCAAAAATCTGCTTAAGTTCAAGATTAACATATAAAATTGACAGGCTTTAAATTACATCCTTTCTTTACCTTATGAAACTTATAAATATAAATACATATAAAGATTTCAATGAGAAACATTAAGACCTCCTGAAGAAAGAGCATTACATGTTAGAAGAAAGATATATGCCTCTGGGAAATTGTAGAGTTTTTTGCTTAGGGTTTGTCTTCCCATCCCCACGAGTTGAAGAAGTCGCTCCCTGACAGGTACACATTTGCGCACACATTAGTAAGCCAAATCTAAGTCTTCTAGTTTCTTAATGGTATTTGCAGCCAATAGTCATGTTCTCTGTAACTACCATATAGCCGCCTTATTAACATATACAGTATATTAGACCAACTTCTATAATCTAGTGTCATCATAACAATAACGACAGCCTTTTTTGTTCAAGCATGTACGTTGTCTAACTGAATTTCACAGAATCACTAGGTTAGAAAGACCTCCAGGATCATCAAGACCAAGCATTCCTATCAAACACTAAACCATGTCCCTGAGCACCACATCCAACTGTCTTTTAAACACTTCCAGCGATGGTGACTCAACCACCTCCCTGGGCAGCCTGTTCCAGTGCCCAATGACCCTTTCTGTGAAAAATTTTTTCCTAATGTCCAGCCTAAATCTCCCCTGGCAGAGCTTGAGGCCATTCCCTCTCATCCTGTCCCCTGACACTTGGGAGAAGAGGCCAGCACCCTCCTCTCGACAACCTCCTTTCAGGTAGTTAGAGAGAGCAATGAGGTCTCCCCTCAGCCTCCTCTTCTCCAGGCTAAACAACCCCAGCTCTCTCGGCCGCTCCTCATAAGGCCTGTTCTCCAGCCCCTTCACCAGCATCGTTGCTCTTCTCTGGACTCGCTCCAGAGCCTCAACATCCTTCTTGTGGGGAGGGGCCCAGAACTGAACACAGGATTCGAGGAGCAGTCTCACCAGTGCCGAGTACAGAGGGAGAATAACCTCCCTGGACCTGCTGGTCACGCCGTTTCTGATACAAGCCAAGATGCCATTGGCCTTCTTGGCCACCTGGGCACACTGCTGGCTCATGTTCAGTCGGATGTCAACCAACACCCCCAGGTCCCTCTCCTCCAGGCAGCTTTCTAGACAGACTTCTCCTAGTCTGTAGCACTGCACAGGGTTGTTGTGCCCCAAGTGCAGGACCCAGCACTTGGCCTCGTTAAACCTCATGCCACTGGACTCTGCCCAGCGGTCCACCCTATTCAAATCCCTTTGCAGAGACTCCCTACCCTCCAGCAGATCAACACTCCCACCCAACTTAGTGTCATCCACAAACTTACTTAGAAAGAAAAAAGGCATCAGGCACGCCAAAGCAGTCATTAAATTGACTAAAAATAACAAATGATAATAACTTGATGAAGTATGTTTTATTTGGGAGGTTTGCAGGGGAGGGATGGGGTATGAGAAGAATGCGTATACTCACACATATAAACATCTACACTCACATATATATATTTATATGTGTATATGTGAGAATAGTTTGCTTTATCAAGTGAGTGCAGAGCACGCGTAAGACATGCTGACCAATCAGAAAAAGGCAATGGAAGGGAAGGAGTGCCGTAAGCTCCCAGCCAACTAAATCCTCCCAAGTTCTTAACAAATAAATAGAAAAAAGTTGATCACTTAAGGCCAAACAATGTCTCATCACTTCAGTCCACAATGTTACTATATCACATACAAGGATGCCACTGATGTAAGAAACAGAAAGCTGTAGTGGTTTTGAAGGCAATTTTAATAAAGGATAGAAACTATAAGAAACAACTTGGCAACGAAACTGTCTTGTCCTCATTTGTAGGTCAGTACTGCAACTCTTGCAGTTGCTTTCAGTTTTTCATTAGTTAGGTTTGGGAAAGAACTTTGGCACAGGAGATCTCTTCATTGGTAAATATTTAACAGAGTTCTCCCACTGGAAATTCCGTAACATCAGATCTTACGAAATAATTATCATACATGCTTGATTATTTCAGTGACATCAAGCTAAGGGAAAAACTAATATTGCCACTGGCAGGAACCGTTTGTCTGCATCTCTGTGTACTCCTACTGCCAGCTACCCTATCTTTAGCATTGTGATAGCTCTACATTACAGTGGTACAAGAAATCTTACCAGTACGAAAAGGTTGGTAATTCCAGCATTGAGCTGAGGGGATGCTGCTTTTGCATGATAAATGAGGGCAAGTAAGATCCTGCTTTGATTTTAAAATTAGGTGGGATTTCATCTCAACCAAGCACCAGAGTCTAAAGCACAAAGGGTATGTTGCAAATTCTTAAGTCCCCAGACATTCAACTCCACAGACCATAAAAAGGTTCTCCAAACTGCAAGCAGAAAGTTATACATTTAAAACCAGAATCAAGCAGTTATCTTCCCGCACAAACGTCAAGGTGAGAAAAGGGGAACTTCCTAACCACAAAGAGTGGCAGGCACACAAGAAGCTTAGGCTGAAGCTATCTTTTCTCCAGCTCACCTTGATGACCACCCAATGCCCCAGCTGCCCTTAAATCTTCAAAGAGGTCCAGCACACATACGTGGAATCAGTGGACATGATGCACAGTTTTTCTTTCAACATTTTTAAAGGTCAACTAACAAGCCAGTCATCTTACGAGAGGAACATTTTTTTTAGCCCTTATTTAGAACGTGACTAGTTTATCCAAAAACACATCTCTGTTACACCCTGCAAAATTACTCCAAATGACAGCATCTGTTTTCAGAACTTTTAGAAGATAAACATATGGCTTCATAACAAATCAAATAGTTCTGTTCTGCAAAGAGAAAAGGCACTGCAGAATCCTTGACATACAACCTCCGAAAAATTCCATATGAAATGCATTTTACATAGCTGACACCAAAGAAAAAAGGTCAAAAGCATCAGGCAGTTTAATCTATTTCCATTTCATGCAATATTCCCCCCAAAAAAGAAAAAAGCCACTAGCATATATCATTGCAGGACATATAAAGTCTCACTGTGGAAAAAAGTGATTGGAACTGATATTGAAACAAACAGTAACAGAAGCCAGCTCACCCTGTCAGATGGGTTAATACTGCAGGACTAAAAACACAGCACTAGCAAGTAGCAGTTTCTCAGTAAATAAAAAAAAGGATGACAAAGCACAAGTTTCATAAGTGAAACAGGATGCTTTTATTTACTTTTCAATGGAAAAATGGATCTCTCTTAAAAGACTATTACATTCTGCACTCAAATACTGGGGTGGGGAAAGTAAGTTTGACCTACAGGACAGTATTTCTCAGAAAGATGTATAGCAACTTAGGTCACACATGCACTGTAACATCCAGAAAACTACAAATAATCCTACAAAACCTACAAATCTCCCCTTTGTAAACTGCTTACCAACTGCATCAGACTAGTTCAGCTTGAAGCTAGTGAAGTAGCACAGCAAGATCAAATACAGCAACAGTAAAAGGAAAGCAGTAGGCTGTTAGACCTTTTCCTCGCAATACTTCATTTGAAGCTTCTGATGGAGGTTTTCATCTAGGTTTTATATCTAAAATCATCAAAAATTACACCGAACATTAAGTCCAAAAGCACAGAGCACAGAGGTTATATACAGTGATTCAGCAAGTTCACTACACACATACAAATTTTAATTATCAGATATCTAATTAATACTTGAAATACAGAGTTAATTGCTCAGCATCAAACCAATACAAAGCAGCCTGAGTTCTCATGCTATCAATACCTACCTCTCTAATTAGCTTTGCTCCTTTCGAGTCCTTCATGTTGATTGCTATACTCTGAGGATAAAAAAAAAAAATACAATAGTAATTTATGTGAAAGCTCTTCTGGTGATTACTAGCCTCTTCTAAACATAATCAGCAGTCAAGTTTCACACTACAGCTAAATCAAACAAGTAAATTTAAACACACACCCCATCACCTCCTGCAAAAAAACTTCTGCTGGTACAGCAAGCTGAACTGTCACATCAATGGATCAGGCAAGGACCACCACAAGCCTGACAATGTGCACCCGCGGGTTAGACTGCAGCCAGTTCGCTGCGTGTTTGCACAGTACCTACTACTGCAAGTACACATGGAGACCCCAAAAACATTTGTTTCAACAGCAACAAGCCATTAAACAGCTCAGGTATGTCATGAAACCAATTTAATCCTCAAGTTTCACAAGCTACTCTTAGACAAACTAACTGCGGTATGATGACTCCTCTCCTCCAGCTGCAGCATGTCAGCTGAACTGATGCACCTGAAAAAAACAATCCTTCAAATAAAATAACCCTTACTTTCAAGCAGGGTTCATTTTCAGTCGATTTGCACCAAAAACTGAGGACTACCAGGGCCACTGTTGCTTTTCGAATTTGCCTCAGCTGACCACAGCAATACACCCAATACATCAAAGGCCTGCAGCCTTTCTTGTTCAGAACTCTGTTTTGCTCCTGAAATTTATCCATTGTAACTTAAGGCTGATATAACTACTGCTCCATTACACATGTTAAAAATCAAATAAAGGAGAAGTGTTATGTCATCAGTTGTCATTACAGTAAACAGACTAATGTTCAACATCACACTCTGCTTACCTTTTTATTTCTATTGACGCTGAGGAAATAAACACTTTCTTTCCCAGCAAAAGGTGGGCCCCAGGCTCTTGTATCATCACCAGCTCCTGAAAGAAATACCAACATATTTTCATAGTTGTCCAATATCACACTGACAACAAATAAAAAGACTTCCTCCAACACCATATTAAATCACCTAAGGTTCACCTAGCAGGCAGGAGAAAATTCATTCAATATCTAAATTTTAGGATGTTTATGTCAAAACACCTAAAAATGAACATGATTTATTAAAGTGAATATAGCGTTTGCTAGTATTGAGATTACTTTCAGGCTTCAAAATATTAACATACAGCCACATGCACCCAAACTATTTGGGGGAAGGAGGGCAGAGGGAGGTTGCTTGGTTTTGTTTGTTATTGATTGGTTTTGGTGGGTTTGGTTGGTTGGGGGTTTTTTTGAGGAAAGGGATTGGTTGTTTTGTGTTGATTTTCATTTTGGGAGGTTTTCTGTTGTTTCGTTTAACTTAAGAACAGAGCTCGAATGTTGTTCCTTAAGGCAATCCAGAAGAATCAATCAATCATAGAATCATAGAAGCTCTTGCTTTGCACTGAGTCACGCAGTGCACACTGTCAATAAGCCATTCCTGAAACACTCTGGACACAACATCAAGATATCACTGAGAAACAACAAGCTGCGTGCTGCAGGAACACCCGCAAAAAGAACCAGCCCTTCCAGAAATCCTTCTGTCTTACAGAAAGGCAAGATGGCATTAAAACTGTTGCAGACACTAATGTCACTGTATCATTTAAGCTTAACTTCCAATTTTAAACTTTTCTTACATGTCAAAGTCTGGCAATCTATTTTAATTAGAATTAAAGTTAAATTTAAGTTCAGATACAATCATCATCCCAAATGCTAGCAAGCATGCACATTCCTGTATGTGTTTCACTACCTACACTTTATCTACTTGTTAACTTCATGCAAGTGAAAACTTTCCTTAGTGCGGCAACGCAGAAGACCGATACTATAGCACAGATACGTAAACAAGCTGGAGGACCTTTGGTCTTACACAGTATACCTTAATTACAACAGTAGCTATATACTACAGTAACACAGTCTACAGCCATTTAAGATCAACTGTGGTAAAAGTTACACCAATATACAAATATGCAAATTACTCATCAACACGTGTACTGTTCAGCGTCTCAAATAACTATTTTGGTTCAACTGGGAAGCTGGGGAAGAGGCAATATCTCTTCCATATGTTACCACTTTAAGACATTAACACAAAAAAAACCCCAAAACCACAGTAATATTTTCCAGTGTGGCTACTCTCCTTTACAGATTAATACTTCTGTGAAAGTAGACAACCTCTCACAGAAAGAGCCAACAACTCTGATTCTAAAATGTTTGAAATTCGGAATTAGTCTCATCTGAGAGTACAAAATTGATGCAGCTTCTGACCTGTCAGAAAAGTGGAAATGTTTGAAACAATGGTCCGTGATTAAGGACGACTCAAAAGCTGATGTGACAACACTTCCGTTAGACATTCAGTGTTTTGTTCAATGTTCAAATAGTCAATATTTCATATTTAAAATAGAAAAACAGGGAATGTAATTTGGCTTAGTATCTCAAGTGCATAATTGTCTTCACCATCTCTTTTCAAAACTATTAATATCAAAAGAAATGAAGTTAAAAAATGGAAACTTAAAGAAGAAAAAATTAGAGGACAGTGTGCACCTGCTAAGGCATAATTACATGCCTCATATGTGTAATGATGCATGATGCAAATGCAGGAAATATTCCTAAAAAAGAACCAAATGCCACGCAATTTGCTTCTCTTCTCCTATGGTCTTATGAACTAAAAGGTGTAGCTATTCCATAAGAACGAAGCAGTTTTGACCATAAGCCAGCCCTCAACAACTCTTTATATAAGAGGTGCATGTGCTGAGTGGAAAAAGAAAACCATGGTGTTAAGCTAAAATACATAAAAATAAACTTAAGTCTCTTTATGAAGCTAATTACCCAGAGTTCAAGCAGACTCAGAAGGAGCTACACAAGTTTCTGCACCTGAAAACACATGCTTGATGCTTGTTAACCTTTGACACTTTCAGCACTAGCTTGAAGATGCAAATACAGAAATTTCCCATTTCCAACCAGCTCCCATCTCTACCTACACAGGAACATCAGATCCGGGACTTTAAAAGATACAGCTACCTCATGCAGAAAATAACTTTTGTTTACTTCACACAATTCCAAAGAAAGATTGGTAATTTTTAATTAACAACCTGAAACTGTACCAGCATATTAAAGTTATCCGCAGGAGAAAGCTGATGTAACGTGCCAAACCACCTTATACCCTACCAGTCAAAACATTTGCCACCCCATAAGACTAGTACAATATGACACAAAAGCAGTGCTAACAAACTATATATTCTTTTTAAATGCTCATATTAAACTTCTCCCTTATACTAATAAAAATTCAAGCAGGAAGAAGAGCCTCTGTTTCCAAAATTAAAGTGCCTGTTATTTCACCAGTACTGTCATCCTGAGAAGTAAGATGCATTCCTATTTAAAATTATCTAAGACATTTTCACTCAGAGGGAACTGAGCTGTAGATTCCGAATTCCCAAATGCTGGAAAGATTTCTATGTTTATCAAATTTTACATGTCAAATATTACACTTCAAACCCTGTTCTACCCTCTCACAAAAGAGCCACCACACACCTAAGCATTCACAAGCCCAATATAAAATCTAAGCAAAGTTCAAACAATTCAAACAAGATCAATGTAGCTTTGGGTGATGGAATAAGGCACTTTAGGAACTCATGACTCAGTACTAGTTCGTACAATAATACCTAAAAGAAAAAACAAACCCCAAAACAAAAAAAAACCACCCTCAACTTACCTGATCAAACTTCTTACGCTTTTTTCTAAATACATGCATGCGCTTCTGATCAAAACACACAGAGCACAGTGTTAAGCTTCTAGCAAACAGATAATAAATGTATAAGCAAGCATACTAATAACTACCTCTCTAGGACACCAGATATAGTACGAGGACGTAAAACGCTCCCAAAACTTGAAAACTGATTGCTCAAAAAAAATACACAAATTTCTATGAAACTCATTTCTTAGCACAATACCATACACAGTGTCACCAAAAAACCAAATAAATGCAGTGTTGTCTCTCTAAATGTTTTCAAAAGTTTTTAACCTCGCATTCTCAGTCAGCTATTACTTTAAATACATAAACAAATCATCGTTAAACCTTCCCACATTCCTATTATATTTGAAATAGATAAACATTTTACCCGGTCTTTCCACTTTGATAACTTCAGCCCCTAGATCTCCTAAATTCATTGTTGCAAAGGGCCCTGCAAGCACCCTGTAATCATAATAAAAGAAATAATCTTCTCAGTTTTTCCTGTAAGAATCTTTGCATCTAGACAGACTGTTCCAGATTACAGACAAAACACAAACCTCGTTAAATCAAGTATTTTCACACCATCCAAGGGCTTTACATTACCAGCACCTGACAAGAAAGAGAAAACAATAACTTACAAACAAAAATAATCAAGCATAAGATATCTTCCTCATTGGTAGTTAGAAACACTGTTTTTATGACACTCTCTCAACACCCACCCTCATCTGCCTCCACAACTTTCAAGGGCACTAGCACCTGCAAGACAGCTATTAGGAAATCATAATGCTTTCCGTCCTTTCCTTCTGCCTTTTCAAGGCGACTAGCTCTAAGAAACAACAGCAGCAACAATAAGCATCACAGACAGCATAAGCATAGTCTAGACCACAGATTTTCCAGCTACCACCTATTGTCTTCTATTCAGTGTATTTAATCACAGGCTAGGGATGCAAACACTTTATCACCCCAAGTGGATAATAATTTCATTATTATTACTGTTTTTATTAATTATTTCGAAGGTCACCCCATAACACACAAAAAAAAAAAGCTGCACCTGGCTGAGAGTGCCACAAAAAATTACACAATATTAACTTGTAGTAAGCATCTCTTTTACATCTTTCTCTTACCTGGACAAACATACAAAACATTTTGGGGGCAGAACAAAAAACAACCAATTAATTCAAGCACAGACTGCCTTACAAAACAAGAGGAGAAAAAGACCACAGGCCCCCAAAGGGTGCAAAGTAATGGGGTGCATCTCACAGGTCACGCAGCATTGAATGCCTGTGTTACCTGCTCCATCCTCCCTCCAGTGGACCTGAGCAACCCTTTGGTCACCCCTGTAATCCTTTCTGTTACCTCACTGTATAGATGGTAAGAAGGAGATGGAGATACAGAGAGAATTAAAACCTACACAGACACAAAACAGCATTAGGCGTTCTGGGTGTCTGCTAAAATGTTTTCATTCAGTGCGCTGCTCTCAATGACAGCAATTGCATCTGATTCTTCAAGACATTTTCCTCACTTATTACCAATTATTCCAGACGAATTAAATAGATTTGGGTTTTTAATACAACACGCAGAACAAGCAGTATGTTGCAAAGGTGCTTATCTAGGAGTGGGCACAGTGGCATTATTCTATGTTTACAGAGAATACATAAACAAAAGCTTTACTGAAAAACAAAAATCATTTAAGTTAACAAAAAGGGCTCATCTTCCTATATACTTTCCACATCTGTTCTTAACAAATGGCTCGCTCACTCTCTTCCTGAGCCAGCATTCCGTGTTACATTTCTCCCAGATACACTACCAGAACAGCAGCTTTTCAGAGCCAGCAGGTTCTCTACCTGTGGCTAATTCCAGGAATTCATCAAGGTATTTCTCAAAGGGGCCTATAAAGTGTTAAGATTAGCCTGCAAATATGCACTTATGCATAACTCAGACTGGTAAACCCTTACTTATCATCATATTGCTCACATTATGGTAACATCTAACGCTCCGTTCAAGGATTAGGACTCCTCTGTAACTGTTATTTCAGAGACAAACAAATAACATTGATGTTTCTTTAATGCCAATAAATGACACTGACGTCCACAACGATTAGCAAATAAAAGAATGAACAAAAGCTTGCTCTTGAAAATCTTAAGGAAAATGCACCTGTTAGTCTCTTCAAACTAGAAGAGCACAGATATTCACAAAGGAAAACTTATGTGACTTGGATTTGCATTCCAGCAAGACACTCATTTGCTGAAACAATTAGAATAGACAGCCTTTTGACTATCAGAGAAACAGCAGTTCTGGTACTCTGGTCCCAAGCAGCACAGTGCTACCGACCCTTTATTCCAGGAATAAACAGAAACAAAACCACAACACAAATAAACACAAGAGTTCAGAATTGATAAGCATTGACTGGGAGCAACTCCTGGGTTGTCTTCCTTCCCCTTGCGAGCCTCCTATTAAGAACATACCCAAAGCTAAACTTTCCCCACAGTGTGCTTTCTGTTGGAATTCCAGCTCAATAGCCTAAATTCCCTAAAATGCAAACTAACATTTTCTTTTGTACTTTTGCTTTTAATTAATCTAGCCACTTGATGATTGAAGGACAAATTCACTCTCCCAGCTCTAACTATATCCTATTGCCAAACTTTCTATTCCCATGATTTACTGTAAATTAAACAGCCATGGGTATCAGTTATAAGCAGCTTTGATGAAAAAAACACTTTTGAAGCACTCATTCCAAAGGCATTTTAAACTCTTGCATTAAGCTCATTAATGTTGTCGGAATGTTGGTCTAACATAGCGAAATGAGTGAGCAGCCAACAGAGATATCATTCTGCGGAACAGTACTTAATTTTCATGCCATATTCCCAAAAAATGCTGTCCTTTATACTTGTGACAGAAGAGAGCACTGAGAAGACAGATGACTCGCACACCTAAAATTTTTGCACCAATGCAAATTAACAGTAAGTAAACAGATTCCACTCCAATTAGAACACATCCAGCTCCACGGGAGATCATTCCTCAGGTCTATTGTCTCCACTTTGATTGCGCAACCAATATCTTTTAATTCAGACATGCAGAAACTTACAATCGAGTCCATCACCACTATGGATTAATTCACTGTCAGCAAGTACATTCCAAGCAGGGACACACACCATGTTCGCCTTGAGAAACAGAACTTCAAACTTCCTCTGATTCCAATGCAATCAACGCAATTGTTAGTATTTTCCTACGTTAGTCAATAACAGAAATTTAAAAGCCAGAGGAAAATTAAAATTACTTTGCTAAGAAAAAGTGAAGCCTAGAAGTGGACAGCAGGCACTGCTTCCCTCATCCTCAGCCACAGCTCCCAGATGTGCCAAGTCCACTGCGGTTCACTGAACCGGGGCAACCACCAGCGGGGCAGGGATGACACTGAAAATGCCAGAAAAATAAACTCTAAGATTCATTTTGGTGTTTCAAAAAGCAAGCATCCTTTAGGAGACCTGGGCAACATGATGGAGTGATCTCCATCCATCGTGTGCAGCCAGATGAGAGCTGCAGACAGGAGGTATTCCCCACTTCCGTGCACATGGATTAACTCTCCCAGAAACCTTACGCATCTTCCATTACTTTCCAAGGACTAAGTTTAATGTTATTACGACCTTCACAACAGCCGAATCTCTCGCTAGTTTGGAGGTCTGAAGCCAGCTCTGCCCGACCTCGCCTTTGAGATGGGGAAGAGACTGCGACCAGAGGGGATCGCAGAAGACATTCTGTTCAGCAGGGATCAGACCGCACACAAGGTGCTGTCATCTCCCAAGAATTAACAGTGTCTGGGAAGATACTGCTCCAAAGAAAACACCGTCTCAGAGGAGTCTAACTTGGAAAGAATACAATTACTTAGAGGAAACTTAATTCCACTTCGGCTTAAAGCAAAGATATCGCACTTCTCGTCACAGTGACCGCTTCTGGCGCCGGGACAGGCACCGGCGGACGGAGCAGCAAGGCGACGCCCTTCTCCCACCACGATCTCGCCTGTTCTCTCCCTGCGAGAAGCCTCTAAGCCTCTCCCAGGAGTTCGCCACCCCCTCCCACCCCTCGAAGCGCACAAAGCCCCATCCAGGCGGGACGCAGGGAGACGGAGGAGGAGGACGAGGAGGAGGAAGAGGAGGAGAAGAAGGCGGCGCGGCTACCTGCCGGGGCAGCGCCTCCGCCCCGCTCCCCGCCGCCGGGGCAGGGCCACGCCGAGCTCAGGGCTCCGGGGCAGCCGGTAGCGCCGGGGCACGGTCTCCTCCAGCTCCCACCGCCGCCAAAACAGCGGCTCCTTCTTCCCAGCCCGGCGCGCAGCATCCCCGACACGCCGCGCAAAGGTGCGCGCCCCGCGCAAGCGCTGCTGGCCACCGCCCCCTTCCTCCCCATTCCTCCTCCTCCGGCACCGCCCCCGGGTTGTCCTGCCGCGGGGTTGGAGTCGAGAGTCGCGTCGCTCCTCCTGCAGCAGCCGGGAGGCTCCTCTCCGTTGGCAGGAGTCGCTAGGGCTGCTCTAAGAAGGGACAGTCGTGACGGGGAGGTCGCAGCTCCACGTGGTCCCACGGATGGCCCCCAGGGTAACCGAGTTAAAGCTCTGTCTCACGGGGAATTACGGCGCTGAAGGAAGAAATGATCTGTTGCAAGTTGCTAACCTATTATATATTCCGATAGTACATAGAGGTTTTCTGATTTTAGAACTGAAATCTAGGATTAGCTTGAATAACAACTTTTTTGCTAGCCTCTGCCTGGATACTTTGGCTATGTCAGTATCCCAAACCAAATAATCCAGGTCCTGGAGTTATGTAAGGATCTGGGGCGTACCATCAGAACAGCAGTCTTGTGAAACTTGAGGATTAAATTGGTTTCATGACATACCTGAGCTGTTTAATGGCTTGTTGCTGTTGAAACAAATGTTTCTGGGGTCTCCATGTGTACTTGCAGTAGTAGGTACGGTGCAAACACACAGCGAACTGGCTGCAGTCTAACCCGCAGGTGCACATTGTCAGGCTTGTGGTAGTGCTTGCCTGATCCATTGATGTGACAGGGTCTAACAGCCTACTGCTTTCCTTTTACTGTTGCTGTATTTGATCTTGCTGTGCTACTTCACTAGCTTCAAGCTGAACTAGTCTGATGCAGTTGGTAAGCAATTTACAAAGGGGAGATTTGTAGGTTTTGTAGGATTATTTGTAGTTTTCTGGATGTTACAGTGCATGTGTGACCTAAGTTGCTATACATCTTTCTGAGAAATACTGTCCTGTAGGTCAAACTTACTTTCCCCACCCCAGTATTTGAGTGCAGAATGTAATAGTCTTTTAAGAGAGATCCATTTTTCCATTGAAAAGTAAATAAAAGCATCCTGTTTCACTTATGAAACTTGTGCTTTGTCATCCTTTTTTTTATTTACTGAGAAACTGCTACTTGCTAGTGCTGTGTTTTTAGTCCTGCAGTATTAACCCATCTGACAGGGTGAGCTGGCTTCTGTTACTGTTTGTTTCAATATCAGTTCCAATCACTTTTTTCCACAGTGAGACTTTATATGTCCTGCAATGATATATGCTAGTGGCTTTTTTCTTTTTTGGGGGGAATATTGCATGAAATGGAAATAGATTAAACTGCCTGATGCTTTTGACCTTTTTTCTTTGGTGTCAGCTATGTAAAATGCATTTCATATGGAATTTTTCGGAGGTTGTATGTCAAGGATTCTGCAGTGCCTTTTCTCTTTGCAGAACAGAACTATTTGATTTGTTATGAAGCCATATGTTTATCTTCTAAAAGTTCTGAAAACAGATGCTGTCATTTGGAGTAATTTTGCAGGGTGTAACAGAGATGTGTTTTTGGATAAACTAGTCACGTTCTAAATAAGGGCTAAAAAAAATGTTCCTCTCGTAAGATGACTGGCTTGTTAGTTGACCTTTAAAAATGTTGAAAGAAAAACTGTGCATCATGTCCACTGATTCCACGTATGTGTGCTGGACCTCTTTGAAGATTTAAGGGCAGCTGGGGCATTGGGTGGTCATCAAGGTGAGCTGGAGAAAAGATAGCTTCAGCCTAAGCTTCTTGTGTGCCTGCCACTCTTTGTGGTTAGGAAGTTCCCCTTTTCTCACCTTGACGTTTGTGCGGGAAGATAACTGCTTGATTCTGGTTTTAAATGTATAACTTTCTGCTTGCAGTTTGGAGAACCTTTTTATGGTCTGTGGAGTTGAATGTCTGGGGACTTAAGAATTTGCAACATACCCTTTGTGCTTTAGACTCTGGTGCTTGGTTGAGATGAAATCCCACCTAATTTTAAAATCAAAGCAGGATCTTACTTGCCCTCATTTATCATGCAAAAGCAGCATCCCCTCAGCTCAATGCTGGAATTACCAACCTTTTCGTACTGGTAAGATTTCTTGTACCACTGTAATGTAGAGCTATCACAATGCTAAAGATAGGGTAGCTGGCAGTAGGAGTACACAGAGATGCAGACAAACGGTTCCTGCCAGTGGCAATATTAGTTTTTCCCTTAGCTTGATGTCACTGAAATAATCAAGCATGTATGATAATTATTTCGTAAGATCTGATGTTACGGAATTTCCAGTGGGAGAACTCTGTTAAATATTTACCAATGAAGAGATCTCCTGTGCCAAAGTTCTTTCCCAAACCTAACTAATGAAAAACTGAAAGCAACTGCAAGAGTTGCAGTACTGACCTACAAATGAGGACAAGACAGTTTTGTTGCCAAGTTGTTTCTTATAGTTTCTATCCTTTATTAAAATTGCCTTCAAAACCATTACAGCTTTCTGTTTCTTACATCAGTGGCATCCTTGTATGTGATATAGTAACATTGTGGACTGAAGTGATGAGACATTGTTTGGCCTTAAGTGATCAACTTTTTTCTATTTATTTGTTAAGAACTTGGGAGGATTTAGTTGGCTGGGAGCTTACGGCACTCCTTCCCTTCCATTGCCTTTTTCTGATTGGTCAGCATGTCTTACGCGTGCTCTGCACTCACTTGATAAAGCAAACTATTCTCACATATACACGTATAAATATATATATGTGAGTGTAGATGTTCATATGTGTGAGTGTACGCATTCTCCTCTGTGTAGTAAAGCAACCCCATCCCTCCCCTGTAAACCTCCCAAACAAAACATATGGATAGTTTGCTTCATCAAGTTATTATCATTTGTTATTTTTAGTCAATTTAATGACTGCTTTGGCGTGCCTGATGCCTGATGTCAGGGGAGCACAGCAAGGAGTGCAGTGAGGAGACCAGAGGCCTTATTCGAAAGGATGATGGATGGAAGGGCAGTGGGCACATGGGGCTGTGCATGGCGGGGGCCAGTCACCTCCATGTCACAAGGCCATCACCCGGCAACGCTGACATCACAATGCCTCGCGGGGAAAGAAAGCTTCATCATCCTGTGTTCTGCTGCCAGACCTGGCCAGGCAGGCAGCCTGAGCACATCAGAGAGGAAGCCCTAGAACTGCTAGTGGGATTCCATGGAGGGGAATGAGGAAGGACACCTAGAGGCTGGGCAAAGGTGATGGAGGTGAGGAGAGCCATTGTCTCATGGAGGTGCCTGAGGCTGTCAGGCTTTTTCAGCTGGATAGGATTGGAGAGCAAGGGAATGCCTTCCTGAGGAGCCCTGAGCACGACCTCTTGCCAGGGCTCCAATTTGGCTGTTTGCCTGCTTCCTGTGCTCCTTGAAGGTGGCCCTCGTGCCTCACTTCCAGGGGGAGGAAGCTTTCTTGGACTCCCAGCCCAGGCTCCAAGGGTGGCCCGTGAGATTTGTTTCGTGAGCACAACCCCTTGCCAGGGCTCCTCTGGGCCTTTTCAGTTGGCTTCTTGCCTGTTGCTCTTGCCCCCTTTTCCTAGGTTATTTGGACTCTTTTATGGTATTAAGGGTATCTTTCACTCTTTTGTGGTATTTGAGAGGTTGTATCTTGCAATCTTTAATGACGTTTTGAGAAGGGTTTTGTTGTTTTATGTGTTTTAGGTTGTTTTCTGACCCTTTTATGCTATTTCATGTTATTTTCAGGGTGTTCTGGTGTTTTAGGTTGTTTTTTGACTTTGACAGCATTTTAAATTTATTTGGTTTAATAGTGGCCCGTGAGATTTATTTTGTGAGCACAGCCCCTTGCCAGGGCTCCTCTGGGTCTTTGCAGCTGGCTTCTTGCCTGTTGCTCTTGCCCCCTTTTCAGATTATTTGGACTGTTTCATGGTATTCATGGTATCTTTCACTCTTACAATGTAGAGGGCCAGAGAGGAGTGCAGAGAGGAGAGCAGAGCAGAAGGGAGGAGTGTAGGTGAGAGTGCAGAGTAGCAGGTAGGAATGCAGAGAGGAGCATGGACAAGCATGAAGTAGCAGAGAGGAACAGAGAGGAGCAAAGAGGAGCAGAGGAAAGTGCAGAGCGAGTTACAGGAAGGAGCAGAGGTAGGAGTGCAGAGGAGCAGGAGGGAGTACAGGAAGGAGAGCAGAGGAGCAGGGAGGAGACAAGAACTGCAGAGAGGAGCACAGGTAGGTATGGAGAGGATCAAGTATGAGCACAGAGAGGGCATGGAGGAGAACAAAGGAAAAGAGAGGAACGCAGAGGAGCCAAGAGGAGCAGAGAAAGTCATGGAGAGGAGTGCAGGAAGGAGTGAAGGAATGAGAGAAGAGTACCAGAGACGAAGACAGAGGACCAGAGAGGAGTGCAGAGGAGGAAGAGGCAAAGGAAGTGAGAGGAACACAGAGGAGCAAAGAGGAGCAGAGAAAATGGTACAGAGGAGTGCCGGAAGGAATGCATGAAGGAGAGCTGAGGGCCAGAGAGGAGAGCACAACGGCAGAGAGGAGCACAGGTAGGAGCGCAAAGGACCAGAGAGGAATACAGAGGAGCAAAGAGGAGTGTGGGAAGAAGTACAGGAATGAGAGAAGAGGGCTGGAAAGAAACGCAGAGGATCAGGTAGGAGCACAAAGAGGAGCATGGAGGAGGAATGCTGAGGAGCAAAAAGGATCAGAGAAAATCACAAAGAGGAGTGCAGAAAGGAGTGAAGGAATGAGAGAAGAGGGCCAGAGAGAAATGTAGAGGAACAGAGAGGAGTGCAGAGAGTAGCAGCGATGAGTGCATTTAGGAGCACAGAAGAGCAGGTAGGAGAGCAGGGCGGAACACAGAGGAGGAAAAAGGAGCAGAGAAAATCACAGAGAGGAGTGCAAGAGACCAGGAAGGAGGGCAGAGGGCCAGAGAGGAGTACAGGTAGTAGAGGAACAGAGAAGCAAAGGACCACAGATCACAAGAGTGCGGAGCAGATGGCAGAGAAGACAAGCAGAGTAGAAGGGCCAAGAGAAGAAGCAAGAGGAATGAAAAGCTAAGATCAGAAGTGAGGAGAAGGGTAAGAAGGTTGTGAAGGGGATCAGAAGAGCAGTGAGGGATGGAGGAAGACAGAAGAACACAGAAAACGGAGGAACCGAACAGCAGAGGAGTGCAGAAAAGGACAGGAGCCGAGCAGAAGCAAGGAGCCTAGAGGAGAAGAGTGGGACAAAGGAGCAGAGGACAGGAAGAGGTACAGGACTGGCAGAGGATGAGATTGGGATTGGAGGAGGATCAGAGAAGGTTGATCAGTCCAGGGCCATCAGGCCGCTCTTGGAAGGCCCCTGACACAGCTCAAGGCTGAGGGAGAACATGGCTTGGGCATCTCCTGGGAGGCGTGACCAGCCTGTAGGATGAGGAAGCAGGTCTTGCTTACGTGCTCAGGGAATAGCCGATCGCCAGTTCTGGGGTCAGGAAGGAATTTTCCCCCAGGGCAGATTGGCACTGGCCCTGGGGGTTTTTTGCCTTCCTCTGCAGCACTGAGCATGACCACTTGTCAGGGCTCCTCTGGTCCACTGTGTCTGCGTCACTGCCAGCTGCTCATGCACCATGAAGATGGCCTGTTGTGACCTGCAGCTGGGGGAGGAAGGCTTTTTTTTCCCCACGGTGGGCTAGCGAATCTCCCCGGGGGTTTTTTGCCTTCCTCTGCAGCACTGAGCACAGGCCCTTGCCAGGGCTTCTTTGGGCCATTTTGGCTGGGTGCCTGCTGCTTGTGCTCCACGAACACGGCCCTCGTGCCCCACATCTGGGGGGAGGAATCTTTCTTAGAGTCCCAACGCAGGCCCCAAGGGTGGCCTGGGGGAATTGCTTCTTTTCCTCTGTAGCATTGAGCATAGTCCCTACTCGGGGCTCCTTTGAGCCTTTTCAGTTGGCTTCTTGCCCTCTGTTCTTGCATCCCCAAGGCACCGCTTGTGCCCTGGCTTTCTCTGGCTCTCGCCCACTGCAACTTTTCAGCAGGAGTGAGCTCTGCTCTTCCTTTGCCTCCATTTCCCCACGGGTTCTTGCTTGTGCAAACCACCCTGTGCTTGGAAGGGCCCCTGGCTCGCCCCACCATCAGGAGCTGATGCTTTCCAGCCCTCCCTGGGTACATGACAAGCACCGGACGGGCACCAGAGTGCTTCTCATGCATCACCAGTGAAGAAGAACAGTGGAGCAAGTTTTGGAAGGAAAAAAGTATGCTTGTCATCAATACATCTTAGGCTTCTGAAAATGTCACCTGGTACCACACGCTACTTCTGCTACTTCTTCCTTCTCTTCTGTGTGTGTGGCCATTCCTGATCCTCATTCGTCACATTCTTGCTCTTCAGGAAACAGGGAGCATTTGGCCTGTATTCCTGCTGCTACTTTCTGTAGCCCCGTGGCTTGCCTGTGCCAGGCTGCCAGCAATGTTTTTTCAAGCTAAACTAAAGAGCACATCAGGCTGCACATGCGTTGTGTTAATGCTTGTGAGCATCGGCTCTGAAACAGAGTCAGAAAAATAACAGAAAATAACATAAAATAAAATCCCATTTCCACTTGTATCATTTGTGTTATGTGTTCTTGAAATAGTTTTTGGAGCTGAAATCTTTTGGCATTTCAGGCAAATAATCTCATTGTTATTTGGCTCAAGTGGAGGGAGAGGGAGGAGAGGGAGAGGGAGGAGAGGGAGAGGGAGGAGAGGGAGAGGGAGGAGAGGGAGAGGGAGGAGAGGGAGAGGAGAAGGGGAAAGGGGACCTAGGACTGAGAGCTCCACCCAGGAGAGCAGCTCCTTGCACTGCATGTCTCAGGTCCATCCAGGAGACAGGGGCAGAGATGGGCACCCCTGCAGCATCGCTCAGGCAGGGGCTGAGGGCCCCAGGCTGAGCTGAGACACCACCTCGCCTGGGCCCTTGGCAGGAGATAGTGAGGAGGGTGGGGGTCCCAGGGGAGTCCAGTGCCAGGCACGGAGGCCTGTGAGCCCTGCCAGGACCCTGACAGAAGTAGCCTTGCAATGCTCATATCCTCTCCTTCGAGCATTTATGGTGGGCTGCTTTGGAGACCGAGTATTGGGCCAGATGGACCTTCACTCTGATAGAGTACTCCTGTTCTCAGGTTCTTTTGTTTGAGTAAATTCTTCCATGGGAAGCAGCTCAGGCATTTCTAAAAATGAGCACAAGGAGAAAAAAGAAGAAATCCATGTGGAAATGAACAGGTATTGCTCACCTCAACAAGATTTGGAACCATTTAGTGGAGGAGCCTATCATGCTTCAGACCGAGGGCTCAGTCTCTGAGCCTAGCTAGTGCCAGAGATGTGGGAGGTTTGCTGTCCTGGGGAAACCCAGCTCAACTGGATGGTTGCAGAAGGCTTTCAAAAACTGCACATCACACCTGCTTTTTGCAAATTTGTTCAGATGGTCAAATTATCTCAAGGTGATCCACAGCCCTCCCCTCCATCAGCAGGTACGTGCTTCCTTCCCACAGCACGACTGAGCCAATGCCCGGGCTGAGACACGGCTGCCCATTCAATGCCTTCTGCTAGGGCAGGGCTGGGAAGAGGCGTCATCAGAGATTTCCCCAGCATGTACTGCTAGGGGAAGGGGGAGGTAGGAAGAAGAATAGATTAGCATAGATGAGCATAGGCTAGCACAGTTCACCTGGAAGGGACCCACAAGGATGTCCAGTCCAACTGCCTGACCAATTCAGGGCTCAACAAAAGCTAAAGCATGGTATTAAGGGCAATTTCCAAATGACTCTTAAACTCTGACCGGCTTGGGGCATCAAGCACCTATTGGGGAAGCATGTTCCAGGGTTTGACCACTTTGTTGGTAAAGAAAAGCATCCTATTGTCCAGCCTAAACCTTCCCTGGTGCACCGGGTACCAGGAGAAGAGCTCAGCACCTCCCTCTCCGCTTGCCCTTCTCAGGAAGCTGTTGAGAGCAGTGTGGTCGCCCCTCAGCCTCCTTCTCTACAAACTAGACAAACCTGTCTCCTCAGCTGCTCCTCAGAAGACATGCCTTCCAGCCCCTTCCCTGGCTTTGGCTCTGGGTACATTAAAGGACCATCACATCCTTTTTATATTGTAGAGCCCAGAACTGCATAGCATACTCAAGGTGAGGCTGCCCCAATGCTGGATACAGCAGGATAATCACCTGTTTTGACCAGCTGGTTATGCTGTGCTTGATGCACCCCACAATGAAGTTTGCCCTCTTGGCTGCCAGGATGCACTGCTGGCTCATACTGAGCCTGCTGTTGACCAGCATGTTGAATGTTGAATGTGGAGATACTAAGCTCCAGGGAAATGTTCTGACATGTTCTCATTTGCCTTTGCAGCTCAAAAGATGCGTAACTGCATGGCCTACTGGCTAATGTTTCTGAGCAGCTTTCTGGTCAGTTTAAAAGACAGAGCGTTCCCACGATCCATCTTAGAAACAGAGAATCACAGGGATGAATGCTGCAGTCCCAAGAAGCAGGATGGATTAAAATGGAGGGAGTGTAAGATGGCTTCATGGGTGTTCATACATTGGTCAGAATGAAGTATTACTGGAATGCTGATATTCTTGATACTCTCATATATAATCTCTCCTTAGCAAGTGATGGAAGGAGGGGAAAGTCGTGATTTCCTTCAAGTGCTATACCATCTGTCAGCTCTACTAATCTTTTCTTCAAACTTATTTTGAGTTAGCTTCTTTACTCCTTCTGACATTCACTACTCTCAGGCTTATCTATAGTTGGATGATTGTGATGCTCAAGACAGATGATGAGACATACATAATTGTTCATTTAAAAAATCTGAGGTATCCCATTGACACAAATATTGCTAAATAGCTTTTCATGAGGGGATGAGAAGCAAGGAAGATAACCAATATGACCCTCTCAGATATTTCTGCAGGGAGTGCAGATAGTTTTCAACTTTAGAATGAGCCCACCGATCCCATATAATTTCCGTGGAGAAGCAGGCAGAGCTTAAGTTCATTTGTGTCAAAAGCCGCTGATAAACCTTGTAGACTTTTACCGGAGATAAGAGGATCATATTGCTCAATGGCCATAAACTATGCTAAAAAATGTTTGGACTCCTGTGAAAGGTGTGCATTACTGAAGCTGGATTTTTCATATTTTTCTTGAATTAAAAACCACGGTGATTATACAATGCAATAAATATGATTCTTTTATATTTAAACATGATTCTTTTATTGAATAACATCTGCATTATGCCCATGGGAAGAAATTATGCAGCTTTTTTGATCCTGCGCCTGTTTCATGGATTTTATCAATTCTATTTATTTATTTATTTATTTACGCTTTGGGGGGTTTGGTTTTGTTTTTAATTTTCTTTTTGCTGTCAGTAGGACTTCATTTTAGGGTTTTGATTTTTGGACTTCATCTCTGCAGTGTGTCTCTTCAACAGAGCACTAACCCTCGAGAGGTTAAAGTGACAAAAGACATATCCTCATACAATCAGGATGCTAAGCCCAGCTGAGCAAAGCAGAATGCAGATGCAAGACAAAATATGCCGCAAACTCAGAAGGGAAAGAATAAAGAAGCCAGTATGGCAAACAGTGAGAAACTAAACAAACACATTCAAAACACAGCCCACGAGGCAAGCAAACACGTCCCAAATGTAATGAGAAAGAAACAGTCGGGCTCAGGCCATCCCCACTCATTTGCAACACATGAAGAGAGTCAGCAAATGGGAACTGCACGGGTTTCTCTAAAAGAAAGGCTTGATTTTCAGAAATGGATTTTTTTCTTTCTTCCTATGAAGCCGCAGATCACTTTGCCGAAGTCAACCTCTCCCAGAAAATCAAGGCGAATGCCAGAGTGTGGTTTAGTGTTTTGTCTTCTGGAGAAATGTTTATCCACACTAACTGGGAATAAAAGGAAATAAATCATTATAAATGATCTGTGAAACTTTGAAATTTATCTTTTGCATTGTATCATGTGCTGGCAGTAGAGCAAAAGTAACTTCATGTTGGTGGTTCAGGAGGAAAGCTGGAACAAGAGACACCAGGATCAGCTAATGCCGCGAGTAGCTACTCACAGCCTAATTCCCAGTATGTGCATCTTCTACATACACCTGGAGCAAGATGTGTATGTATGTGCACACCTCTGCCATGCAGACACTGAGGCAAGAAGCAGAAAGACGGGGGCATCAGTGAAGGAGGTAGCTAGAAAACTTCCTTCCCTGGTCCACGAGACAGACTACTATGCTCTGATAGTAGTCCAAGCTGGTAATAATGATTTAGTAAACAGAAAGACCAAAGCCATTAAGAAAGACTTCAGGGCCATTGGGAAAATGATGGAGGGTTCTGGGGCTCAAATAGTATTCTGCTCCATCCCAAGGCTAAATACACAGGAGCAGGAAGTCAGGAAGAAGAATTCAATTAATGCCTGGCTCCTAGCCTGGTGTGAGGAGAGGGGCTTTGGCTTCTTTGATCATGGGGTGGCTCACGCACCCCCAGGATTGTTACTAAGGATGGGACACGTGTGTCTCCTAGGGGGACTAAAGCCCTTGCTAAAAACCTAGCTAAGCTCATAAACCGAGCTTTAAACTAGATGTGAAGGGGGAGAGGGTTGAGACCAGGCTAGACAGGAGCTGACTGAATATGAGCCAGCAGTGTGCCCAGGTGGCCAAGAAGGCAAAGGGCATCTTGGCTTGTATCAGAAACGGCGTGACCAGCAGGTCCAGGGAGGTTATTCTCCCTCTGTACGGGGCACTGGTGAGACCGCTCCTTGAATCCTGTGTTCAGTTCTGGGCCCCTCACCACAAGAAGGGTGTTGAGGTTCTGGAGCGAGTCCAGAGAAGAGCAACGATGCTGGTGAAGGGGCTGGAGAACAGGCCTTATGAGGAGTGGCCGAGAGAGCTGGGGTGGTTTAGCCTGGAGAAGAGGAGGCTGAGGGGAGACCTCATTGCTCTCTCTAACTACCTGAAAGGAGGTTGTAGAGAGGAGGGTGCTGGCCTCTTCTCCCAAGTGTCAGGGGACAGGATGAGAGGGAATGGCCTCAAGCTCTGCCAGGGGAGATTTAGGCTGGACATTAGGAAAAAATTTTTCACAGAAAGGGTCATTGGGCACTGGAACAGGCTGCCCAGGGAGCTGGTTGAGTCACCTTCCCTGGAGGGGTTTAAGGTGGACTAGGTGCTAAGGGGCATGGTTTAGTGTTTGATAGGAATGGTTGGACTCGATGATCCGGTGGGTCACTTCCAACCTGGTTGTTCTATGATTCTATGATTCTAACTGCAGCCTTGTTAAAATTTCTTATTTTAAGCTTGAAAGGGGCCTATAAGAAAGCTGGGGAGGGGCTGCTTACAAAGGCTTGAAGTGACAGGACTAGGGGAATGGTTATAAACTGGAAAGGGGCAGATTTAGACTAGACATTAGGAGGAATTTCTTCAGCATGAGAGTGGTGAGGCACTGGCCCACGTTGCTCAGAGGAGTTGTGGCTGCCCCATCCCTGGAGGTGTTCAAGGCCAGGCTGGATGGAGCTTCGGGCAGCCTTGTCTGGTGGGATGTCCTTGCCTATGGCAGGGGGATAGAAAAGGATGATCTTTAAGGTCCCTTCCAACTCAAACTATGATGTGATTCTATGATTCTAGACTCCTGCCTGTGTTCCGTGCTTCTGCTTCGTGATACTGTACACAAGTGAAAAAGGCTCATGCTGAACTTCAAGGGAAACGCTGTGCTTTGGAAGGTGGAGACCTTGTCACTGGAGTATCCTTGCTGGGAGGTACCGGAGTAGGAAGACTGCTGTTCTGATGGTACGCCCCAGATCCTTACGTAACTCCAGGACCTGGATTATTTGGTTTGGGATACTGACATAGCCAAAGTATCCAGGCAGAGGCTAGCAAAAAAGTTGTTATTCAAGCTAATCCTAGATTTCAGTTCTAAAATCAGAAAACCTCTATGTACTATCGAAATATATAATAGGTTAGCAACTTGCAACAGATCATTTCTTCCTTCAGCGCCGTAATTCCCCGTGAGACAGAGCTTTAACTCGGTTACCCTGGGGGCCATCCGTGGGACCACGTGGAGCTGCGACCTCCCCGTCACGACTGTCCCTTCTTAGAGCAGCCCTAGCGACTCCTGCCAACGGAGAGGAGCCTCCCGGCTGCTGCAGGAGGAGCGACGCGACGCTCGACTCCAACCCCGCGGCAGGACAACCCGGGGGCGGTGCCGGAGGAGGAGGAATGGGGAGGAAGGGGGCGGTGGCCAGCAGCGCTTGCGCGGGGCGCGCACCTTTGCGCGGCGTGTCGGGGATGCTGCGCGCCGGGCTGGGAAGAAGGAGCCGCTGTTTTGGCGGCGGTGGGAGCTGGAGGAGACCGTGCCCCGGCGCTACCGGCTGCCCCGGAGCCCTGAGCTCGGCGTGGCCCTGCCCCGGCGGCGGGGAGCGGGGCGGAGGCGCTGCCCCGGCAGGTAGCCGCGCCGCCTTCTTCTCCTCCTCTTCCTCCTCCTCGTCCTCCTCCTCCGTCTCCCTGCGTCCCGCCTGGATGGGGCTTTGTGCGCTTCGAGGGGTGGGAGGGGGTGGCGAACTCCTGGGAGAGGCTTAGAGGCTTCTCGCAGGGAGAGAACAGGCGAGATCGTGGTGGGAGAAGGGCGTCGCCTTGCTGCTCCGTCCGCCGGTGCCTGTCCCGGCGCCAGAAGCGGTCACTGTGACGAGAAGTGCGATATCTTTGCTTTAAGCCGAAGTGGAATTAAGTTTCCTCTAAGTAATTGTATTCTTTCCAAGTTAGACTCCTCTGAGACGGTGTTTTCTTTGGAGCAGTATCTTCCCAGACACTGTTAATTCTTGGGAGATGACAGCACCTTGTGTGCGGTCTGATCCCTGCTGAACAGAATGTCTTCTGCGATCCCCTCTGGTCGCAGTCTCTTCCCCATCTCAAAGGCGAGGTCGGGCAGAGCTGGCTTCAGACCTCCAAACTAGCGAGAGATTCGGCTGTTGTGAAGGTCGTAATAACATTAAACTTAGTCCTTGGAAAGTAATGGAAGATGCGTAAGGTTTCTGGGAGAGTTAATCCATGTGCACGGAAGTGGGGAATACCTCCTGTCTGCAGCTCTCATCTGGCTGCACACGATGGATGGAGATCACTCCATCATGTTGCCCAGGTCTCCTAAAGGATGCTTGCTTTTTGAAACACCAAAATGAATCTTAGAGTTTATTTTCTGGCATTTTCAGTGTCATCCCTGCCCCGCTGGTGGTTGCCCCGGTTCAGTGAACCGCAGTGGACTTGGCACATCTGGGAGCTGTGGCTGAGGATGAGGGAAGCAGTGCCTGCTGTCCACTTCTAGGCTTCACTTTTTCTCAGCAAAGTAATTTTAATTTTCCTCTGGCTTTTAAATTTCTGTTATTGACTAACGTAGGAAAATACTAACAATTGCGTTGATTGCATTGGAATCAGAGGAAGTTTGAAGTTCTGTTTCTCAAGGCGAACATGGTGTGTGTCCCTGCTTGGAATGTACTTGCTGACAGTGAATTAATCCATAGTGGTGATGGACTCGATTGTAAGTTTCTGCATGTCTGAATTAAAAGATATTGGTTGCGCAATCAAAGTGGAGACAATAGACCTGAGGAATGATCTCCCGTGGAGCTGGATGTGTTCTAATTGGAGTGGAATCTGTTTACTTACTGTTAATTTGCATTGGTGCAAAAATTTTAGGTGTGCGAGTCATCTGTCTTCTCAGTGCTCTCTTCTGTCACAAGTATAAAGGACAGCATTTTTTGGGAATATGGCATGAAAATTAAGTACTGTTCCGCAGAATGATATCTCTGTTGGCTGCTCACTCATTTCGCTATGTTAGACCAACATTCCGACAACATTAATGAGCTTAATGCAAGAGTTTAAAATGCCTTTGGAATGAGTGCTTCAAAAGTGTTTTTTTCATCAAAGCTGCTTATAACTGATACCCATGGCTGTTTAATTTACAGTAAATCATGGGAATAGAAAGTTTGGCAATAGGATATAGTTAGAGCTGGGAGAGTGAATTTGTCCTTCAATCATCAAGTGGCTAGATTAATTAAAAGCAAAAGTACAAAAGAAAATGTTAGTTTGCATTTTAGGGAATTTAGGCTATTGAGCTGGAATTCCAACAGAAAGCACACTGTGGGGAAAGTTTAGCTTTGGGTATGTTCTTAATAGGAGGCTCGCAAGGGGAAGGAAGACAACCCAGGAGTTGCTCCCAGTCAGTGCTTATCAATTCTGAACTCTTGTGTTTATTTGTGTTGTGGTTTTGTTTCTGTTTATTCCTGGAATAAAGGGTTGGTAGCACTGTGCTGCTTGGGACCAGAGTACCAGAACTGCTGTTTCTCTGATAGTCAAAAGGCTGTCTATTCTAATTGTTTCAGCAAATGAGTGTCTTGCTGGAATGCAAATCCATGTCACATAAGTTTTCCTTTGTGAATATCTGTGCTCTTCTAGTTTGAAGAGACTAACAGGTGCATTTTCCTTAAGATTTTCAAGAGCAAGCTTTTGTTCATTCTTTTATTTGCTAATCGTTGTGGACGTCAGTGTCATTTATTGGCATTAAAGAAACATCAATGTTATTTGTTTGTCTCTGAAATAACAGTTACAGAGGAGTCCTAATCCTTGAACGGAGCGTTAGATGTTACCATAATGTGAGCAATATGATGATAAGTAAGGGTTTA
The DNA here is from genome assembly GCF_032191515.1 of Phaenicophaeus curvirostris. NCBI lineage: Eukaryota > Metazoa > Chordata > Aves > Cuculiformes > Cuculidae > Phaenicophaeus > Phaenicophaeus curvirostris. The sequence goes on from NC_091397.1 coordinate 36,064,711, forward strand.
CCAGTCTGAGTTATGCATAAGTGCATATTTGCAGGCTAATCTTAACACTTTATAGGCCCCTTTGAGAAATACCTTGATGAATTCCTGGAATTAGCCACAGGTAGAGAACCTGCTGGCTCTGAAAAGCTGCTGCTCTGGTAGTGTATCTGGGAGAAATGTAACACGGAATGCTGGCTCAGGAAGAGAGTGAGCGAGCCATTTGGTAAGAACAGATGTGGAAAGTATATAGGAAGATGAGCCCTTTTTGTTAACTTAAATGATTTTTGTTTTTCAGTAAAGCTTTTGTTTATGTATTCTCTGTAAACATAGAATAATGCCACTGTGAAGCGAACGGTGCACTTGGTTCCTTAGTAGACAGGCATATGCTTAAGTGTTGGCTCAACTAGAGCCAAATTGTTAAAACTGAAGTTTTGCTGGAGGTTCTGTGGTGTTTACCTGGCAGTAGCACAAGTATTTTCCAACACCTGGAACTCTCGATGAGATGTGCAGCCTTGGAGCCAGGTGGCAGCCTGAGTTTTCCCGAAGGCTTTGAAATGTGCAAAATACATGACCACTCCTAGATAAGCACCTTTGCAACATACTGCTTGTTCTGCGTGTTGTATTAAAAACCCAAACTTATTTAATTCGTCTGGAATAATTGGTAATAAGTGAGGAAAATGTCTTGAAGAATCAGATGCAATTGCTGTCATTGAGAGCAGCGCACTGAATGAAAACATTTTAGCAGACACCCTGAACGCCTAATGCTGTTTTGTGTCTCTGTAGGTTTTAATTCTCTCTGTATCTCCATCTCCTTCTTACCATCTATACAGTGAGGTAACAGAAAGGATTACAGGGGTGACCAAAGGGTTGCTCAGGTCCACTGGAGGGAGGATGGAGCAGGTAACACAGGCATTCAATGCTGCGTGACCTGTGAGATGCACCCCGTTACTTTGCACCCTTTGGGGGCCTGTGGTCTTTTTCTCCTCTTGTTTTGTAAGGCAGTCTGTGCTTGAATTAATTGGTTGTTTTTTGTTCCGCCCCCAGAATGTTTTGTATGTTTGTCCAGGTAAGAGAAAGATGTAAAAGAGATGCTTACTACAAGTTAATATTGTGTAATTTTTTGTGGCACTCTCAGCCAGGTGCAGCTTTTTTTTTTGTGTGTGTTATGGGGTGACCAGTGTTTCAGACTACCAGTGAGTAAGATATCTTACTCTTGATTATTTTTTTTGTAAGTTATTGTTTTCTCTTTCTTGTCAGGTGCTGGAAATGTAAAGTCATTGGATGGTGTGAAAATACTTGATTTCATAGAATCATAGAATAACCAGGTTGGAAGAGACCCACCGGATCATCGAGTCCAACCATTCCTATCAAACACTAAACCATGCCCCTTAGCACCTCGTCCACCCGTGCCTTAAACACCTCCAGGGAAGGTGACTCAACCACCTCCCTGGGCAGCCTGTTCCAGTGCCCAATGACCCTTTCTGTGACGAATTTTTTCCTAATGTCCAGCCTAAATCTCCCCTGGCAGAGCTTGAGGCCATTCCCTCTTGTCCTGTCCCCTGTCACTTGGGAGAAGAGGCCAGCTCCCTCCTCTCAACAACCTCCTTTCAGGTAGTTGTAGAGAGCAATGAGGTCTCCCCTCAGCCTCCTCTTCTCCAGGCTAAACCACCCCAGCTCTCTCGGCCGCTCCTCATAAGGCCTGTTCTCCAGCCCCTTCACCAGCATCATTGCTCTTCTCTGGACTCGCTCCTGAACCTCAACATCCTTCTTGTGCGGAGGGGCCCAGAACTGAACACAGGATTTGAGGAGCGGTCTCACCAGTGCCAAGTACAGAGGGAGAATAACCTCCCTGGACCTGCTGGTCATGTCGTTTCTGATACAAGCCAAGATGCCATTGGGCTTCTTGGCCACCTGGGCACACTGCTGGCTCATGTTCAGTCGGCTGTCAACCAACACCCAGGTCCCTCTCCTCCAGGCAGCTTTCTAGCCAGACTTCTCCTAGTCTGTAGCACTGCACAGGGTTGTCGTGCCCCAAGTGCAGGACCCAGCACTTGGCCTCGTTAAACCTCATGCCACTGGACTCTGCCCAGCGGTCCAGCCTGTTCAGATCCCTTTGCAGAGCCTCCCTACCCTCCAGCAGATACACTCTTCCACCCAGCTTAGTGTCATCCGCAAACTCGCTAAGGGTGCACTCAATGCCTTCATCCAGGTCATTGATAAAGACATTGAACAGGGCTGCACCCAGCACTGAGCCCTGGGGAACCCCACTTCTCACTGGTCTCCAGCTGGATTTCACACCATTTCCCACCACTCTCTGGGCCCGGCCATCCAACCAGGTTTCCACCCAGGAGAGTGTGCGCCTGTCCAGGCCAGAGGCTGACAGTTTCTCAAGCAGAATGCTGTGAGAAACTGTGTCAAAGGCTTTACTGAAGTCCAGGAAGACCACGTCCACAGCCTTTCCCTCATCCAGTAGGCGAGTCACTTTGTCATAGAAGGCGATCAGGTTAGTTTGGCAAGACCTGCCTTTTGTGAACCCGTGTTGACTGGGCCTGATCACCCGGTTCTCTTGCATGTGCTTCACGATAGCATTCAACCCTACTGAAGGGTAGGTTTAACAAGGTTTAACAAGGTTTGTGTTTTGTCTGTAATCTGGAACAGTCTGTCTAGATGCAAAGATTCTTACAGGAAAAACTGAGAAGATTATTTCTTTTATTATGATTACAGGGTGCTTGCAGGACCCTTTGCAACGATGAATTTAGGAAATCTAGGGGCTGAAGTTATCAAAGTGGAAAGACCAGGTAAAATGTTTATCTATTTCAAATAGAATAAGAATGTGGGAAGGTTTAACGATTATTTGTTTATGTATTTTAAGTAATAGCTGAGAATGCGAGGTTAAAAACTTTTGAAAACATTTAGAGAGACAACACTGCATTTATTTGGTTTTTTGGTGACACTGTGTATGGTATTGTACTAAGAAATGAGTTTCATAGAAATTTGTGGGGTTTTTTTGAGCAATCAGTTTTCAAGTTTTGGGAGCGTTTTACGTCCTCGTACTATATCTGGTGTCCTAGGGAGGTAGTTATTAGTATGCTTGCTTATACATATATTATCTGTTTACTTGAAGTTTAACAGTGTGACTGAGTCATGAGTTCCTAAAGTGCCTTATTCCATCACCCAAAGCTACATTGATCTTGTTTGAATTGTTTGAACTTTGCTTAGATTTTATATTGGGCTTGTGAATGCTTAGGTGTGTGGTGGCTCTTTTGTGAGAGGGTAGAACAGGGTTTGAAGTGTAATATTTGACATGTAAAATTTGATAAACATAGAAATCTTTCCAGCATTTGGGAATTCGGAATCTACAGCTCAGTTCCCTCTGAGTGAAAATGTCTTAGATAATTTTAAATAGGAATGCATCTTACTTCTCAGGATGACAGTACTGGTGAAATAACAGGCACTTTAATTTTGGAAACAGAGGCTCTTCTTCCTGCTTGAATTTTTATTAGTATAAGGGAGAAGTTTAATATGAGCATTTAAAAAGAATATATAGTTTGTTAGCACTGCTTTTGTATCATATTGTACTACTCTTATGGGGTGGCAAATGTTTTGACTGGTAGGGTATAAGGTGGTTTGGCACGTTACATCAGCTTTCTCCTGCGGATAACTTTAATATGCTGGTACAGTTTCAGGTTGTTAATTAAAAATTACCAATCTTTCTTTGGAATTGTGTGAAGTAAACAAAAGTTATTTTCTGCATGAGGTAGCTGTATCTTTTAAAGTCCCGGATCTGATGTTCCTGTGTAGGTAGAGACGGGAGCTGGTTGGAAATGGGAAATTTCTGTATTTGCATCTTCAAGCTAGTGCTGAAAGTGTCAAAGGTTAACAAGCATCAAGCATGTGTTTTCAGGTGCAGAAACTTGTGTAGCTCCTTCTGAGTCTGCTTGAACTCTGGGTAATTAGCTTCATAAAGAGACTTAAGTTTATTTTTATGTATTTTAGCTTAACACCATGGTTTTCTTTTTCCACTCAGCACATGCACCTCTTATATAAAGAGTTGTTGAGGGCTGGGTTATGGTCAAAACTGCTTCGTTCTTATGGAATAGCTACACCTTTTAGCTCATAAGACCATAGGAGAAGAGAAGCAAATTGCGTGGCATTTGGTTCTTTTTTCGGAATATTTCCTGCATTTGCATCATGCATCATTACACATATGAGGCATGTAATTATGCCTTAGCAGGTGCACACTGTCCTGTAATTTTTTCTTCTTGAAGTTTCCATTTTTTAACTTCATTTCTTTTGATATTAATAGTTTTGAAAAGAGATGGTGAAGATAATTATGCACTTGAGATACTAAGCCACATTACATTCCCTGTTTTTTTATTTTAAATATGAAATATTGACTATTTGAACATTGAACAAAACACTGAATGTCTAACGGAAGTGTTGTCACATCAGCTTTTGAGTCGTCCTTAATCACGGACCATTGTTTCAAACATTTCCACTTTTCTGACAGGTCAGAAGCTGCATCAATTTTGTACTCTCAGATGAGACTAATTCCGAATTTCAAACATTTTAGAATCAGAGTTGTTGGCTCTTTCTGTGAGAGGTTGTCTACTTTCACAGAAGTATTAATCTGTAAAGGAGAGTAGCCACACTGGAAAATATTACTGTGGTTTTGGGGTTTTTTTTGTGTTAATGTCTTAAAGTGGTAACATATGGAAGAGATATTGCCTCTTCCCCAGCTTCCCAGTTGAACCAAAATAGTTATTTGAGACGCTGAACAGTACACGTGTTGATGAGTAATTTGCATATTTGTATATTGGTGTAACTTTTACCACAGTTGATCTTAAATGGCTGTAGACTGTGTTACTGTAGTATATAGCTACTGTTGTAATTAAGGTATACTGTGTAAGACCAAAGGTCCTCCAGCTTGTTTACGTATCTGTGCTATAGTATCGGTCTTCTGCGTTGCCGCACTAAGGAAAGTTTTCACTTGCATGAAGTTAACAAGTAGATAAAGTGTAGGTAGTGAAACACATACAGGAATGTGCATGCTTGCTAGCATTTGGGATGATGATTGTATCTGAACTTAAATTTAACTTTAATTCTAATTAAAATAGATTGCCAGACTTTGACATGTAAGAAAAGTTTAAAATTGGAAGTTAAGCTTAAATGATACAGTGACATTAGTGTCTGCAACAGTTTTAATGCCATCTTGCCTTTCTGTAAGACAGAAGGATTTCTGGAAGGGCTGGTTCTTTTTGCGGGTGTTCCTGCAGCACGCAGCTTGTTGTTTCTCAGTGATATCTTGATGTTGTGTCCAGAGTGTTTCAGGAATGGCTTATTGACAGTGTGCACTGCGTGACTCAGTGCAAAGCAAGAGCTTCTATGATTCTATGATTGATTGATTCTTCTGGATTGCCTTAAGGAACAACATTCGAGCTCTGTTCTTAAGTTAAACGAAACAACAGAAAACCTCCCAAAATGAAAATCAACACAAAACAACCAATCCCTTTCCTCAAAAAAACCCCCAACCAACCAAACCCACCAAAACCAATCAATAACAAACAAAACCAAGCAACCTCCCTCTGCCCTCCTTCCCCCAAATAGTTTGGGTGCATGTGGCTGTATGTTAATATTTTGAAGCCTGAAAGTAATCTCAATACTAGCAAACGCTATATTCACTTTAATAAATCATGTTCATTTTTAGGTGTTTTGACATAAACATCCTAAAATTTAGATATTGAATGAATTTTCTCCTGCCTGCTAGGTGAACCTTAGGTGATTTAATATGGTGTTGGAGGAAGTCTTTTTATTTGTTGTCAGTGTGATATTGGACAACTATGAAAATATGTTGGTATTTCTTTCAGGAGCTGGTGATGATACAAGAGCCTGGGGCCCACCTTTTGCTGGGAAAGAAAGTGTTTATTTCCTCAGCGTCAATAGAAATAAAAAGGTAAGCAGAGTGTGATGTTGAACATTAGTCTGTTTACTGTAATGACAACTGATGACATAACACTTCTCCTTTATTTGATTTTTAACATGTGTAATGGAGCAGTAGTTATATCAGCCTTAAGTTACAATGGATAAATTTCAGGAGCAAAACAGAGTTCTGAACAAGAAAGGCTGCAGGCCTTTGATGTATTGGGTGTATTGCTGTGGTCAGCTGAGGCAAATTCGAAAAGCAACAGTGGCCCTGCCAGTCCTCAGTTTTTGGTGCAAATCGACTGAAAATGAACCCTGCTTGAAAGTAAGGGTTTTATTTGAAGGATTGTTTTTTTCAGGTGCATCAGTTCAGCTGACATGCTGCAGCTGGAGGAGAGGAGTCATCATACCGCAGTTAGTTTGTCTAAGAGTAGCTTGTGAAACTTGAGGATTAAATTGGTTTCATGACATACCTGAGCTGTTTAATGGCTTGTTGCTGTTGAAACAAATGTTTTTGGGGTCTCCATGTGTACTTGCAGTAGTAGGTACTGTGCAAACACGCAGCGAACTGGCTGCAGTCTAACCCGCGGGTGCACATTGTCAGGCTTGTGGTGGTCCTTGCCTGATCCATTGATGTGACAGTTCAGCTTGCTGTACCAGCAGAAGTTTTTTTGCAGGAGGTGATGGGGTGTGTGTTTAAATTTACTTGTTTGATTTAGCTGTAGTGTGAAACTTGACTGCTGATTATGTTTAGAAGAGGCTAGTAATCACCAGAAGAGCTTTCACATAAATTATTATTGTATTTTTTTTTTTTATCCTCAGAGTATAGCAATCAACATGAAGGACTCGAAAGGAGCAAAGCTAATTAGAGAGGTAGGTATTGATAGCATGAGAACTCAGGCTGCTTTGTATTGGTTTGATGCTGAGCAATTAACTCTGTATTTCAAGTATTAATTAGATATCTGATAATTAAAATTTGTATGTGTGTAGTGAACTTGCTGAATCACTGTATATAACCTCTGTACTCTGTGCTTTTGGACTTAATGTTCGGTGTAATTTTTGATGATTTTAGATATAAAACTTAGATGAAAACCTCCATCAGAAGCTTCAAATGAAGTATTGCGAGGAAAAGGTCTAACAGCCTACTGCTTTCCTTTTACTGTTGCTGTATTTGATCTTGCTGTGCTACTTCACTAGCTTCAAGCTGAACTAGTCTGATGCAGTTGGTAAGCAATTTACAAAGAGGAGATTTGTAGGTTTTGTAGGAGTATTTGTAGTTTTTTGGATGTTGTTGTGCATGTGTGACCTAAGTTGCTATACATCTTTCTGAGAAATACTGTCCTGTAGGTCAAACTTACTTTCCCCATCCCAGTATTTGAGTGCAGAATGTAATAGTCTTTTAAGAGAGATCCATTTTTCCATTGAAAAGTAAATAAAAGCATCCTGTTTCACTTATGAAACTTGTGCTTTGTCATCCTTTTTTTTATTTACTGAGAAACTGCTACTTGCTAGTGCTGTGTTTTTAGTCCTGCAGTATTAACCCATCTGACAGGGTGAGCTGGCTTCTGTTACTGTTTGTTTCAATATCAGTTCCAATCACTTTTTTCCACAGTGAGACTTTATATGTCCTGCAATAATATATGCTAGTGGTTTTTTTCTTTTTTGGGGGGAATATTGCATGAAATGGAAATAGATTAAACTGCCTGATACTTTTGACCTTTTTTCTTTGGTGTCAGCTATGTAAAATGCATTTCATATGGAATTTTTCGGAGGTTGTATGTCAAGGATTCTGCAGTGCCTTTTCTCTTTGCAGAACAGAACTATTTGATTTGTTATGAAGCCATAAAAAGATAAAGATAGGGTTAAAGATAGGGTAGCTGGCAGTAGGAGTACGCAGAGATGCAGACAAACGGTTCCTGCCAGTGGCAATATTAGTTTTTCCCTTAGCTTGATGTCACTGAAATAATCAAGCATGTATGATAATTATTTCGTAAGATCTGATGTTACGGAATTTCCAGTGGGAGAACTCTGTTAAATATTTACCAATGAAGAGATCTCCTGTGCCAAAGTTCTTTCCCAAACCTAACTAATGAAAAACTGAAAGCAACTGCAAGAGTTGCAGTACTGACCTACAAATGAGGACAAGACAGTTTCGTTGCCAAATTGTTTCTTATAGTTTCTATCCTTTATTAAAATTGCCTTCAAAACCACTACAGCTTTCTGTTTCTTACATCAGTGGCATCCTTGTATGTGATATAGTAACATTGTGGACTGAAGTGATGAGACATTGTTTGGCCTTAAGTGATCAACTTTTTTCTATTTATTTGTTAAGAACTTGGGAGGATTTAGTTGGCTGGGAGCTTACGGCACTCCTTCCCTTCCATTGCCTTTTTCTGATTGGTCAGCATGTCTTACGCGTGCTCTGCACTCACTTGATAAAGCAAACTATTCTCACATATACACATATAAATATATATATGTGAGTGTAGATGTTCATATGTGTGAGTGTACGCATTCTCCTCTGTGTAGTAAAGCAACCCCATCCCTCCCCTGCAAACCTCCCAAACAAAACATACGGATAGTTTGCTTCATCAAGTTATTATCATTTGTTATTTTTAGTCAATTTAATGACTGCTTTGGCGTGCCTGATGCCTGATGTCAGGGGAGCACAGCAAGGAGTGCAGTGGGGAGACCAGAGGCCTTATTTGAAAGGATGATGGATGGAAGGGCAGTGGGCACATGGGGCTGTGCATGGCGGGGGCCAGTCACCTCCATGTCACAAGGCCATCACCCGGCAACGCTGACATCACAATGCCTCGCGGGGAAAGAAAGCTTCATCATCCTGTGTTCTGCTGCCAGACCTGGCCAGGCAGGCAGCCTGAGCACATCAGAGAGGAAGCCCTAGAACTGCTAGTGGGATTCCATGGAGGGGAATGAGGAAGGACACCTAGAGGCTGGGCAAAGGTGATGGAGGTGAGGAGAGCCATTGTCTCATGGAGGTGCCTGAGGCTGTCAGGCTTTTTCAGCTGGATAGGATTGGAGAGCAAGGGAATGCCTTCCTGAGGAGCCCTGAGCACGACCTCTTGCCAGGGCTCCAATTTGGCTGTTTGCCTGCTTCCTGTGCTCCTTGAAGGTGGCCCTCGTGCCTCACTTCCAGGGGGAGGAAGCTTTCTTGGACTCCCAGCCCAGGCTCCAAGGGTGGCCCGTGAGATTTGTTTCGTGAGCACAGCCCCTTGCCAGGGCTCCTCTGGGCCTTTTCAGTTGGCTTCTTGCCTGTTGCTCTTGCCCCCTTTTCCTAGGTTATTTGGACTCTTTTATGGTATTAAGGGTATCTTTCACTCTTTTGTGGTATTTGAGAGGTTGTATCTTGCAATCTTTAATGATGTTTTGAGAAGGGTTTTGTTGTTTTATGTGTTTTAGGTTGTTTTCTGACCCTTTTATGCTATTTCATGTTATTTTCAGGGTGTTCTGGTGTTTTAGGTTGTTTTTTGACTTTGACAGCATTTTAAATTTATTTGGTTTAATAGTGGCCCGTGAGATTTATTTTGTGAGCACAGCCCCTTGCCAGGGCTCCTCTGGGTCTTTGCAGCTGGCTTCTTGCCTTTTGCTCTTGCCCCCTTTTCAGATTATTTGGACTGTTTCATGGTATTTATGGTATCTTTCACTCTTACAATGTAGAGGGCTAGAGAGGAGTGCAGAGAGGAGAGCAGAGCAGAAGGGAGGAGTGTAGGTAAGAGTGCAGAGTAGCAGGTAGGAATGCAGAGAGGAGCATGGACAAGCATGAAGTAGCAGAGAGGAACAGAGAGGAGCAAAGAGGAGCAGAGAAAAGCGCAGAGCGAGTTACAGGAAGGAGCAGAGGTAGGAGTGCAGAGGAGCAGGAGGGAGTACAGGAAGGAGAGCAGAGGAGCAGGGAGGAGACAAGAACTGCAGAGAGGAGCACAGGTAGGTATGGAGAGAATCAAGTATGAGCACAGAGAGGGCATGGAGGAGAACAAAGGAAAAGAGAGGAACGCAGAGGAGCCAAGAGGAGCAGAGAAAGTCATGGAGAGGAGTGCAGGAAGGAGTGAAGGAATGAGAGAAGAGTACCAGAGACGAAGACAGAGGACCAGAGAGGAGTGCAGAGGAGGAAGAGGCAAAGGAAGTGAGAGGAACACAGAGGAGCAAAGAGGAGCAGAGAAAATGGTACAGAGGAGTGCCGGAAGGAATGCATGAAGGAGAGCTGAGGGCCAGAGAGGAGCACAGGTAGGAGCACAGAGGAGCAAGTAGGAGTGCAGAGAGGAGCACAAAGGAGCGCAAAGGACCAGAGAGGAATACAGAGGAGCAAAGAGGAGCAGAGAAAAGCAAAGAGGAGTGTGGGAAGAAGTGCAGGAATGAGAGAAGAGGGCTGGAAAGGAACGCAGAGGATCAGGTAGGAGCACAAAGAGGAGCATGGAGGAGGAATGCCGAGGAGCAAAAAGGATCAGAGAAAATCACAAAGAGGAGTGCAGAAAGGAGTGACGGAATGAGAGAAGAGGGCCAGAGAGAAATGTAGAGGAACAGAGAGGAGCAAAGAGGAGCAGAAAAAAGCGCAGAGAGAGTTACAGGAAGGAGCAGAGGTAGGAGCGCAGAGGAGCAGGAGGGAGTACAGGAAGGAGAGCAGAGGAGCAGGGAGGAGACAAGAACTGCAGAGAGGAGCACAGGTAGGTATGGAGAGGATCAAGTATGAGCACAGAGAGGGCATGGAGGAGAACAAAGGAAAAGAGAGGAACGCAGAGGAGCCAAGAGGAGCAGAGAAAGTCATGGAGAGGAGTGCAGGAAGGAGTGAAGGAATGAGAGAAGAGTACCAGAGACGAAGACAGAGGACCAGAGAGGAGTGCAGAGGAGGAAGAGGCAAAGGAAGTGAGAGGAACACAGAGGAGCAAAGAGGAGCAGAGAAAATGGTACAGAGGAGTGCCGGAAGGAATGCATGAAGGAGAGCTGAGGGCCAGAGAGGAGAGCACAACGGCAGAGAGGAGCACAGGTAGGAGCGCAAAGGACCAGAGAGGAATACAGAGGAGCAAAGAGGAGTGTGGGAAGAAGTACAGGAATGAGAGAAGAGGGCTGGAAAGAAACGCAGAGGATCAGGTAGGAGCACAAAGAGGAGCATGGAGGAGGAATGCTGAGGAGCAAAAAGGATCAGAGAAAATCACAAAGAGGAGTGCAGAAAGGAGTGAAGGAATGAGAGAAGAGGGCCAGAGAGAAATGTAGAGGAACAGAGAGGAGTGCAGAGAGTAGCAGCGATGAGTGCATTTAGGAGCACAGAAGAGCAGGTAGGAGAGCAGGGTGGAACACAGAGGAGGAAAAAGGAGCAGAGAAAATCACAGAGAGGAGTGCAAGAGACCAGGAAGGAGGGCAGAGGGCCAGAGAGGAGTACAGGTAGTAGAGGAACAGAGAAGCAAAGGACCACAGATCACAAGAGTGCGGAGCAGATGGCAGAGAAGACAAGCAGAGTAGAAGGGCCAAGAGAAGAAGCAAGAGGAATGAAAAGCTAAGATCAGAAGTGAGGAGAAGGGTAAGAAGGTTGTGAAGGGGATCAGAAGAGCAGTGAGGGATGGAGGAAGACAGAAGAACACAGAAAACGGAGGAACCGAACAGCAGAGGAGTGCAGAAAAGGACAGGAGCCGAGCAGAAGCAAGGAGGCTAGAGGAGAAGAGTGGGACAAAGGAGCAGAGGACAGGAAGAGGTACAGGACTGGCAGAGGATGAGATTGGGATTGGAGGAGGATCAGAGAAGGTTGATCAGTCCAGGGCCATCAGGCCGCTCTTGGAAGGCCCCTGACACAGCTCAAGGCTGAGGGAGAACATGGCTTGGGCATCTCCTGGGAGGCGTGACCAGCCTGTAGGATGAGGAAGCAGGTCTTGCTTACGTGCTCAGGGAATAGCCGATCGCCAGTTCTGGGGTCAGGAAGGAATTTTCCCCCAGGGCAGATTGGCACTGGCCCTGGGGGTTTTTTGCCTTCCTCTGCAGCACTGAGCGTGACCACTTGTCAGGGCTCCTCTGGTCCACTGTGTCTGCGTCACTGCCAGCTGCTCATGCACCATGAAGATGGCCTGTTGTGACCTGCAGCTGGGGGAGGAAGGCTTTTTTTTCCCCACGGTGGGCTAGCGAATCTCCCCGGGGGTTTTTTGCCTTCCTCTGCAGCACTGAGCACAGGCCCTTGCCAGGGCTTCTTTGGGCCATTTTGGCTGGGTGCCTGCTGCTCGTGCTCCACGAACACGGCCCTCGTGCCCCACATCTGGGGGGAGGAATCTTTCTTAGAGTCCCAACGCAGGCCCCAAGGGTGGCCTGGGGGAATTGCTTCTTTTCCTCTGTAGCATTGAGCATAGTCCCTACTCGGGGCTCCTTTGAGCCTTTTCAGTTGGCTTCTTGCCCTCTGTTCTTGCATCCCCAAGGCACCGCTTGTGCCCTGGCTTTCTCTGGCTCTCGCCCACTGCAACTTTTCAGCAGGAGTGAGCTCTGCTCTTCCTTTGCCTCCATTTCCCCACGGGTTCTTGCTTGTGCAAACCACCCTGTGCTTGGAAGGGCCTCTGGCTCGCCCCACCATCAGGAGCTGATGCTTTCCAGCCCTCCCTGGGTACATGACAAGCACCGGACGGGCACCAGAGTGCTTCTCATGCATCACCAGTGAAGAAGAACAGTGGAGCAAGTTTTGGAAGGAAAAAAGTATGCTTGTCATCAATACATCTTAGGCTTCTGAAAATGTCACCTGGTACCACACGCTACTTCTACTACTTCTTCCTTCTCTTCTGTGTGTGTGGCCATTCCTGATCCTCATTCGTCACATTCTTGCTCTTCAGGGAACAGGGAGCATTTGGCCTGTATTCCTGCTGCTACTTGCTGTAGCCCCGTGGCTTGCCTGTGCCAGGCTGCCAGCAATGTTTTTTCAAGCTAAACTAAAGAGCACATCAGGCTGCACATGCGTTGTGTTAATGCTTGTGAGCATCGGCTCTGAAACAGAGTCAGAAAAATAACAGAAAATAACATAAAATAAAATCCCATTTCCACTTGTATCATTTGTGTTATGTGTTCTTGAAATAGTTTTTGGAGCTGAAATCTTTTGGCATTTCAGGCAAATAATCTCATTGTTATTTGGCTCAAGTGGAGGGAGAGGGAGGAGAGGGAGAGGGAGGAGAGGGAGAGGGAGGAGAGGGAGAGGGAGGAGAGGGAGAGGAGAAGGGGAAAGGGGACCTAGGACTGAGAGCTCCACCCAGGAGAGCAGCTCCTTGCACTGCATGTCTCAGGTCCATCCAGGAGACAGGGGCAGAGATGGGCACCCCTGCAGCATCGCTCAGGCAGGGGCTGAGGGCCCCAGGCTGAGCTGAGACACCACCTCGCCTGGGCCCTTGGCAGGAGATAGTGAGGAGGGTGGGGGTCCCAGGGGAGTCCAGTGCCAGGCACAGAGGCCTGTGAGCCCTGCCAGGACCCTGACAGAAGTAGCCTTGCAATGCTCATATCCTCTCCTTCGAGCATTTATGGTGGGCTGCTTTGGAGACCGAGTATTGGGCCAGATGGACCTTCACTCTGATAGAGTACTCCTGTTCTCAGGTTCTTTTGTTTGAGTAAATTCTTCCATGGGAAGCAGCTCAGGCATTTCTAAAAATGAGCACAAGGAGAAAAAAGAAGAAATCCATGTGGAAATGAACAGGTATTGCTCACCTCAACAAGATTTGGAACCATTTAGTGGAGGAGCCTATCATGCTTCAGACCGAGGGCTCAGTCTCTGAGCCTAGCTAGTGCCAGAGATGTGGGAGGTTTGCTGTCCTGGGGAAACCCAGCTCAACTGGATGGTTGCAGAAGGCTTTCAAAAACTGCACATCACACCTGCTTTTTGCAAATTTGTTCAGATGGTCAAATTATCTCAAGGTGATCCACAGCCCTCCCCTCCATCAGCAGGTACGTGCTTCCTTCCCACAGCACGACTGAGCCAATGCCCGGGCTGAGACACGGCTGCCCATTCAATGCCTTCTGCTAGGGCAGGGCTGGGAAGAGGCGTCATCAGAGATTTCCCCAGCATGTACTGCTAGGGGAAGGGGGAGGTAGGAAGAAGAATAGATTAGCATAGATGAGCATAGGCTAGCACAGTTCACCTGGAAGGGACCCACAAGGATGTCCAGTCCAACTGCCTGACCAATTCAGGGCTCAACAAAAGCTAAAGCATGGTATTAAGGGCAATTTCCAAATGACTCTTAAACTCTGACCGGCTGGGGCATCAAGCACCTATTGGGGAAGCATGTTCCAGGGTTTGACCACTTTGTTGGTAAAGAAAAGCATCCTGTTGTCCAGCCTAAACCTTCCCTGGTGCACCGGGTACCAGGAGAAGAGCTCAGCACCTCCCTCTCCGCTTGCCCTTCTCAGGAAGCTGTTGAGAGCAGTGTGGTCGCCCCTCAGCCTCCTTCTCTACAAACTAGACAAACCTGTCTCCTCAGCTGCTCCTCAGAAGACATGCCTTCCAGCCCCTTCCCTGGCTTTGGCTCTGGGTACATTAAAGGACCATCACATCCTTTTTATATTGTAGAGCCCAGAACTGCATAGCATACTCAAGGTGAGGCTGCCCCAATGCTGGATACAGCAGGATAATCACCTGTTTTGACCAGCTGGTTATGCTGTGCTTGATGCACCCCACAATGAAGTTTGCCCTCTTGGCTGCCAGGATGCACTGCTGGCTCATACTGAGCCTGCTGTTGACCAGCATGTTGAATGTTGAATGTGGAGATACTAAGCTCCAGGGAAATGTTCTGACATGTTCTCATTTGCCTTTGCAGCTCAAAAGATGCGTAACTGCATGGCCTACTGGCTAATGTTTCTGAGCAGCTTTCTGGTCAGTTTAAAAGACGGAGCGTTCCCACGATCCATCTTAGAAACAGAGAATCACAGGGATGAATGCTGCAGTCCCAAGAAGCAGGATGGATTAAAATGGAGGGAGTGTAAGATGGCTTCATGGGTGTTCATACATTGGTCAGAATGAAGTATTACTGGAATGCTGATATTCTTGATACTCTCATATATAATCTCTCCTTAGCAAGTGATGGAAGGAGGGGAAAGTCGTGATTTCCTTCAAGTGCTATACCATCTGTCAGCTCTACTAATCTTTTCTTCAAACTTATTTTGAGTTAGCTTCTTTACTCCTTCTGACATTCACTACTCTCAGGCTTATCTATAGTTGGATGATTGTGATGCTCAAGACAGATGATGAGACATACATAATTGTTCATTTAAAAAATCTGAGGTATCCCATTGACACAAATATTGCTAAATAGCTTTTCATGAGGGGATGAGAAGCAAGGAAGATAACCAATATGACCCTCTCAGATATTTCTGCAGGGAGTGCAGATAGTTTTCAACTTTAGAATGAGCCCACCGATCCCATATAATTTCCGTGGAGAAGCAGGCAGAGCTTAAGTTCATTTGTGTCAAAAGCCGCTGATAAACCTTGTAGACTTTTACCGGAGATAAGAGGATCATATTGCTCAATGGCCATAAACTATGCTAAAAAATGTTTGGACTCCTGTGAAAGGTGTGCATTACTGAAGCTGGATTTTTCATATTTTTCTTGAATTAAAAACCACGGTGATTATACAATGCAATAAATATGATTCTTTTATATTTAAACATGATTCTTTTATTGAATAACATCTGCATTATGCCCATGGGAAGAAATTATGCAGCTTTTTTGATCCTGCACCTGTTTCATGGATTTTATCAATTCTATTTATTTATTTATTTATTTACGCTTTGGGGGGTTTGGTTTTGTTTTTAATTTTCTTTTTGCTGTCAGTAGGACTTCATTTTAGGGTTTTGATTTTTGGACTTCATCTCTGCAGTGTGTCTCTTCAACAGAGCACTAACCCTCGAGAGGTTAAAGTGACAAAAGACATATCCTCATACAATCAGGATGCTAAGCCCAGCTGAGCAAAGCAGAATGCAGATGCAAGACAAAATATGCCGCAAACTCAGAAGGGAAAGAATAAAGAAGCCAGTATGGCAAACAGTGAGAAACTAAACAAACACATTCAAAACACAGCCCACGAGGCAAGCAAACACGTCCCAAATGTAATGAGAAAGAAACAGTCGGGCTCAGGCCATCCCCACTCATTTGCAACACATGAAGAGAGTCAGCAAATGGGAACTGCACGGGTTTCTCTAAAAGAAAGGCTTGATTTTCAGAAATGGATTTTTTTCTTTCTTCCTATGAAGCCGCAGATCACTTTGCCAAAGTCAACCTCTCCCTGAAAATCAAGGCGAATGTGGGAGACTTCAATCTTCCTGATATCTGCTGGAAGTACAATAGAGCAGAAAGAAAGCAGTCTAGGAGGCTCCTGCAGTGCGTGGAAGACAACTTCCTTGCACAGCTGGTGAATGAACCAACAAGGGAATGTGCCCTCCTGGACCTGCTGTTTGTGAACAGAGAAGGCCTTGTGGGGGATGTGGCAGTAGGAGGATGCCTAGGACAAAGCGATCATGAGATGATAGGGTTTTCTGTTCTAGGTGAAGTGAGGAGGGTGGTTAGCAGGACAGTAGCATTAAATTTCCAGAGGGCAGACTTTGAAGTCTTCAGAAGGCTGGTCGGCAAAGTCTCATGGGAGACAGTGCTTAAGGGCAAGGGAGCCCATGAGGGCTGGGAGCTCTTCAAAAAGGAAATCCTAGCAGCTCAGGAGAAAGCCATCCCCGTGTTCTGGAAAAAAAGCCGGCAGGGGGGAAAAACAGCTTGGTTGAACAGAGAGCTCTTGAGTGATATCAAGAAGAAGAGAAATGTTTATGGGCTCTGGAAGAGGGGACAGGCCTCTTGGGTGGACTACAGGAGGGAAGTGAGATTGTGTAGAGAAAAAATCAGAAGGGCTGAGGCTCAACTAGAAAACAGATTGGCAAAGTCTGTGAAAGATAACATAAAATCTTTCTATAAATATATAAATAATAAAAGTTGGACAAGGGAGACCATACAGTCCCTATTGGACGCAGAAGGAACAACAGTGACAGGGGATGAGGAAAAGGCTGAGGTACTTAATGCCTTCTTTGCCTCAGTCTTTAATTGTAAAGAAAGTTGTTCCCTCTGTGTACAAACCCAGGAGCAATGGAGAGGAGCAAAATGAGGCTCCCGTGATCCAAGAGGAGGTGGTCAGAGCCTTGCTAGCCCGACTAGACACCCACAAGTCTATGGGGCCAGATGGGATTCACCCAAGAGTATTGAAGGAGCTGGCGGATGTGCTGGCCAAACCCCTTTCCATCATCTTCCAACTGTCCTGGAAGACTGGGGAAGTCCCACTGGACTGGAGGCTGGCTGATGTTGTGCCCATCTACAAGAAGGGTCACAGGGAGGACCTAGGAAACTACAGGCCTGTCAGTCTGACCTCAGTGCCAGGGAAAGTCATGGAGCAGGTGATCTTGAGTGCTATCATGAAGCACATGCAAGAGAACCGGGTGATCAGGCCCAGTCAACACGGGTTCACGAAAGGCAGGTCTTGCCAAAGTAACCTGATCGCCTTCTATGACAAAGTGACTCACCTACTGGACGAGGGAAAGGCTGTGGACATGGTCTTCCTGGACTTCAGTAAAGCCTTTGACACAGTTTCTCACAGCATTCTGCTTGAGAAACTGTCAGCCTCTGGCCTGGACAGGCGCACACTCTCCTGGGTGGAAACCTGGTTGGATGGCCGGGCCCAGAGAGTGGTGGTAAATGGTGTGAAATCCAGCTGGAGGCCAGTGACAAGTGGGGTTCCCCAGGGCTCAGTGCTGGGTGCAGCCCTGTTCAATGTCTTTATCAATGACCTGGATGAAGGCATTGAGTGCACCCTTAGCGAGTTTGCGGATGACACTAAGCTGGGTGGAAGAGTGTATCTGCTGGAGGGTAGGGAGGCTCTGCAAAGGGATCTGAACAGGCTGGACCGCTGGGCAGAGTCCAATGGCATGAGGTTTAACGAGGCCAAGTGCTGGGTCCTGCACTTGGGGCACAACAACCCTGTGCAGTGCTACAGACTAGGAGAAGTCTGGCTAGAAAGCTGCCTGGAGGAGAGGGACCTGGGGGTGTTGGTTGACAGCGACTGAACATGAGCCAGCAGTGTGCCCAGGTGGCCAAGAAGGCCAATGGCATCTTGGCTTGGATCAGAAACGGCGTGACCAGCAGGTCCAGGGAGGTTATTCTCCCTCTGCACTCGGCACTGGTGAGACCGCTCCTTGAATCCTGTGTTCAGTTCTGGGCCCCTCACCACAAGAAGGATGTTGAGGTTCAGGAGCGAGTCCAGAGAAGAGCAACAATGTTGATGAAGGGGCTGGAGAACAGGCCTTATGAGGAGCGGCCGAGAGAGCTGGGGTGGTTTAGCCTGGAGAAGAGGAGGCTGAGGGGAGACCTCATTGCTCTCTACAACTACCTGAAAGGAGGTTGTCGAGAGGAGGGTGCTGGCCTCTTCTCCCAAGTGTCAGGGGACAGGATGAGAGGGAATGGCCTCAAGCTCTGCCAGGGGAGATTTAGGCTGGACGTTAGGAAAAAATTTTTCACAGAAAGGGTCATTGGGCACTGGAACAGGCTGCCCAGGGAGGTGGTTGAGTCACCTTCCCTGGAGGGGTTTAAGGCACGGGTGGATGAGGTGCTGAGGGATATGGTTTAGTGTTTGATAGGGACGGTTGGACTCGATGATCTGGTGGGTCTCTTCCAACCTGGTTATTCTGTGATTCTGTGAAACTGGAAAGGGGCAGATTTAGACTAGACATAAGGAGGAATTTCTTCAGCTTAGTATCTCAAGTGCATAATTATCTTCACCATCTCTTTTCAAAACTATTAATATCAAAAGTAATGAAGTTAAAAAATGGAAACTTAAAGAAGAAAAAGTTACAGGACAGTGTGCACCTGCTAAGGCATAATTACATGCCTCATATGTGTAATGATGCATGATGCAAACGCAGGAAATATTCCGAAAAAAGAACCAAATG
Source organism: Phaenicophaeus curvirostris (assembly GCF_032191515.1). Classification (NCBI taxonomy): domain Eukaryota; kingdom Metazoa; phylum Chordata; class Aves; order Cuculiformes; family Cuculidae; genus Phaenicophaeus; species Phaenicophaeus curvirostris. The sequence goes on from NC_091397.1 coordinate 36,083,551, forward strand.
CCACGCAGTTTGCTTCCCTTCTCCTATGGTCTTATGAACTAAAAGGTGTAGCTATTCCATAAGAACGAAGCAGTTTTGACCATAACCCAGCCCTCAACAACTCTTTATATAAGAGGTGCATGTGCTGAGTGGAAAAAGAAAACCATGGTGTTAAGCTAAAATACATAAAAATAAACTTAAGTCTCTTTATGAAGCTAATTACCCAGAGTTCAAGCAGACTCAGAAGGAGCTACACAAGTTTCTGCACCTGAAAACACATGCTTGATGCTTGTTAACCTTTGACACTTTCAGCACTAGCTTGAAGATGCAAATACAGAAATTTCCCATTTCCAACCAGCTCCCGTCTCTACCTACACAGGAACATCAGATCCGGGACTTTAAAAGATACAGCTACCTCATGCAGAAAATAACTTTTGTTTACTTCACACAATTCCAAAGAAAGATTGGTAATTTTTAATTAACAACCTGAAACTGTACCAGCATATTAAAGTTATCCGCAGGAGAAAGCTGATGTAACGTGCCAAACCACCTTATACCCTACCAGTCAAAACATTTGCCACCCCATAAGAGTAGTACAATATGACACAAAAGCAGTGCTAACAAACTATATATTCTTTTTAAATGCTCATATTAAACTTCTCCCTTATACTAATAAAAATTCAAGCAGGAAGAAGAGCCTCTGTTTCCAAAATTAAAGTGCCTGTTATTTCACCAGTACTGTCATCCTGAGAAGTAAGATGCATTCCTATTTAAAATTATCTAAGACATTTTCACTCAGAGGGAACTGAGCTGTAGATTCCGAATTCCCAAATGCTGGAAAGATTTCTATGTTTATCAAATTTTACATGTCAAATATTACACTTCAAACCCTGTTCTACCCTCTCACAAAAGAGCCACCACACACCTAAGCATTCACAAGCCCAATATAAAATCTAAGCAAAGTTCAAACAATTCAAACAAGATCAATGTAGCTTTGGGTGATGGAATAAGGCACTTTAGGAACTCATGACTCAGTACTAGTTCGTACAATAATACCTAAAAAAAAAAACAAACCCCAAAACAAAAAAAAAACACCCTCAACTTACCTGATCAAACTTCTTACGCTTTTTTCTAAATACATGCATGCGCTTCTGATCAAAACACACAGAGCACAGTGTTAAGCTTCTAGCAAACAGATAATAAATGTATAAGCAAGCATACTAATAACTACCTCTCTAGGACACCAGATATAGTACGAGGACGTAAAACACTCCCAAAACTTGAAAACTGATTGCTCAAAAAAAATACACAAATTTCTATGAAACTCATTTCTTAGCACAATACCATACACAGTGTCACCAAAAAACCAAATAAATGCAGTGTTGTCTCTCTAAATGTTTCCAAAAGTTTTTAACCTCGCATTCTCAGTCAGCTATTACTTAAAATAGATAAACAAATCATCGTTAAACCTTCCCACATTCCTATTATATTTGAAATAGATAAACATTTTACCCGGTCTTTCCACTTTGATAACTTCAGCCCCTAGATCTCCTAAATTCATCGTTGCAAAGGGCCCTGCAAGCACCCTGTAATCATAATAAAAGAAATAATCTTCTCAGTTTTTCCTGTAAGAATCTTTGCATCTAGACAGACTGTTCCAGATTACAGACAAAACACAAACCTCGTTAAATCAAGTATTTTCACACCATCCAAGGGCTTTACATTACCAGCACCTGACAAGAAAGAGAAAACAATAGCTTACAAAACAAAAAAAATAATCAAGATTAAGATATCTTCCTCATTGGTAGTTAGAAACACTGTTTTTATGACACTCTCTCAACACCCACCCTCATCTGCCTCCACAACTTTCAAGGGCACTAGCACCTGCAAGACAGCTATTAGGAAATCATAATGCTTTCCGTCCTTTCCTTCTGCCTTTTCAAGGCGACTAGCTCTAAGAAACAACAGCAGCAACAATAAGCATCACAGACAGCATAAGCATACTCTAGACCACAGATTTTCCAGCTACCACCTATTGTCTTCTATTCAGTGTATTTAATCACAGGCTAGGGATGCAAACACATTATCACCCCCAGTGGATAATAATTTCATTATTATTACTGTTTTTATTAATTATTTCGAAGGTCACCCCATAACACACACAAAAAAAAAGAAGGATGTTGAGGTTCAGGAGCGAGTCCAGAGAAGAGCAATGATGCTGGTGAAGGGGCTGGAGAACAGGCCTTATGAGGAGCGGCCGAGAGAGCTGGGGTGGTTTAGCCTGGAGAAGAGGAGGCTGAGGGGAGACCTCATTGCTCTCTACAACTACCTGAAAGGAGGTTGTTGAGAGGAGGGAGCTGGCCTCTTCTCCCAAGTGACAGGGGACAGGACAAGAGGGAATGGCCTCAAGCTCTGCCAGGGGAGATTTAGGCTGGACATTAGGAAAAAATTCGTCACAGAAAGGGTCATTGGGCACTGGAACAGGCTGCCCAGGGAGGTGGTTGAGTCACCTTCCCTGGAGGTGTTTAAGGCACGGGTGGACGAGGTGCTAAGGGGCATGGTTTAGTGTTTGATAGGAATGGTTGGACTCGATGATCCGGTGGGTCTCTTCCAACCTGGTTATTCTATGATTCTATGAAATCAAGTATTTTCACACCATCCAATGACTTTACATTTCCAGCACCTGACAAGAAAGAGAAAACAATAACTTACAAAAAAAAATAATCAAGAGTAAGATATCTTACTCATTGGTAGTCTGAAACACTGGTCACCCCATAACACACACAAAAAAAAAAGCTGCACCTGGCTGAGAGTGCCACAAAAAATTACACAATATTAACTTGTAGTAAGCATCTCTTTTACATCTTTCTCTTACCTGGACAAACACACAAAACATTTTGGGGGCAGAACAAAAAACAACCAATTAATTCAAGCACAGACTGCCTTACAAAACAAGAGGAGAAAAAGACCACAGGCCCCCAAAGGGTGCAAAGTAATGGGGTGCATCTCACAGGTCACGCAGCATTGAATGCCTGTGTTACCTGCTCCATCCTCCCTCCAGTGGACCTGAGCAACCCTTTGGTCACCCCTGTAATCCTTTCTGTTACCTCACTGTATAGATGGTAAGAAGGAGATGGAGATACAGAGAGAATTAAAACCTACACAGACACAAAACAGCATTAGGCGTTCTGGGTGTCTGCTAAAATGTTTTCATTCAGTGCGCTGCTCTCAATGACAGCAATTGCATCTGATTCTTCAAGACATTTTCCTCACTTATTACCAATTATTCCAGACGAATTAAATAGATTTGGGTTTTTAATACAACACGCAGAACAAGCAGTATGTTGCAAAGGTGCTTATCTAGGAGTGGTCATGTATTTTGCACATTTCAAAGCCTTCGGGAAAACTCAGGCTGCCACCTGGCTCCAAGGCTGCACATCTCATCGAGAGTTCCAGGTGTTGGAAAATACTTGTGCTACTGCCAGGTAAACACCACAGAACCTCCAGCAAAACTTCAGTTTTAACAATTTGGCTCTAGTTGAGCCAACACTTAAGCATATGCCTGTCTACTAAGGAACCAAGTGCACCGTTCGCTTCACAGTGGCATTATTCTATGTTTACAGAGAATACATAAACAAAAGCTTTACTGAAAAACAAAAATCATTTAAGTTAACAAAAAGGGCTCATCTTCCTATATACTTTCCACATCTGTTCTTACCAAATGGCTCGCTCACTCTCTTCCTGAGCCAGCATTCCGTGTTACATTTCTCCCAGATACACTACCAGAGCAGCAGCTTTTCAGAGCCAGCAGGTTCTCTACCTGTGGCTAATTCCAGGAATTCATCAAGGTATTTCTCAAAGGGGCCTATAAAGTGTTAAGATTAGCCTGCAAATATGCACTTATGCATAACTCAGACTGGTAAACCCTTACTTATCATCATATTGCTCACATTATGGTAACATCTAACGCTCCGTTCAAGGATTAGGACTCCTCTGTAACTGTTATTTCAGAGACAAACAAATAACATTGATGTTTCTTTAATGCCAATAAATGACACTGACGTCCACAACGATTAGCAAATAAAAGAATGAACAAAAGCTTGCTCTTGAAAATCTTAAGGAAAATGCACCTGTTAGTCTCTTCAAACTAGAAGAGCACAGATATTCACAAAGGAAAACTTATGTGACTTGGATTTGCATTCCAGCAAGACACTCATTTGCTGAAACAATTAGAATAGACAGCCTTTTGACTATCAGAGAAACAGCAGTTCTGGTACTCTGGTCCCAAGCAGCACAGTGCTACCAACCCTTTATTCCAGGAATAAACAGAAACAAAACCACAACACAAATAAACACAAGAGTTCAGAATTGATAAGCATTGACTGGGAGCAACTCCTGGGTTGTCTTCCTTCCCCTTGCGAGCCTCCTATTAAGAACATACCCAAAGCTAAACTTTCCCCACAGTGTGCTTTCTGTTGGAATTCCAGCTCAATAGCCTAAATTCCCTAAAATGCAAACTAACATTTTCTTTTGTACTTTTGCTTTTAATTAATCTAGCCACTTGATGATTGAAGGACAAATTCACTCTCCCAGCTCTAACTATATCCTATTGCCAAACTTTCTATTCCCATGATTTACTGTAAATTAAACAGCCATGGGTATCAGTTATAAGCAGCTTTGATGAAAAAAACACTTTTGAAGCACTCATTCCAAAGGCATTTTAAACTCTTGCATTAAGCTCATTAATGTTGTTGGAATGTTGGTCTAACATAGCGAAATGAGTGAGCAGCCAACAGAGATATCATTCTGTGGAACAGTACTTAATTTTCATGCCATATTCCCAAAAAAAGCTGTCCTTTATACTTGTGACAGAAGAGAGCACTGAGAAGACAGATGACTCGCACACCTAAAATTTTTGCACCAATGCAAATTAACAGTAAGTAAACAGATTCCACTCCAATTAGAACACATCCAGCTCCAGGGGAGATCATTCCTCAGGTCTATTGTCTCCACTTTGATTGCGCAACCAATATCTTTTAATTCAGACATGCAGAAACTTACAATCGAGTCCATCACCACTATGGATTAATTCACTGTCAGCAAGTACATTCCAAGCAGGGACACACACCATGTTCGCCTTGAGAAACAGAACTTCAAACTTCCTCTGATTCCAATGCAATCAACGCAATTGTTAGTATTTTCCTACGTTAGTCAATAACAGAAATTTAAAAGCCAGAGGAAAATTAAAATTACTTTGCTGAGAAAAAGTGAAGCCTAGAAGTGGACAGCAGGCACTGCTTCCCTCATCCTCAGCCACAGCTCCCAGATGTGCCAAGTCCACTGCGGTTCACTGAACCGGGGCAACCACCAGCGGGGCAGGGATGACACTGAAAATGCCAGAAAAATAAACTCTAAGATTCATTTTGGTGTTTCAAAAAGCAAGCATCCTTTAGGAGACCTGGGCAACATGATGGAGTGATCTCCATCCATCGTGTGCAGCCAGATGAGAGCTGCAGACAGGAGGTATTCCCCACTTCCGTGCACATGGATTAACTCTCCCAGAAACCTTACGCATCTTCCATTACTTTCCAAGGACTAAGTTTAATGTTATTACGACCTTCACAACAGCCGAATCTCTCGCTAGTTTGGAGGTCTGAAGCCAGCTCTGCCCGACCTCGCCTTTGAGATGGGGAAGAGACTGCGACCAGAGGGGATCGCAGAAGACATTCTGTTCAGCAGGGATCAGACCGCACACAAGGTGCTGTCATCTCCCAAGAATTAACAGTGTCTGGGAAGATACTGCTCCAAAGAAAACACCGTCTCAGAGGAGTCTAACTTGGAAAGAATACAATTACTTAGAGGAAACTTAATTCCACTTCGGCTTAAAGCAAAGATATCGCACTTCTCGTCACAGTGACCGCTTCTGGCGCCGGGACAGGCACCGGCGGACGGAGCAGCAAGGCGACGCCCTTCTCCCACCACGATCTCGCCTGTTCTCTCCCTGCGAGAAGCCTCTAAGCCTCTCCCAGGAGTTCGCCACCCCCTCCCACCCCTCGAAGCGCACAAAGCCCCATCCAGGCGGGACGCAGGGAGACGGAGGAGGAGGACGAGGAGGAGGAAGAGGAGGAGAAGAAGGCGGCGCGGCTACCTGCCGGGGCAGCGCCTCCGCCCCGCTCCCCGCCGCCGGGGCAGGGCCACGCCGAGCTCAGGGCTCCGGGGCAGCCGGTAGCGCCGGGGCACGGTCTCCTCCAGCTCCCACCTCCGCCAAAACAGCGGCTCCTTCTTCCCAGCCCGGCGCGCAGCATCCCCGACACGCCGCGCAAAGGTGCGCGCCCCGCGCAAGCGCTGCTGGCCACCGCCCCCTTCCTCCCCATTCCTCCTCCTCCGGCACCGCCCCCGGGTTGTCCTGCCGCGGGGTTGGAGTCGAGCGTCGCGTCGCTCCTCCTGCAGCAGCCGGGAGGCTCCTCTCCGTTGGCAGGAGTCGCTAGGGCTGCTCTAAGAAGGGACAGTCGTGACGGGGAGGTCGCAGCTCCACGTGGTCCCACGGATGGCCCCCAGGGTAACCGAGTTAAAGCTCTGTCTCACGGGGAATTACGGCGCTGAAGGAAGAAATGATCTGTTGCAAGTTGCTAACCTATTATATATTTCGATAGTACATAGAGGTTTTCTGATTTTAGAACTGAAATCTAGGATTAGCTTGAATAACAACTTTTTTGCTAGCCTCTGCCTGGATACTTTGGCTATGTCAGTATCCCAAACCAAATAATCCAGGTCCTGGAGTTACGTAAGGATCTGGGGCGTACCATCAGAACAGCAGTCTTCCTACTCCGGTACCTCCCAGCAAGGATACTCCAGTGACAAGGTCTCCACCTTCCAAAGCACAGCGTTTCCCTTGAAGTTCAGCATGAGCCTTTTTCACTTGTGTACAGTATCACGAAGCAGAAGCACGGAACACAGGCAGGAGTCTAGAATCATAGAATCACATCATAGTTTGAGTTGGAAGGGACCTTAAAGATCATCCTTTTCTATCCCCCTGCCATAGGCAAGGACATCCCACCAGACGAGGCTGCCCGAAGCTCCATCCAGCCTGGCCTTGAACACCTCCAGGGATGGGGCAGCCACAACTCCTCTGAGCAACGTGGGCCAGTGCCTCACCACTCTCATGCTGAAGAAATTCCTCCTAATGTCTAGTCTAAATCTGCCCCTTTCCAGTTTATAACCATTCCCCTAGTCCTATCACTTCAAGCCTTTGTAAGCAGCCCCTCCCCAGCTTTCTTATAGGCCCCTTTCAAGCTTAAAATAAGAAATTTTAACAAGGCTGCAGTTAGAATCATAGAATCATAGAATAACCAGGTTGGAAGAGACCCACCGGATCATCGAGTCCAACCATTCCTATCAAACACTAAACCATGCCCCTTAGCACCTAGTCCACCTTAAACCCCTCCAGGGAAGGTGACTCAACCACCTCCCTGGGCAGCCTGTTCCAGTGCCCAATGACCCTTTCTGTGAAAAATTTTTTCCTAATGTCCAGCCTAAATCTCCCCTGGCAGAGCTTGAGGCCATTCCCTCTCATCCTGTCCCCTGACACTTGGGAGAAGAGGCCAGCACCCTCCTCTCGACAACCTCCTTTCAGGTAGTTAGAGAGAGCAATGAGGTCTCCCCTCAGCCTCCTCTTCTCCAGGCTAAACCACCCCAGCTCTCTCGGCCGCTCCTCATAAGGCCTGTTCTCCAGCCCCTTCACCAACATTGTTGCTCTTCTCTGGACTCGCTCCTGAACCTCAACATCCTTCTTGTGGGGAGGGGCCCAGAACTGAACACAGGATTCAAGGAGCGGTCTCACCAGTGCCGAGTGCAGAGGGAGAATAACCTCCCTGGACCTGCTGGTCACGCCGTTTCTGATACAAGCCAAGATGCCATTGGGCTTCTTGGCCACCTGGGCACACTGCTGGCTCATGTTCAGTCGCTGTCAACCAACACCCCCAGGTCCCTCTCCTCCAGGCAGCTTTCTAGCCAGACTTCTCCTAGTCTGTAGCACTGCACAGGGTTGTTGTGCCCCAAGTGCAGGACCCAGCACTTGGCCTCGTTAAACCTCATGCCACTGGACTCTGCCCAGCGGTCCAGCCTGTTCAGATCCCTTTGCAGAGCCTCCCTACCCTCCAGCAGATACACTCTTCCACCCAGCTTAGTGTCATCCGCAAACTCGCTAAGGGTGCACTCAATGCCTTCATCCAGGTCATTGATAAAGACATTGAACAGGGCTGCACCCAGCACTGAGCCTTGGGGAACCCCACTTGTCACTGGCCTCCAGCTGGATTTCACACCATTTACCACCACTCTCTGGGCCCGGCCATCCAACCAGGTTTCCACCCAGGAGAGTGTGCGCCTGTCCAGGCCAGAGGCTGACAGTTTCTCAAGCAGAATGCTGTGAGAAACTGTGTCAAAGGCTTTACTGAAGTCCAGGAAGACCACATCCACAGCCTTTCCCTCATCCAGTAGCCGGGTCACTTTGTCATAGAAGGCGATCAGGTTACTTTGGCAAGACCTGCCTTTCGTGAACCCGTGTTGACTGGGCCTGATCACCTGGTTCTCTTGCATGTGCTTCATGATAGCACTCAAGATCACCTGCTCCATGACTTTCCCTGGCACTGAGGTCAGACTGACAGGCCTGTAGTTTCCTAGGTCCTCCCTGTGACCCTTCTTGTAGATGGGCACAACATCAGCCAGCCTCCAGTCCAGTGGGACTTCCCCAGTCTTCCAGGACAGTTGGAAGATGATGGAAAGGGGTTTGGCCAGCACATCCGCCAGCTCCTTCAATACTCTTGGGTGAATCCCATCTGGCCCCATAGACTTGTGGGTGTCTAGTCGGGCTAGCAAGGCTCTGACCACCTCCTCTTGGATCACGGGAGCCTCATTTTGCTCCTCTCCATTGCTCCTGGGTTTGTACACAGAGGGAACAACTTTCTTTACAATTAAAGACTGAGGCAAAGAAGGCATTAAGTACCTCAGCCTTTTCCTCATCCCCTGTCACTGTTGTTCCTTCTGCGTCCAATAGGGACTGTATGGTCTCCCTTGTCCAACTTTTATTATTTATATATTTATAGAAAGATTTTATGTTATCTTTCACAGACTTTGCCAATCTGTTTTCTAGTTGAGCCTCAGCCCTTCTGATTTTTTCTCTACACAATCTCACTTCCCTCCTGTAGTCCACCCAAGAGGCCTGTCCCCTCTTCCAGAGCCCATAAACATTTCTCTTCTTCTTGATATCACTCAAGAGCTCTCTGTTCAACCAAGCTGTTTTCCCCCCCTGCCGGCTTTTTTTCCAGAACACGGGGATGGCTTTCTCCTGAGCTGCTAGGATTTCCTTTTTGAAGAGCTCCCAGCCCTCATGGGATCCCTTGCCCTTAAGTACTGTCTCCCATGAGACTTTGCCGACCAGCCTTCTGAAGACTTCAAAGTCTGCCCTCTGGAAATTTAATGCTACTGTCCTGCTAACCACCCTCCTCACTTCACCTAGAACAGAAAACCCTATCATCTCATGATCGCTTTGTCCTAGGCGTCCTCCTACTGCCACATCCCCCACAAGGCCTTCTCTGTTGACAAACAGCAGGTCCAGGAGGGCACATTCCCTTGTTGGTTCATTCACCAGCTGTGCAAGGCAGTTGTCTTCCACGCACTGCAGGAGCCTCCTAGACTGCTTCCTTTCTGCTCTGTTGTACTTCCAGCAGATATCAGGAAGATTGAAGTCTCCCACAAGAACAAGAGGCATTGATCTAGAGATTAACCCCAGCTGTTTATAGAAGAGCTCATCAGCTGCTTCTCCTTGGCTGGGTGGTCTGTAACAGGCTCCCATCACAAAATCTACCTTCTTATGGGCTCCTCTGATTTTAACTCACACGCACACAATCTCCTCATCGCCACAATCCATCTCACTGGTGTCCAAGTCCTCCCTTACATAGAGGGCTACCCTGCCTCCTCTCCTACCCTTCCTATCCCGCCTGAAGAGTTTGTACCCCACCACAGGAGAACTCCAGTTAAATGAGTCATCCCACCACGTTTCCATGATGGCAAGAACATCATAACCTCCTTGCCCTACAACAGCTTCCAGCTCTTCCTTCTTACTCCCCGTGCTGTGTGCACTGGTGTAAATGCACTTCAGCTGAGCTGCTGAGCCTTCAGCCCTCTTAGAGGGAACAGAGTTCGTTCCCAATTGCCTGGTAACTGGAGTAGCTAGCTCCAGAGTGCCTGTATCTCCCTTACCACCCCCAGGTGTGTTCTCCCCCACTTTCTGTGTGGTGATGTACTGGTGGTCCTCACCAGCACACCCTCTCCGAACCTCCAGTGCCCCACGTCCAGGCTCGCTCCTGTCTAGCCTGGTCTCAACCCTCTCCCCCTTCACATCTAGTTTAAAGCTCGGTTTATGAGCTTAGCTAGGTTTTTAGCAAGGGCTTTAGTCCCCCTAGGAGACACACGTGTCCCATCCTTAGTAACAATCCTGGGGGTGCGTGAGCCACCCCATGATCAAAGAAGCCAAAGCCCCTCTCCTCACACCAGGCTAGGAGCCAGGCATTAATTGAATTCTTCTTCCTGACTTCCTGCTCCTGTGTATTTAGCCTTGGGATGGAGCAGAATACTATTTGAGCCCCAGAACCCTCCATCATTTTCCCAATGGCCCTGAAGTCTTTCTTAATGGCTTTGGTCTTTCTGTTTACTAAATCATTATTACCAGCTTGGACTACTATCAGAGGATAGTAGTCTGTCTCGTGGACCAGGGAAGGAAGTTTTCTAGCTACCTCCTTCACTGATGCCCCCGTCTTTCTGCTTCTTGCCTCAGTGTCTGCATGGCAGAGGTGTGCACATACATACACATCTTGCTCCAGGTGTATGTAGAAGATGCACATACTGGGAATTAGGCTGTGAGTAGCTACTCGCGGCATTAGCTGATCCTGGTGTCTCTTGTTCCAGCTTTCCTCCTGAACCACCAACATGAAGTTACTTTTGCTCTACTGCCAGCACATGATACAATGCAAAAGATAAATTTCAAAGTTTCACAGATCATTTATAATGATTTATTTCCTTTTATTCCCAGTTAGTGTGGATAAACATTTCTCCAGAAGACAAAACACTAAACCACACTCTGGCATTCGCCTTGATTTTCTGGGAGAGGTTGACTTCGGCAAAGTGATCTGCGGCTTCATAGGAAGAAAGAAAAAAATCCATTTCTGAAAATCAAGCCTTTCTTTTAGAGAAACCCGTGCAGTTCCCATTTGCTGACTCTCTTCATGTGTTGCAAATGAGTGGGGATGGCCTGAGCCCGACTGTTTCTTTCTCATTACATTTGGGACATGTTTGCTTGCCTCGTGGGCTGTGTTTTGAATGTGTTTGTTTAGTTTCTCACTGTTTGCCATACTGGCTTCTTTATTCTTTCCCTTCTGAGTTTGCGGCATATTTTGTCTTGCATCTGCATTCTGCTTTGCTCAGCTGGGCTTAGCATCCTGATTGTATGAGGATATGTCTTTTGTCACTTTAACCTCTCGAGGGTTAGTGCTCTGTTGAAGAGACACACTGCAGAGATGAAGTCCAAAAATCAAAACCCTAAAATGAAGTCCTACTGACAGCAAAAAGAAAATTAAAAACAAAACCAAACCCCCCAAAGCGTAAATAAATAAATAAATAAATAGAATTGATAAAATCCATGAAACAGGCGCAGGATCAAAAAAGCTGCATAATTTCTTCCCATGGGCATAATGCAGATGTTATTCAATAAAAGAATCATGTTTAAATATAAAAGAATCATATTTATTGCATTGTATAATCACCGTGGTTTTTAATTCAAGAAAAATATGAAAAATCCAGCTTCAGTAATGCACACCTTTCACAGGAGTCCAAACATTTTTTAGCATAGTTTATGGCCATTGAGCAATATGATCCTCTTATCTCCGGTAAAAGTCTACAAGGTTTATCAGCAGCTTTTGACACAAATGAACTTAAGCTCTGCCTGCTTCTCCACGGAAATTATATGGGATCGGTGGGCTCATTCTAAAGTTGAAAACTATCTGCACTCCCTGCAGAAATATCTGAGAGGGTCATATTGGTTATCTTCCTTGCTTCTCATCCCCTCATGAAAAGCTATTTAGCAATATTTGTGTCAATGGGATACCTCAGATTTTTTAAATGAACAATTATGTATGTCTCATCATCTGTCTTGAGCATCACAATCATCCAACTATAGATAAGCCTGAGAGTAGTGAATGTCAGAAGGAGTAAAGAAGCTAACTCAAAATAAGTTTGAAGAAAAGATTAGTAGAGCTGACAGATGGTATAGCACTTGAAGGAAATCACGACTTTCCCCTCCTTCCATCACTTGCTAAGGAGAGATTATATATGAGAGTATCAAGAATATCAGCATTCCAGTAATACTTCATTCTGACCAATGTATGAACACCCATGAAGCCATCTTACACTCCCTCCATTTTAATCCATCCTGCTTCTTGGGACTGCAGCATTCATCCCTGTGATTCTCTGTTTCTAAGATGGATCGAGGGAACGCTCCGTCTTTTAAACTGACCAGAAAGCTGCTCAGAAACATTAGCCAGTAGGCCATGCAGTTACGCATCTTTTGAGCTGCAAAGGCAAATGAGAACATGTCAGAACATTTCCCTGGAGCTTAGTATCTCCACATTCAACGTTCAACATGCTGGTCAACAGCAGGCTCAGTATGAGCCAGCAGTGCATCCTGGCAGCCAAGAGGGCAAACTTCATTGTGGGGTGCATCAAGCACAGCATAACCAGCTGGTCAAAACAGGTGATTATCCTGCTGTATCCAGCATTGGGGCAGCCTCACCTTGAGTATGCTATGCAGTTCTGGGCTCTACAATTTAAAAAGGATGTGATGGTCCTTGAATGTATCCAGAGCCAAAGCCAGGGAAGGGGCTGGAAGGCATGTCTTCTGAGGAGCAGCTGAGGAGACAGGTTTGTCTAGTTTGTAGAGAAGGAGGCTGAGGGGCGACCACACTGCTCTCAACAGCTTCCTGAGAAGGGCAAGCGGAGAGGGAGGTGCTGAGCTCTTCTCCTGGTACCCGGTGCACCAGGGAAGGTTTAGGCTGGACAACAGGATGCTTTTCTTTACCAACAAAGTGGTCAAACCCTGGAACATGCTTCCCCAATAGGTGCTTGATGCCCCAAGCCGGTCAGAGTTTAAGAGTCATTTGGAAATTGCCCTTAATACCATGCTTTAGCTTTTGTTGAGCCCTGAATTGGTCAGGCAGTTGGACTGGACATCCTTGTGGGTCCCTTCCAGGTGAACTGTGCTAGCCTATGCTCATCTATGCTAATCTATTCTTCTTCCTACCTCCCCCTTCCCCTAGCAGTACATGCTGGGGAAATCTCTGATGACGCCTCTTCCCAGCCCTGCCCTAGCAGAAGGCATTGAATGGGCAGCCGTGTCTCAGCCCGGGCATTGGCTCAGTCGTGCTGTGGGAAGGAAGCACGTACCTGCTGATGGAGGGGAGGGCTGTGGATCACCTTGAGATAATTTGACCATCTGAACAAATTTGCAAAAAGCAGGTGTGATGTGCAGTTTTTGAAAGCCTTCTGCAACCATCCAGTTGAGCTGGGTTTCCCCAGGACAGCAAACCTCCCACATCTCTGGCACTAGCTAGGCTCAGAGACTGAGCCCTCGGTCTGAAGCATGATAGGCTCCTCCACTAAATGGTTCCAAATCTTGTTGAGGTGAGCAATACCTGTTCATTTCCACATGGATTTCTTCTTTTTTCTCCTTGTGCTCATTTTTAGAAATGCCTGAGCTGCTTCCCATGGAAGAATTTACTCAAACAAAAGAACCTGAGAACAGGAGTACTCTATCAGAGTGAAGGTCCATCTGGCCCAATACTCGGTCTCCAAAGCAGCCCACCATAAATGCTCGAAGGAGAGGATATGAGCATTGCAAGGCTACTTCTGTCAGGGTCCTGGCAGGGCTCACAGGCCTCCGTGCCTGGCACTGGACTCCCCTGGGACCCCCACCCTCCTCACTATCTCCTGCCAAGGGCCCAGGCGAGGTGGTGTCTCAGCTCAGCCTGGGGCCCTCAGCCCCTGCCTGAGCGATGCTGCAGGGGTGCCCATCTCTGCCCCTGTCTCCTGGATGGACCTGAGACATACAGTGCAAGGAGCTGCTCTCCTGGGTGGAGCTCTCAGTCCTAGGTCCCCTTTCCCCTTCTCCTCTCCCTCTCCTCCCTCTCCCTCTCCTCCCTCTCCCTCTCCTCCCTCTCCCTCTCCTCCCTCTCCCTCCACTTGAGCCAAATAACAATGAGATTATTTGCCTGAAATGCCAAAAGATTTCAGCTCCAAAAACTATTTCAAGAACACATAACACAAATGATACAAGTGGAAATGGGATTTTATTTTATGTTATTTTCTGTTATTTTTCTGACTCTGTTTCAGAGCCGATGCTCACAAGCATTAACACAACGCATGTGCAGCCTGATGTGCTCTTTAGTTTAGCTTGAAAAAACATTGCTGGCAGCCTGGCACAGGCAAGCCACGGGGCTACAGAAAGTAGCAGCAGGAATACAGGCCAAATGCTCCCTGTTTCCTGAAGAGCAAGAATGTGACGAATGAGGATCAGGAATGGCCACACACACAGAAGAGAAGGAAGAAGTAGCAGAAGTAGCGTGTGGTACCAGGTGACATTTTCAGAAGCCTAAGATGTATTGATGACAAGCATACTTTTTTCCTTCCAAAACTTGCTCCACTGTTCTTCTTCACTGGTGATGCATGAGAAGCACTCTGGTGCCCGTCCGGTGCTTGTCATGTACCCAGGGAGGGCTGGAAAGCATCAGCTCCTGATGGTGGGGCGAGCCAGGGGCCCTTCCAAGCACAGGGTGGTTTGCACAAGCAAGAACCCGTGGGGAAATGGAGGCAAGGGAAGAGCAGAGCTCACTCCTGCTGAAAACTTGCAGTGGGCGAGAGCCAGAGAAACCCAGGGCACAAGTGGTGCCTTGGGGATGCAAGAGCAGAGGGCAAGAAGTCAACTGAAAAGGCTCAAAGGAGCCCTGAGTAGGGACTGTGCTCAATGCTACAGAGGAAAAGAAGCAATTCCCCCAGGCCACCCTTGGGGCCTGCGTTGGGACTCTAAGAAAGATTCCTCCCCCCAGATGTGGGGCACGAGGGCCGTGTTCGTGGAGCACGAGCAGCAGGCACCCAGCCAAAATGGCCCAAAGAAGCCCTGGCAAGGGCCTGTGCTCAGTGCTGCAGAGGAAGGCAAAAAACCCCCGGGGAGATTCGCTAGCCCACCGTGGGGAAAAAAAAGCCTTCCTCCCCCAGCTGCAGGTCACAACAGGCCATCTTCATGGTGCATGAGCAGCTGGCAGTGACGCAGACACAGTGGACCAGAGGAGCCCTGACAAGTGGTCACGCTCAGTGCTGCAGAGGAAGGCAAAAAACCCCCAGGGCCAGTGCCAATCTGCCCTGGGGGAAAATTCCTTCCTGACCCCAGAACTGGCGATCGGCTATTCCCTGAGCACTAAGCAAGACCTGCTTCCTCATCCTACAGGCTGGTCACGCCTCCCAGGAGATGCCCAAGCCATGTTCTCCCTCAGCCTTGAGCTGTGTCAGGGGCCTTCCAAGAGCGGCCTGATGGCCCTGGACTGATCAACCTTCTCTGATCCTCCTCCAATCCCAATCTCATCCTCTGCCAGTCCTGTACCTCTTCCTGTCCTCTGCTCCTTTGTCCCACTCTTCTCCTCTAGCCTCCTTGCTTCTGCTCGGCTCCTGTCCTTTTCTGCACTCCTCTGCTGTTCGGTTCCTCCGTTTTCTGTGCTCTTCTGTCTTCCTCCATCCCTCACTGCTCTTCTGATCCCCTTCACAACCTTCTTACCCTTCTCCTCACTTCTGATCTTAGCTTTTCATTCCTCTTGCTTCTTCTCTTGGCCCTTCTACTCTGCTTGTCTTCTCTGCCATCTGCTCCGCACTCTTGTGATCTGTGGTCCTTTGCTTCTCTGTTCCTCTACTACCTGTACTCCTCTCTGGCCCTCTGCCCTCCTTCCTGGTCTCTTGCACTCCTCTCTGTGATTTTCTCTGCTCCTTTTTCCTCCTCTGTGTTCCGCCCTGCTCTCCTACCTGCTCTTCTGTGCTCCTAAATGCACTCATCGCTGCTACTCTCTGCACTCCTCTCTGTTCCTCTACATTTCTCTCTGGCCCTCTTCTCTCATTCCTTCACTCCTTTCTGCACTCCTCTTTGTGATTTTCTCTGATCCTTTTTGCTCCTCAGCATTCCTCCTCCATGCTCCTCTTTGTGCTCCTACCTGATCCTCTGCGTTTCTTTCCAGCCCTCTTCTCTCATTCCTGTACTTCTTCCCACACTCCTCTTTGCTCCTCTGTATTCCTCTCTGGTCCTTTGCGCTCCTACCTGTGCTCCTCTCTGCCGTTGTGCTCTCCTCTCTGGCCCTCAGCTCTCCTTCATGCATTCCTTCCGGCACTCCTCTGTACCATTTTCTCTGCTCCTCTTTGCTCCTCTGTGTTCCTCTCACTTCCTTTGCCTCTTCCTCCTCTGCACTCCTCTCTGGTCCTCTGTCTTCGTCTCTGGTACTCTTCTCTCATTCCTTCACTCCTTCCTGCACTCCTCTCCATGACTTTCTCTGCTCCTCTTGGCTCCTCTGCGTTCCTCTCTTTTCCTTTGTTCTCCTCCATGCCCTCTCTGTGCTCATACTTGATCCTCTCCATACCTACCTGTGCTCCTCTCTGCAGTTCTTGTCTCCTCCCTGCTCCTCTGCTCTCCTTCCTGCACTCCTTCCTGCTCCTCTGCGCTCCTACCTCTGCTCCTTCCTGTAACTCTCTCTGCGCTTTTTTCTGCTCCTCTTTGCTCCTCTCTGTTCCTCTACATTTCTCTCTGGCCCTCTTCTCTCATTCCGTCACTCCTTTCTGCACTCCTCTTTGTGATTTTCTCTGATCCTTTTTGCTCCTCGGCATTCCTCCTCCATGCTCCTCTTTGTGCTCCTACCTGATCCTCTGCGTTCCTTTCCAGCCCTCTTCTCTCATTCCTGCACTTCTTCCCACACTCCTCTTTGCTTTTCTCTGCTCCTCTTTGCTCCTCTGTATTCCTCTCTGGTCCTTTGCGCTCCTTTGTGCTCCTCTCTGCACTCCTACTTGCTCCTCTGTGCTCCTACCTGTGCTCCTCTCTGCTGTTGTGCTCTCCTCTCTGGCCCTCAGCTCTCCTTCATGCATTCCTTCCGGCACTCCTCTGTACCATTTTCTCTGCTCCTCTTTGCTCCTCTGTGTTCCTCTCACTTCCTTTGCCTCTTCCTCCTCTGCACTCCTCTCTGGTCCTCTGTCTTCGTCTCTGGTACTCTTCTCTCATTCCTTCACTCCTTCCTGCACTCCTCTCCATGACTTTCTCTGCTCCTCTTGGCTCCTCTGCGTTCCTCTCTTTTCCTTTGTTCTCCTCCATGCCCTCTCTGTGCTCATACTTGATCCTCTCCATACCTACCTGTGCTCCTCTCTGCAGTTCTTGTCTCCTCCCTGCTCCTCTGCTCTCCTTCCTGTACTCCCTCCTGCTCCTCTGTGCTCCTACCTCTGCTCCTTCCTGTAACTCGCTCTGCACTTTTCTCTGCTCCTCTTTGCTCCTCTCTGTTCCTCTCTGCTACTTCATGCTTGTCCATGCTCCTCTCTGCATTCCTACCTGCTACTCTGCACTCTTACCTACACTCCTCCCTTCTGCTCTGCTCTCCTCTCTGCACTCCTCTCTAGCCCTCTACATTGTAAGAGTGAAAGATACCATAAATACCATGAAACAGTCCAAATAATCTGAAAAGGGGGCAAGAGCAAAAGGCAAGAAGCCAGCTGCAAAGACCCAGAGGAGCCCTGGCAAGGGGCTGTGCTCACAAAATAAATCTCACGGGCCACTATTAAACCAAATAAATTTAAAATGCTGTCAAAGTCAAAAAACAACCTAAAACACCAGAACACCCTGAAAATAACATGAAATAGCATAAAAGGGTCAGAAAACAACCTAAAACACATAAAACAACAAAACCGTTCTCAAAACATCATTAAAGATTGCAAGATACAACCTCTCAAATACCACAAAAGAGTGAAAGATACCCTTAATACCATAAAAGAGTCCAAATAACCTAGGAAAAGGGGGCAAGAGCAACAGGCAAGAAGCCAACTGAAAAGGCCCAGAGGAGCCCTGGCAAGGGGTTGTGCTCACGAAACAAATCTCACGGGCCACCCTTGGAGCCTGGGCTGGGAGTCCAAGAAAGCTTCCTCCCCCTGGAAGTGAGGCACGAGGGCCACCTTCAAGGAGCACAGGAAGCAGGCAAACAGCCAAATTGGAGCCCTGGCAAGAGGTCGTGCTCAGGGCTCCTCAGGAAGGCATTCCCTTGCTCTCCAATCCTATCCAGCTGAAAAAGCCTGACAGCCTCAGGCACCTCCATGAGACAATGGCTCTCCTCACCTCCATCACCTTTGCCCAGCCTCTAGGTGTCCTTCCTCATTCCCCTCCATGGAATCCCACTAGCAGTTCTAGGGCTTCCTCTCTGATGTGCTCAGGCTGCCTGCCTGGCCAGGTCTGGCAGCAGAACACAGGATGATGAAGCTTTCTTTCCCCGCGAGGCATTGTGATGTCAGCGTTGCCGGGTGATGGCCTTGTGACATGGAGGTGACTGGCCCCCGCCATGCACAGCCCCATGTGCCCACTGCCCTTCCATCCATCATCCTTTCGAATAAGGCCTCTGGTCTCCTCACTGCACTCCTTGCTGTGCTCCCCTGACATCAGGCATCAGGCACGCCAAAGCAGTCATTAAATTGACTAAAAATAACAAATGATAATAACTTGATGAAGCAAACTATCCATATGTTTTGTTTGGGAGGTTTGCAGGGGAGGGATGGGGTTGCTTTACTACACAGAGGAGAATGCGTACACTCACACATATGAACATCTACACTCACATATATATATTTATATGTGTATATGTGAGAATAGTTTGCTTTATCAAGTGAGTGCAGAGCACGCGTAAGACATGCTGACCAATCAGAAAAAGGCAATGGAAGGGAAGGAGTGCCGTAAGCTCCCAGCCAACTAAATCCTCCCAAGTCCTTAACAAATAAATAGAAAAAAGTTGATCACTTAAGGCCAAACAATGTCTCATCACTTCAGTCCACAATGTTACTATATCACATACAAGGATGCCACTGATGTAAGAAACAGAAAGCTGTAGTGGTTTTGAAGGCAATTTTAATAAAGGATAGAAACTATAAGAAACAATTTGGCAACGAAACTGTCTTGTCCTCATTTGTAGGTCAGTACTGCAACTCTTGCAGTTGCTTTCAGTTTTTCATTAGTTAGGTTTGGGAAAGAACTTTGGCACAGGAGATCTCTTCATTGGTAAATATTTAACAGAGTTCTCCCACTGGAAATTCCGTAACATCAGATCTTATGAAATAACTATCATACATGCTTGATTATTTCAGTGACATCAAGCTAAGGGAAAAACTAATATTGCCACTGGCAGGAACCGTTTGTCTGCATCTCTGCGTACTCCTACTGCCAGCTACCCTATCTTTAACCCTATCTTTATCTTTTTATGGCTTCATAACAAATCAAATAGTTCTGTTCTGCAAAGAGAAAAGGCACTGCAGAATCCTTGACATACAACCTCCGAAAAATTCCATATGAAATGTATTTTACATAGCTGACACCAAAGAAAAAAGGTCAAAAGTGTCAGGCAGTTTAATCTATTTCCATTTCATGCAATATTCCCCCCAAAAAAGAAAAAAACCACTAGCATATATCATTGCAGGACATATAAAGTCTCACTGTGGAAAAAAGTGATTGGAACTGATATTGAAACAAACAGTAACAGAAGCCAGCTCACCCTGTCAGATGGGTTAATACTGCAGGACTAAAAACACAGCACTAGCAAGTAGCAGTTTCTCAGTAAATAAAAAAAAGGATGACAAAGCACAAGTTTCATAAGTGAAACAGGATGCTTTTATTTACTTTTCAATGGAAAAATGGATCTCTCTTAAAAGACTATTACATTCTGCACTCAAATACTGGGGTGGGGAAAGTAAGTTTGACCTACAGGACAGTATTTCTCAGAAAGATGTATAGCAACTTAGGTTACACATGCACAACAACATCCAAAAAACTACAAATACTCCTACAAAACCTACAAATCTCCCCTTTGTAAATTGCTTACCAACTGCATCAGACTAGTTCAGCTTGAAGCTAGTGAAGTAGCACAGCAAGATCAAATACAGCAACAGTAAAAGGAAAGCAGTAGGCTGTTAGACCTTTTCCTCGCAATACTTCATTTGAAGCTTCTGATGGAGGTTTTCATCTAAGTTTTATATCTAAAATCATCAAAAATTACACCGAACATTAAGTCCAAAAGCACAGAGCACAGAGGTTACATACAGTGATTCAGCAAGTTCACTACACACATACAAATTTTAATTATCAGATATCTAATTAATACTTGAAATACAGAGTTAATTGCTCAGCATCAAACCAATACAAAGCAGCCTGAGTTCTCATGCTATCAATACCTACCTCTCTAATTAGCTTTGCTCCTTTTGAGTCCTTCATGTTGATTGCTATACTCTGAGGATAAAAAAAAAAATACAATAGCAATTTATGTGAAAGCTCTTCTGGTGATTACTAGCCTCTTCTAAACATAATCAGCAGTCAAGTTTCACACTACAGCTAAATCAAACAAGTAAATTTAAACACACACCCCATCACCTCCTGCAAAAAAACTTCTGCTGGTACAGCAAGCTGAACTGTCACATCAATGGATCAGGCAAGGACCACCACAAGCCTGACAATGTGCACCCGCGGGTTAGACTGCAGCCAGTTCGCTGTGTGTTTGCACAGTACCTACTACTGCAAGTACACATGGAGACCCCAAAAACATTTGTTTCAACAGCAACAAGCCATTAAACAGCTCAGGTATGTCATGAAACCAATTTAATCCTCAAGTTTCACAAGCTACTCTTAGACAAACTAACTGCGGTATGATGACTCCTCTCCTCCAGCTGCAGCATGTCAGCTGAACTGATGCACCTGAAAAAAACAATCCTTCAAATAAAATAACCCTTACTTTCAAGCAGGGTTCATTTTCAGTCGATTTGCACCAAAAACTGAGGACTGGCAGGGCCACTGTTGCTTTTCGAATTTGCCTCAGCTGACCACAGCAATACACCCAATACATCAAAGGCCTGCAGCCTTTCTTGTTCAGAACTCTGTTTTGCTCCTGAAATTTATCCATTGTAACTTAAGGCTGATATAACTACTGCTCCATTACACATGTTAAAAATCAAACAAAGGAGAAGTGTTATGTCATCAGTTGTCATTACAGTAAACAGACTAATGTTCAACATCACACTCTACTTACCTTTTTATTTCTATTGACGCTGAGGAAATAAACACTTTCTTTCCCAGCAAAAGGTGGGCCCCAGGCTCTTGTATCATCACCAGCTCCTGAAAGAAATACCAACATATTTTCATAGTTGTCCAATATCACACTGACAACAAATAAAAAGACTTCCTCCAACACCATATTAAATCACCTAAGGTTCACCTAGCAGGCAGGAGAAAATTCATTCAATATCTAAATTTTAGGATGTTTATGTCAAAACACCTAAAAATGAACATGATTTATTAAAGTGAATATAGCGTTTGCTAGTATTGAGATTACTTTCAGGCTTCAAAATATTAACATACAGCCACATGCACCCAAACTATTTGGGGGAAGGAGGGCAGAGGGAGGTTGCTTGGTTTTGTTTGTTATTGATTGGTTTTGGTGGGTTTGGTTGGTTGGGGGTTTTTTTGAGGAAAGGGATTGGTTGTTTTGTGTTGATTTTCATTTTGGGAGGTTTTCTGTTGTTTCGTTTAACTTAAGAACAGAGCTCGAATGTTGTTCCTTAAGGCAATCCAGAAGAATCAATCAATCATAGAATCATAGAAGCTCTTGCTTTGCACTGAGTCACGCAGTGCACACTGTCAATAAGCCATTCCTGAAACACTCTGGACACAACATCAAGATATCACTGAGAAACAACAAGCTGCGTGCTGCAGGAACACCCGCAAAAAGAACCAGCCCTTCCAGAAATCCTTCTGTCTTACAGAAAGGCAAGATGGCATTAAAACTGTTGCAGACACTAATGTCACTGTATCATTTAAGCTTAACTTCCAATTTTAAACTTTTCTTACATGTCAAAGTCTGGCAATCTATTTTAATTAGAATTAAAGTTAAATTTAAGTTCAGATACAATCATCATCCCAAATGCTAGCAAGCATGCACATTCCTGTATGTGTTTCACTACCTACACTTTATCTACTTGTTAACTTCATGCAAGTGAAAACTTTCCTTAGTGCGGCAACGCAGAAGACCGATACTATAGCACAGATACGTAAACAAGCTGAAGGACCTTTGGTCTTACACAGTATACCTTAATTACAACAGTAGCTACATACTACAGTAACACAGTCTACAGCCATTTAAGATCAACTGTGGTAAAAGTTATACAAATATACAAATATGTTAATTACTCATCAACGTGTGTACTGTTCAGCGTCTCAAATAACTATTTTGGTTCAACTGGGAAGCTGGGGAAGAGGCAATATCTCTTCCATATGTTACCACTTTAAGACATTAACACAAAAAAACCCCCAAAACCACAGTAATATTTTCCAGTGTGGCTACTCTCCTTTACAGATTAATACTTCTGTGAAAGTAGACAACCTCTCACAGAAAGAGCCAACAACTCTGATTCTAAAATGTTTGAAATTCGGAATTAGTCTCATCTGAGAGTACAAAATTGATGCAGCTTCTGACCTGTCAGAAAAGTGGAAATGTTTGAAACAATGGTCCGTGATTAAGGACGACTCAAAAGCTGATGTGACAACACTTCCGTTAGACATTCAGTGTTTTGTTCAATGTTCAAATAGTCAATATTTCATATTTAAAATAAAAAAACAGGGAATGTAATGTGGCTTAGTATCTCAAGTGCATAATTATCTTCACCATCTCTTTTCAAAACTATTAATATCAAAAGAAATGAAGTTAAAAAATGGAAACTTAAAGAAGAAAAAGTTACAGGACAGTGTGCACCTGCTAAGGCATAATTACATGCCTCATATGTGTAATGATGCATGATGCAAATGCAGGAAATATTCCTAAAAAAGAACCAAATGCCACGCAATTTGCTTCTCTTCTCCTATGGTCTTATGAGCTAAAAGGTGTAGCTATTCCATAAGAACGAAGCAGTTTTGACCATAACCCAGCCCTCAACAACTCTTTATATAAGAGGTGCATGTGCTGAGTGGAAAAAGAAAACCATGGTGTTAAGCTAAAATACATAAAAATAAACTTAAGTCTCTTTATGAAGCTAATTACCCAGAGTTCAAGCAGACTCAGAAGGAGCTACACAAGTTTCTGCACCTGAAAACACATGCTTGATGCTTGTTAACCTTTGACACTTTCAGCACTAGCTTGAAGATGCAAATACAGAAATTTCCCATTTCCAACCAGCTCCCATCTCTACCTACACAGGAACATCAGATCCGGGACTTTAAAAGATACAGCTACCTCATGCAGAAAATAACTTTTGTTTACTTCACACAATTCCAGAGAAAGATTGGTAATTTTTAATTAACAACCTGAAACTGTACCAGCATATTAAAGTTATCCGCAGGAGAAAGCTGATGTAACGTGCCAAACCACCTTATACCCTACCAGTCAAAACATTTGCCACCCCATAAGAGTAGTACAATATGACACAAAAGCAGTGCTAACAAACTATATATTCTTTTTAAATGCTCATATTAAACTTCTCCCTTATACTAATAAAAATTCAAGCAGGAAGAAGAGCCTCTGTTTCCAAAATTCAAGTGCCTGTTATTTCACCAGTACTGTCATCCTGAGAAGTAAGATGCATTCCTATTTAAAATTATCTAAGACATTTTCACTCAGAGGGAACTGAGCTGTAGATTCCGAATTCCCAAATGCTGGAAAGATTTCTATGTTTATCAAATTTTACATGTCAAATATTACACTTCAAACCCTGTTCTACCCTCTCACAAAAGAGCCACCACACACCTAAGCATTCACAAGCCCAATATAAAATCTAAGCAAAGTTCAAACAATTCAAACAAGATCAATGTAGCTTTGGGTGATGGAATAAGGCACGTTAGGAACTCATGACTCAGTCACACTGTTAAACTTCAAGTAAACAGATAATATATGTATAAGCAAGCATACTAATAACTACCTCCCTAGGACACCAGATATAGTACGAGGACGTAAAACGCTCCCAAAACTTGAAAACTGATTGCTCAAAAAAACCCCACAAATTTCTATGAAACTCATTTCTTAGTACAATACCATACACAATGTCACCAAAAAACCAAATAAATGCAGTGTTGTCTCTCTAAATGTTTTCAAAAGTTTTTAACCTCGCATTCTCAGCTATTACTTAAAATACATAAACAAATAATCGTTAAACCTTCCCACATTCTTATTATATTTGAAATAGATAAACATTTTACCTGGTCTTTCCACTTTGATAACTTCAGCCCCTAGATCTCCTAAATTCATTGTTGCAAAGGGCCCTGCAAGCACCCTGTAATCATAATAAAAGAAATAATCTTCTCAGTTTTTCCTGTAAGAATCTTTGCATCTAGACAGACTGTTCCAGATTACAGACAAAACACAAACCTTGTTAAACCTTGTTAAACCTACCCTTCAGTAGGGTTGAATGCTATCGTGAAGCACATGCAAGAGAACCGGGTGATCAGGCCCAGTCAACACAGGTTCACAAAAGGCAGGTCTTGCCAAACTAACCTGATAGCCTTCTATGACAAAGTGACTCGCCTACTGGATGAGGGAAAGGCTGTGGACGTGGTCTTCCTGGACTTCAGTAAAGCCTTTGACACAGTTTCTCACAGCATTCTGCTTGAGAAACTGTCAGCCTCTGGCCTGGACAGGCGCACACTCTCCTGGGTGGAAACCTGGTTGGATGGCCGGGCCCAGAGAGTGGTGGGAAATGGTGTGAAATCCAGCTGGAGGCCAGTGACAAGCGGGGTTCCTCAGGGCTCAGTGCTGGGTGCAGCCCTGTTCGATGTCTTTATCAATGACCTGGATGAAGGCATTGAGTGCACCCTTAGCGAGTTTGCGGATGACACTAAGCTGGGTGGAAGAGTGTATCTGCTGGAGGGTAGGGAGGCTCTGCAAAGGGATCTGAACAGGCTGGACCGCTGGGCAGAGTCCAGTGGCATGAGGTTTAACGAGGCCAAGTGCTGGGTCCTGCACTTGGGGCACGACAACCCTGTGCAGTGCTACAGACTAGGAGAAGTCTGGCTAGAAAGCTGCCTGGAGGAGAGGGACCTGGGTGTTGGTTGACAGCTGACTGAACATGAGCCAGCAGTGTGCCCAGGTGGCCAAGAAGCCCAATGGCATCTTGGCTTGTATCAGAAACGACATGACCAGCAGGTCCAGGGAGGTTATTCTCCCTCTGTACTTGGCACTGGTGAGACCGCTCCTCAAATCCTGTGTTCAGTTCTGGGCCCCTCCGCACAAGAAGGATGTTGAGGTTCAGGAGCGAGTCCAGAGAAGAGCAATGATGCTGGTGAAGGGGCTGGAGAACAGGCCTTATGAGGAGCGGCCGAGAGAGCTGGGGTGGTTTAGCCTGGAGAAGAGGAGGCTGAGGGGAGACCTCATTGCTCTCTACAACTACCTGAAAGGAGGTTGTTGAGAGGAGGGAGCTGGCCTCTTCTCCCAAGTGACAGGGGACAGGACAAGAGGGAATGGCCTCAAGCTCTGCCAGGGGAGATTTAGGCTGGACATTAGGAAAAAATTCGTCACAGAAAGGGTCATTGGGCACTGGAACAGGCTGCCCAGGGAGGTGGTTGAGTCACCTTCCCTGGAGGTGTTTAAGGCACGGGTGGACGAGGTGCTAAGGGGCATGGTTTAGTGTTTGATAGGAATGGTTGGACTCGATGATCCGGTGGGTCTCTTCCAACCTGGTTATTCTATGATTCTATGAAATCAAGTATTTTCACACCATCCAATGACTTTACATTTCCAGCACCTGACAAGAAAGAGAAAACAATAACTTACAAAAAAAATAATCAAGAGTAAGATATCTTACTCATTGGTAGTCTGAAACACTGGTCACCCCATAACACACACAAAAAAAAAAGCTGCACCTGGCTGAGAGTGCCACAAAAAATTACACAATATTAACTTGTAGTAAGCATCTCTTTTACATCTTTCTCTTACCTGGACAAACATACAAAACATTCTGGGGGCGGAACAAAAAACAACCAATTAATTCAAGCACAGACTGCCTTACAAAACAAGAGGAGAAAAAGACCACAGGCCCCCAAAGGGTGCAAAGTAATGGGGTGCATCTCACAGGTCACGCAGCATTGAATGCCTGTGTTACCTGCTCCATCCTCCCTCCAGTGGACCTGAGCAACCCTTTGGTCACCCCTGTAATCCTTTCTGTTACCTCACTGTATAGATGGTAAGAAGGAGATGGAGATACAGAGAGAATTAAAACCTACACAGACACAAAACAGCATTAGGCGTTCTGGGTGTCTGCTAAAATGTTTTCATTCAGTGCGCTGCTCTCAATGACAGCAATTGCATCTGATTCTTCAAGACATTTTCCTCACTTATTACCAATTATTCCAGACGAATTAAATAAGTTGGGGTTTTTAATACAACACGCAGAACAAGCAGTATGCTGCAAAGGTGCTTATCTAGGAGTGGTCATGTATTTTGCACATTTCAAAGCCTTCGGGAAAACTCAGGCTGCCACCTGGCTCCAAGGCTGCACATCTCATCGAGAGTTCCAGGTGTTGGAAAATACTTGTGCTACTGCCAGGTAAACACCACAGAACCTCCAGCAAAACTTCAGTTTTAACAATTTGGCTCTAGTTGAGCCAACACTTAAGCATATGCCTGTCTACTAAGGAACCAAGTGCACCGTTCGCTTCACAGTGGCATTATTCTATGTTTACAGAGAATACATAAACAAAAGCTTTACTGAAAAACAAAAATCATTTAAGTTAACAAAAAGGGCTCATCTTCCTATATACTTTCCACATCTGTTCTTAACAAATGGCTCGCTCACTCTCTTCCTGAGCCAGCATTCCGTGTTACATTTCTCCCAGATACACTACCAGAACAGCAGCTTTTCAGAGCCAGCAGGTTCTCTACCTGTGGCTAATTCCAGGAATTCATCAAGGTATTTCTCAAAGGGGCCTATAAAGTGTTAAGATTAGCCTGTAAATATGCACTTATGCATAACTCAGACTGGTAAACCCTTACTTATCATCATATTGCTCACATTATGGTAACATCTAACGCTCCGTTCAAGGATTAGGACTCCTCTGTAATTGTTATTTCAGAGACAAACAAATAATACTGATGTTTCTTTAATGCCAATAAATGACACTGACGTCCACAACGATTAGCAAATAAAAGAATGAACAAAAGCTTGCTCTTGAAAATCTTAAGGAAAATGCACCTGTTAGTCTCTTCAAACTAGAAGAGCACAGATATTCACAAAGGAAAACTTATGTGACTTGGATTTGCATTCCAGCAAGACACTCATTTGCTGAAACAATTAGAATAGACAGCCTTTTGACTATCAGAGAAACAGCAGTTCTGGTACTCTGGTCCCAAGCAGCACAGTGCTACCAACCCTTTATTCCAGGAATAAACAGAAACAAAACCACAACACAAATAAACACAAGAGTTCAGAATTGATAAGCATTGACTGGGAGCAACTCCTGGGTTGTCTTCCTTCCCCTTGCGAGCCTCCTATTAAGAACATACCCAAAGCTAAACTTTCCCCACAGTGTGCTTTCTGTTGGAATTCCAGCTCAATAGCCTAAATTCCCTAAAATGCAAACTAACATTTTCTTTTGTACTTTTGCTTTTAATTAATCTAGCCACTTGATGATTGAAGGACAAATTCACTCTCCCAGCTCTAACTATATCCTATTGCCAAACTTTCTATTCCCATGATTTACTGTAAATTAAACAGCCATGGGTATCAGTTATAAGCAGCTTTGATGAAAAAAACACTTTTGAAGCACTCATTCCAAAGGCATTTTAAACTCTTGCATTAAGCTCATTAATGTTGTCGGAATGTTGGTCTAACATAGCGAAATGAGTGAGCAGCCAACAGAGATATCATTCTGTGGAACAGTACTTAATTTTCATGCCATATTCCCAAAAAAAGCTGTCCTTTATACTTGTGACAGAAGAGAGCACTGAGAAGACAGATGACTCGCACACCTAAAATTTTTGCACCAATGCAAATTAACAGTAAGTAAACAGATTCCACTCCAATTAGAACACATCCAGCTCCAGGGGAGATCATTCCTCAGGTCTATTGTCTCCACTTTGATTGCGCAACCAATATCTTTTAATTCAGACATGCAGAAACTTACAATCGAGTCCATCACCACTATGGATTAATTCACTGTCAGCAAGTACATTCCAAGCAGGGACACACACCATGTTCGCCTTGAGAAACAGAACTTCAAACCTCCTCTGATTCCAATGCAATCAACGCAATTGTTAGTATTTTCCTACGTTAGTCAATAACAGAAATTTAAAAGCCAGAGGAAAATTAAAATTACTTTGCTGAGAAAAAGTGAAGCCTAGAAGTGGACAGCAGGCACTGCTTCCCTCATCCTCAGCCACAGCTCCCAGATGTGCCAAGTCCACTGCGGTTCACTGAACCGGGGCAACCACCAGCGGGGCAGGGATGACACTGAAAATGCCAGAAAATAAACTCTAAGATTCATTTTGGTGTTTCAAAAAGCAAGCATCCTTTAGGAGACCTGGGCAACATGATGGAGTGATCTCCATCCATCGTGTGCAGCCAGATGAGAGCTGCAGACAGGAGGTATTCCCCACTTCCGTGCACATGGATTAACTCTCCCAGAAACCTTACGCATCTTCCATTACTTTCCAAGGACTAAGTTTAATGTTATTACGACCTTCACAACAGCCGAATCTCTCGCTAGTTTGGAGGTCTGAAGCCAGCTCTGCCCGACCTCGCCTTTGAGATGGGGAAGAGACTGCGACCAGAGGGGATCGCAGAAGACATTCTGTTCAGCAGGGATCAGACCGCACACAAGGTGCTGTCATCTCCCAAGAATTAACAGTGTCTGGGAAGATACTGCTCCAAAGAAAACACCGTCTCAGAGGAGTCTAACTTGGAAAGAATACAATTACTTAGAGGAAACTTAATTCCACTTCGGCTTAAAGCAAAGATATCGCACTTCTCGTCACAGTGACCGCTTCTGGCGCCGGGACAGGCACCGGCGGACGGAGCAGCAAGGCGACGCCCTTCTCCCACCACGATCTCGCCTGTTCTCTCCCTGCGAGAAGCCTCTAAGCCTCTCCCAGGAGTTCGCCACCCCCTCCCACCCCTCGAAGCGCACAAAGCCCCATCCAGGCGGGACGCAGGGAGACGGAGGAGGAGGACGAGGAGGAGGAAGAGGAGGAGAAGAAGGCGGCGCGGCTACCTGCCGGGGCAGCGCCTCCGCCCCGCTCCCCGCCGCCGGGGCAGGGCCACGCCGAGCTCAGGGCTCCGGGGCAGCCGGTAGCGCCGGGGCACGGTCTCCTCCAGCTCCCACCGCCGCCAAAACAGCGGCTCCTTCTTCCCAGCCCGGCGCGCAGCATCCCCGACACGCCGCGCAAAGGTGCGCGCCCCGCGCAAGCGCTGCTGGCCACCGCCCCCTTCCTCCCCATTCCTCCTCCTCCGGCACCGCCCCCGGGTTGTCCTGCCGCGGGGTTGGAGTCGAGCGTCGCGTCGCTCCTCCTGCAGCAGCCGGGAGGCTCCTCTCCGTTGGCAGGAGTCGCTAGGGCTGCTCTAAGAAGGGACAGTCGTGACGGGGAGGTCGCAGCTCCACGTGGTCCCACGGATGGCCCCCAGGGTAACCGAGTTAAAGCTCTGTCTCACGGGGAATTACGGCGCTGAAGGAAGAAATGATCTGTTGCAAGTTGCTAACCTATTATATATTTCGATAGTACATAGAGGTTTTCTGATTTTAGAACTGAAATCTAGGATTAGCTTGAATAACAACTTTTTTGCTAGCCTCTGCCTGGATACTTTGGCTATGTCAGTATCCCAAACCAAATAATCCAGGTCCTGGAGTTACGTAAGGATCTGGGGCGTACCATCAGAACAGCAGTCTTCCTACTCCGGTACCTCCCAGCAAGGATACTCCAGTGACAAGGTCTCCACCTTCCAAAGCACAGCGTTTCCCTTGAAGTTCAGCATGAGCCTTTTTCACTTGTGTACAGTATCACGAAGCAGAAGCACGGAACACAGGCAGGAGTCTAGAATCATAGAATCACATCATAGTTTGAGTTGGAAGGGACCTTAAAGATCATCCTTTTCTATCCCCCTGCCATAGGCAAGGACATCCCACCAGACGAGGCTGCCCGAAGCTCCATCCAGCCTGGCCTTGAACACCTCCAGGGATGGGGCAGCCACAACTCCTCTGAGCAACGTGGGCCAGTGCCTCACCACT
Organism: Phaenicophaeus curvirostris; assembly: GCF_032191515.1. Taxonomy (NCBI): domain Eukaryota; kingdom Metazoa; phylum Chordata; class Aves; order Cuculiformes; family Cuculidae; genus Phaenicophaeus; species Phaenicophaeus curvirostris. The sequence continues at coordinate 36,114,092 of NC_091397.1, forward strand.
CTCATGCTGAAGAAATTCCTCCTAATGTCTAGTCTAAATCTGCCCCTTTCCAGTTTATAACCATTCCCCTAGTCCTATCACTTCAAGCCTTTGTAAGCAGCCCCTCCCCAGCTTTCTTATAGGCCCCTTTCAAGCTTAAAATAAGAAATTTTAACAAGGCTGCAGTTAGAATCATAGAATCATAGAATAACCAGGTTGGAAGAGACCCACCGGATCATCGAGTCCAACCATTCCTATCAAACACTAAACCATGCCCCTTAGCACCTAGTCCACCTTAAACCCCTCCAGGGAAGGTGACTCAACCACCTCCCTGGGCAGCCTGTTCCAGTGCCCAATGACCCTTTCTGTGAAAAATTTTTTCCTAATGTCCAGCCTAAATCTCCCCTGGCAGAGCTTGAGGCCATTCCCTCTCATCCTGTCCCCTGACACTTGGGAGAAGAGGCCAGCACCCTCCTCTCGACAACCTCCTTTCAGGTAGTTAGAGAGAGCAATGAGGTCTCCCCTCAGCCTCCTCTTCTCCAGGCTAAACCACCCCAGCTCTCTCGGCCGCTCCTCATAAGGCCTGTTCTCCAGCCCCTTCACCAACATTGTTGCTCTTCTCTGGACTCGCTCCTGAACCTCAACATCCTTCTTGTGGGGAGGGGCCCAGAACTGAACACAGGATTCAAGGAGCGGTCTCACCAGTGCCGAGTGCAGAGGGAGAATAACCTCCCTGGACCTGCTGGTCACGCCGTTTCTGATACAAGCCAAGATGCCATTGGGCTTCTTGGCCACCTGGGCACACTGCTGGCTCATGTTCAGTCGCTGTCAACCAACACCCCCAGGTCCCTCTCCTCCAGGCAGCTTTCTAGCCAGACTTCTCCTAGTCTGTAGCACTGCACAGGGTTGTTGTGCCCCAAGTGCAGGACCCAGCACTTGGCCTCGTTAAACCTCATGCCACTGGACTCTGCCCAGCGGTCCAGCCTGTTCAGATCCCTTTGCAGAGCCTCCCTACCCTCCAGCAGATACACTCTTCCACCCAGCTTAGTGTCATCCGCAAACTCGCTAAGGGTGCACTCAATGCCTTCATCCAGGTCATTGATAAAGACATTGAACAGGGCTGCACCCAGCACTGAGCCTTGGGGAACCCCACTTGTCACTGGCCTCCAGCTGGATTTCACACCATTTACCACCACTCTCTGGGCCCGGCCATCCAACCAGGTTTCCACCCAGGAGAGTGTGCGCCTGTCCAGGCCAGAGGCTGACAGTTTCTCAAGCAGAATGCTGTGAGAAACTGTGTCAAAGGCTTTACTGAAGTCCAGGAAGACCACATCCACAGCCTTTCCCTCATCCAGTAGCCGGGTCACTTTGTCATAGAAGGCGATCAGGTTACTTTGGCAAGACCTGCCTTTCGTGAACCCGTGTTGACTGGGCCTGATCACCTGGTTCTCTTGCATGTGCTTCATGATAGCACTCAAGATCACCTGCTCCATGACTTTCCCTGGCACTGAGGTCAGACTGACAGGCCTGTAGTTTCCTAGGTCCTCCCTGTGACCCTTCTTGTAGATGGGCACAACATCAGCCAGCCTCCAGTCCAGTGGGACTTCCCCAGTCTTCCAGGACAGTTGGAAGATGATGGAAAGGGGTTTGGCCAGCACATCCGCCAGCTCCTTCAATACTCTTGGGTGAATCCCATCTGGCCCCATAGACTTGTGGGTGTCTAGTCGGGCTAGCAAGGCTCTGACCACCTCCTCTTGGATCACGGGAGCCTCATTTTGCTCCTCTCCATTGCTCCTGGGTTTGTACACAGAGGGAACAACTTTCTTTACAATTAAAGACTGAGGCAAAGAAGGCATTAAGTACCTCAGCCTTTTCCTCATCCCCTGTCACTGTTGTTCCTTCTGCGTCCAATAGGGACTGTATGGTCTCCCTTGTCCAACTTTTATTATTTATATATTTATAGAAAGATTTTATGTTATCTTTCACAGACTTTGCCAATCTGTTTTCTAGTTGAGCCTCAGCCCTTCTGATTTTTTCTCTACACAATCTCACTTCCCTCCTGTAGTCCACCCAAGAGGCCTGTCCCCTCTTCCAGAGCCCATAAACATTTCTCTTCTTCTTGATATCACTCAAGAGCTCTCTGTTCAACCAAGCTGTTTTCCCCCCCTGCCGGCTTTTTTTCCAGAACACGGGGATGGCTTTCTCCTGAGCTGCTAGGATTTCCTTTTTGAAGAGCTCCCAGCCCTCATGGGATCCCTTGCCCTTAAGTACTGTCTCCCATGAGACTTTGCCGACCAGCCTTCTGAAGACTTCAAAGTCTGCCCTCTGGAAATTTAATGCTACTGTCCTGCTAACCACCCTCCTCACTTCACCTAGAACAGAAAACCCTATCATCTCATGATCGCTTTGTCCTAGGCGTCCTCCTACTGCCACATCCCCCACAAGGCCTTCTCTGTTGACAAACAGCAGGTCCAGGAGGGCACATTCCCTTGTTGGTTCATTCACCAGCTGTGCAAGGCAGTTGTCTTCCACGCACTGCAGGAGCCTCCTAGACTGCTTCCTTTCTGCTCTGTTGTACTTCCAGCAGATATCAGGAAGATTGAAGTCTCCCACAAGAACAAGAGGCATTGATCTAGAGATTAACCCCAGCTGTTTATAGAAGAGCTCATCAGCTGCTTCTCCTTGGCTGGGTGGTCTGTAACAGGCTCCCATCACAAAATCTACCTTCTTATGGGCTCCTCTGATTTTAACTCACACGCACACAATCTCCTCATCGCCACAATCCATCTCACTGGTGTCCAAGTCCTCCCTTACATAGAGGGCTACCCTGCCTCCTCTCCTACCCTTCCTATCCCGCCTGAAGAGTTTGTACCCCACCACAGGAGAACTCCAGTTAAATGAGTCATCCCACCACGTTTCCATGATGGCAATAACATCATAACCTCCTTGCCCTACAACAGCTTCCAGCTCTTCCTTCTTACTCCCCGTGCTGTGTGCACTGGTGTAAATGCACTTCAGCTGAGCTGCTGAGCCTTCAGCCCTCTTAGAGGGAACAGAGTTCGTTCCCAATTGCCTGGTAACTGGAGTAGCTAGCTCCAGAGTGCCTGTATCTCCCTTACCACCCCCAGGTGTGTTCTCCCCCACTTTCTGTGTGGTGATGTACTGGTGGTCCTCACCAGCACACCCTCTCCGAACCTCCAGTGCCCCACGTCCAGGCTCGCTCCTGTCTAGCCTGGTCTCAACCCTCTCCCCCTTCACATCTAGTTTAAAGCTCGGTTTATGAGCTTAGCTAGGTTTTTAGCAAGGGCTTTAGTCCCCCTAGGAGACACACGTGTCCCATCCTTAGTAACAATCCTGGGGGTGCGTGAGCCACCCCATGATCAAAGAAGCCAAAGCCCCTCTCCTCACACCAGGCTAGGAGCCAGGCATTAATTGAATTCTTCTTCCTGACTTCCTGCTCCTGTGTATTTAGCCTTGGGATGGAGCAGAATACTATTTGAGCCCCAGAACCCTCCATCATTTTCCCAATGGCCCTGAAGTCTTTCTTAATGGCTTTGGTCTTTCTGTTTACTAAATCATTATTACCAGCTTGGACTACTATCAGAGGATAGTAGTCTGTCTCGTGGACCAGGGAAGGAAGTTTTCTAGCTACCTCCTTCACTGATGCCCCCGTCTTTCTGCTTCTTGCCTCAGTGTCTGCATGGCAGAGGTGTGCACATACATACACATCTTGCTCCAGGTGTATGTAGAAGATGCACATACTGGGAATTAGGCTGTGAGTAGCTACTCACGGCATTAGCTGATCCTGGTGTCTCTTGTTCCAGCTTTCCTCCTGAACCACCAACATGAAGTTACTTTTGCTCTACTGCCAGCACATGATACAATGCAAAAGATAAATTTCAAAGTTTCACAGATCATTTATAATGATTTATTTCCTTTTATTCCCAGTTAGTGTGGATAAACATTTCTCCAGAAGACAAAACACTAAACCACACTCTGGCATTCGCCTTGATTTTCTGGGAGAGGTTGACTTCGGCAAAGTGATCTGCGGCTTCATAGGAAGAAAGAAAAAAATCCATTTCTGAAAATCAAGCCTTTCTTTTAGAGAAACCCGTGCAGTTCCCATTTGCTGACTCTCTTCATGTGTTGCAAATGAGTGGGGATGGCCTGAGCCCGACTGTTTCTTTCTCATTACATTTGGGACGTGTTTGCTTGCCTCGTGGGCTGTGTTTTGAATGTGTTTGTTTAGTTTCTCACTGTTTGCCATACTGGCTTCTTTATTCTTTCCCTTCTGAGTTTGCGGCATATTTTGTCTTGCATCTGCATTCTGCTTTGCTCAGCTGGGCTTAGCATCCTGATTGTATGAGGATATGTCTTTTGTCACTTTAACCTCTCGAGGGTTAGTGCTCTGTTGAAGAGACACACTGCAGAGATGAAGTCCAAAAATCAAAACCCTAAAATGAAGTCCTACTGACAGCAAAAAGAAAATTAAAAACAAAACCAAACCCCCCAAAGCGTAAATAAATAAATAAATAAATAGAATTGATAAAATCCATGAAACAGGCGCAGGATCAAAAAAGCTGCATAATTTCTTCCCATGGGCATAATGCAGATGTTATTCAATAAAAGAATCATGTTTAAATATAAAAGAATCATATTTATTGCATTGTATAATCACCGTGGTTTTTAATTCAAGAAAAATATGAAAAATCCAGCTTCAGTAATGCACACCTTTCACAGGAGTCCAAACATTTTTTAGCATAGTTTATGGCCATTGAGCAATATGATCCTCTTATCTCCGGTAAAAGTCTACAAGGTTTATCAGCGGCTTTTGACACAAATGAACTTAAGCTCTGCCTGCTTCTCCACGGAAATTATATGGGATCGGTGGGCTCATTCTAAAGTTGAAAACTATCTGCACTCCCTGCAGAAATATCTGAGAGGGTCATATTGGTTATCTTCCTTGCTTCTCATCCCCTCATGAAAAGCTATTTAGCAATATTTGTGTCAATGGGATACCTCAGATTTTTTAAATGAACAATTATGTATGTCTCATCATCTGTCTTGAGCATCACAATCATCCAACTATAGATAAGCCTGAGAGTAGTGAATGTCAGAAGGAGTAAAGAAGCTAACTCAAAATAAGTTTGAAGAAAAGATTAGTAGAGCTGACAGATGGTATAGCACTTGAAGGAAATCACGACTTTCCCCTCCTTCCATCACTTGCTAAGGAGAGATTATATATGAGAGTATCAAGAATATCAGCATTCCAGTAATACTTCATTCTGACCAATGTATGAACACCCATGAAGCCATCTTACACTCCCTCCATTTTAATCCATCCTGCTTCTTGGGACTGCAGCATTCATCCCTGTGATTCTCTGTTTCTAAGATGGATCGTGGGAACGCTCTGTCTTTTAAACTGACCAGAAAGCTGCTCAGAAACATTAGCCAGTAGGCCATGCAGTTACGCATCTTTTGAGCTGCAAAGGCAAATGAGAACATGTCAGAACATTTCCCTGGAGCTTAGTATCTCCACATTCAACATTCAACATTCAACATGCTGGTCAACAGCAGGCTCAGTATGAGCCAGCAGTGCATCCTGGCAGCCAAGAGGGCAAACTTCATTGTGGGGTGCATCAAGCACAGCATAACTAGCTGGTCAAAACAGGTGATTATCCTGCTGTATCCAGCATTGGGGCAGCCTCACCTTGAGTATGCTATGCAGTTCTGGGCTCTACAATATAAAAAGGATGTGATGGTCCTTTAATGTACCCAGAGCCAAAGCCAGGGAAGGGGCTGGAAGGCATGTCTTCTGAGGAGCAGCTGAGGAGACAGGTTTGTCTAGTTTGTAGAGAAGGAGGCTGAGGGGCGACCACACTGCTCTCAACAGCTTCCTGAGAAGGGCAAGCGGAGAGGGAGGTGCTGAGCTCTTCTCCTGGTACCCGGTGCACCAGGGAAGGTTTAGGCTGGACAATAGGATGCTTTTCTTTACCAACAAAGTGGTCAAACCCTGGAACATGCTTCCCCAATAGGTGCTTGATGCCCCAAGCCGGTCAGAGTTTAAGAGTCATTTGGAAATTGCCCTTAATACCATGCTTTAGCTTTTGTTGAGCCCTGAATTGGTCAGGCAGTTGGACTGGACATCCTTGTGGGTCCCTTCCAGGTGAACTGTGCTAGCCTATGCTCATCTATGCTAATCTATTCTTCTTCCTACCTCCCCCTTCCCCTAGCAGTACATGCTGGGGAAATCTCTGATGACGCCTCTTCCCAGCCCTGCCCTAGCAGAAGGCATTGAATGGGCAGCCGTGTCTCAGCCCGGGCATTGGCTCAGTCGTGCTGTGGGAAGGAAGCACGTACCTGCTGATGGAGGGGAGGGCTGTGGATCACCTTGAGATAATTTGACCATCTGAACAAATTTGCAAAAAGCAGGTGTGATGTGCAGTTTTTGAAAGCCTTCTGCAACCATCCAGTTGAGCTGGGTTTCCCCAGGACAGCAAACCTCCCACATCTCTGGCACTAGCTAGGCTCAGAGACTGAGCCCTCGGTCTGAAGCATGATAGGCTCCTCCACTAAATGGTTCCAAATCTTGTTGAGGTGAGCAATACCTGTTCATTTCCACATGGATTTCTTCTTTTTTCTCCTTGTGCTCATTTTTAGAAATGCCTGAGCTGCTTCCCATGGAAGAATTTACTCAAACAAAAGAACCTGAGAACAGGAGTACTCTATCAGAGTGAAGGTCCATCTGGCCCAATACTCGGTCTCCAAAGCAGCCCACCATAAATGCTCGAAGGAGAGGATATGAGCATTGCAAGGCTACTTCTGTCAGGGTCCTGGCAGGGCTCACAGGCCTCCGTGCCTGGCACTGGACTCCCCTGGGACCCCCACCCTCCTCACTATCTCCTGCCAAGGGCCCAGGCGAGGTGGTGTCTCAGCTCAGCCTGGGGCCCTCAGCCCCTGCCTGAGCGATGCTGCAGGGGTGCCCATCTCTGCCCCTGTCTCCTGGATGGACCTGAGACATACAGTGCAAGGAGCTGCTCTCCTGGGTGGAGCTCTCAGTCCTAGGTCCCCTTTCCCCTTCTCCTCTCCCTCTCCTCCCTCTCCCTCTCCTCCCTCTCCCTCTCCTCCCTCTCCCTCTCCTCCCTCTCCCTCCACTTGAGCCAAATAACAATGAGATTATTTGCCTGAAATGCCAAAAGATTTCAGCTCCAAAAACTATTTCAAGAACACATAACACAAATGATACAAGTGGAAATGGGATTTTATTTTATGTTATTTTCTGTTATTTTTCTGACTCTGTTTCAGAGCCGATGCTCACAAGCATTAACACAACGCATGTGCAGCCTGATGTGCTCTTTAGTTTAGCTTGAAAAAACATTGCTGGCAGCCTGGCACAGGCAAGCCACGGGGCTACAGAAAGTAGCAGCAGGAATACAGGCCAAATGCTCCCTGTTTCCTGAAGAGCAAGAATGTGACGAATGAGGATCAGGAATGGCCACACACACAGAAGAGAAGGAAGAAGTAGCAGAAGTAGCGTGTGGTACCAGGTGACATTTTCAGAAGCCTAAGATGTATTGATGACAAGCATACTTTTTTCCTTCCAAAACTTGCTCCACTGTTCTTCTTCACTGGTGATGCATGAGAAGCACTCTGGTGCCCGTCCGGTGCTTGTCATGTACCCAGGGAGGGCTGGAAAGCATCAGCTCCTGATGGTGGGGCGAGCCAGGGGCCCTTCCAAGCACAGGGTGGTTTGCACAAGCAAGAACCCGTGGGGAAATGGAGGCAAGGGAAGAGCAGAGCTCACTCCTGCTGAAAAGTTGCAGTGGGCGAGAGCCAGAGAAAGCCAGGGCACAAGCGGTGCCTTGGGGATGCAAGAACAGAGGGCAAGAAGCCAACTGAAAAGGCTCAAAGGAGCCCTGAGTAGGGACTGTGCTCAATGCTACAGAGGAAAAGAAGCAATTCCCCCAGGCCACCCTTGGGGCCTGCGTTGGGACTCTAAGAAAGATTCCTCCCCCCAGATGTGGGGCACGAGGGCCGTGTTCGTGGAGCACGAGCAGCAGGCACCCAGCCAAAATGGCCCAAAGAAGCCCTGGCAAGGGCCTGTGCTCAGTGCTGCAGAGGAAGGCAAAAAACCCCCGGGGAGATTCGCTAGCCCACCGTGGGGAAAAAAAAGCCTTCCTCCCCCAGCTGCAGGTCACAACAGGCCATCTTCATGGTGCATGAGCAGCTGGCAGTGACGCAGACACAGTGGACCAGAGGAGCCCTGACAAGTGGTCACGCTCAGTGCTGCAGAGGAAGGCAAAAAACCCCCAGGGCCAGTGCCAATCTGCCCTGGGGGAAAATTCCTTCCTGACCCCAGAACTGGCGATCGGCTATTCCCTGAGCACTAAGCAAGACCTGCTTCCTCATCCTACAGGCTGGTCACGCCTCCCAGGAGATGCCCAAGCCATGTTCTCCCTCAGCCTTGAGCTGTGTCAGGGGCCTTCCAAGAGCGGCCTGATGGCCCTGGACTGATCAACCTTCTCTGATCCTCCTCCAATCCCAATCTCATCCTCTGCCAGTCCTGTACCTCTTCCTGTCCTCTGCTCCTTTGTCCCACTCTTCTCCTCTAGCCTCCTTGCTTCTGCTCGGCTCCTGTCCTTTTCTGCACTCCTCTGCTGTTCGGTTCCTCCGTTTTCTGTGCTCTTCTGTCTTCCTCCATCCCTCACTGCTCTTCTGATCCCCTTCACAACCTTCTTACCCTTCTCCTCACTTCTGATCTTAGCTTTTCATTCCTCTTGCTTCTTCTCTTGGCCCTTCTACTCTGCTTGTCTTCTCTGCCATCTGCTCCGCACTCTTGTGATCTGTGGTCCTTTGCTTCTCTGTTCCTCTACTACCTGTACTCCTCTCTGGCCCTCTGCCCTCCTTCCTGGTCTCTTGCACTCCTCTCTGTGATTTTCTCTGCTCCTTTTTCCTCCTCTGTGTTCCGCCCTGCTCTCCTACCTGCTCTTCTGTGCTCCTAAATGCACTCATCGCTGCTACTCTCTGCACTCCTCTCTGTTCCTCTACATTTCTCTCTGGCCCTCTTCTCTCATTCCTTCACTCCTTTCTGCACTCCTCTTTGTGATTTTCTCTAATCATTTTTGCTCCTCAGCATTCCTCCTCCATGCTCCTCTTTGTGCTCCTACCTGATCCTCTGCGTTTCTTTCCAGCCCTCTTCTCTCATTCCTGTACTTCTTCCCACACTCCTCTTTGCTCCTCTGTATTCCTCTCTGGTCCTTTGCGCTCCTACCTGTGCTCCTCTCTGCCGTTGTGCTCTCCTCTCTGGCCCTCAGCTCTCCTTCATGCATTCCTTCCGGCACTCCTCTGTACCATTTTCTCTGCTCCTCTTTGCTCCTCTGTGTTCCTCTCACTTCCTTTGCCTCTTCCTCCTCTGCACTCCTCTCTGGTCCTCTGTCTTCGTCTCTGGTACTCTTCTCTCATTCCTTCACTCCTTCCTGCACTCCTCTCCATGACTTTCTCTGCTCCTCTTGGCTCCTCTGCGTTCCTCTCTTTTCCTTTGTTCTCCTCCATGCCCTCTCTGTGCTCATACTTGATCCTCTCCATACCTACCTGTGCTCCTCTCTGCAGTTCTTGTCTCCTCCCTGCTCCTCTGCTCTCCTTCCTGTACTCCCTCCTGCTCCTCTGCACTCCTACCTCTGCTCCTTCCTGTAACTCTCTCTGCGCTTTTTTCTGCTCCTCTTTGCTCCTCTCTGCTCCTCTCTGTTCCTTTCTCCTACTTCATGCTTGTCCATGCTCCTCTCTGCATTCCTACCTGCTACTCTGCACTCTTACCTACACTCCTCCCTTCTGCTCTGCTCTCCTCTCTGCACTCCTCTCTAGCCCTCTACATTGTAAGAGTGAAAGATACCATAAATACCATGAAAGAGTCCAAATAATCTGAAAAGGGGGCAAGAGCAAAAGGCAAGAAGCCAGCTGCAAAGACCCAGAGGAGCCCTGGCAAGGGGCTGTGCTCACAAAATAAATCTCACGGGCCACTATTAAACCAAATAAATTTAAAATGCTGTCAAAGTCAAAAAACAACCTAAAACACCAGAACACCCTGAAAATAACATGAAATAGCATAAAAGGGTCAGAAAACAACCTAAAACACATAAAACAACAAAACCCTTCTCAAAACATCATTAAAGATTGCAAGATACAACCTCTCAAATACCACAAAAGAGTGAAAGATACCCTTAATACCATAAAAGAGTCCAAATAACCTAGGAAAAGGGGGCAAGAGCAACAGGCAAGAAGCCAACTGAAAAGGCCCAGAGGAGCCCTGGCAAGGGGTTGTGCTCACGAAACAAATCTCACGGGCCACCCTTGGAGCCTGGGCTGGGAGTCCAAGAAAGCTTCCTCCCCCTGGAAGTGAGGCACGAGGGCCACCTTCAAGGAGCACAGGAAGCAGGCAAACAGCCAAATTGGAGCCCTGGCAAGAGGTCGTGCTCAGGGCTCCTCAGGAAGGCATTCCCTTGCTCTCCAATCCTATCCAGCTGAAAAAGCCTGACAGCCTCAGGCACCTCCATGAGACAATGGCTCTCCTCACCTCCATCACCTTTGCCCAGCCTCTAGGTGTCCTTCCTCATTCCCCTCCATGGAATCCCACTAGCAGTTCTAGGGCTTCCTCTCTGATGTGCTCAGGCTGCCTGCCTGGCCAGGTCTGGCAGCAGAACACAGGATGATGAAGCTTTCTTTCCCCGCGAGGCATTGTGATGTCAGCGTTGCCGGGTGATGGCCTTGTGACATGGAGGTGACTGGCCCCCGCCATGCACAGCCCCATGTGCCCACTGCCCTTCCATCCATCATCCTTTCGAATAAGGCCTCTGGTCTCCTCACTGCACTCCTTGCTGTGCTCCCCTGACATCAGGCATCAGGCACGCCAAAGCAGTCATTAAATTGACTAAAAATAACAAATGATAATAACTTGATGAAGCAAACTATCCGTATGTTTTGTTTGGGAGGTTTACAGGGCAGGGATGGGGTTGCTTTACTACACAGAGGAGAATGCGTATACTCACACATATGAACATCTACACTCACATATATATATTTATATGTGTATATGTGAGAATAGTTTGCTTTATCAAGTGAGTGCAGAGCACGCGTAAGACATGCTGACCAATCAGAAAAAGGCAATGGAAGGGAAGGAGTGCCGTAAGCTCCCAGCCAACTAAATCCTCCCAAGTCCTTAACAAATAAATAGAAAAAAGTTGATCACTTAAGGCCAAACAATGTCTCATCACTTCAGTCCACAATGTTACTATATCACATACAAGGATGCCACTGATGTAAGAAACAGAAAGCTGTAGTGGTTTTGAAGGCAATTTTAATAAAGGATAGAAACTATAAGAAACAACTTGGCAACGAAACTGTCTTGTCCTCATTTGTAGGTCTGTACTGCAACTCTTGCAGTTGCTTTCAGTTTTTCATTAGTTAGGTTTGGGAAAGAACTTTGGCACAGGAGATCTCTTCATTGGTAAATATTTAACAGAGTTCTCCCACTGGAAATTCCGTAACATCAGATCTTACGAAATAATTATCATACATGCTTGATTATTTAAGTGACATCAAGCTAAGGGAAAAACTAATATTGCCACTGGCAGGAACCGTTTGTCTGCATCTCTGCGTACTCCTACTGCCAGCTACCCTATCTTTAGCATTGTGATAGCTCTACGTTACAGTGGTACAAGAAATCTTACCAGTACGAAAAGGTTGGTAATTCCAGCATTGAGCTGAGGGGATGCTGCTTTTGCATGATAAATGAGGGCAAGTAAGATCCTGCTTTGATTTTAAAATTAGGTGGGATTTCATCTCAACCAAGCACCAGAGTCTAAAGCACAAAGGGTATGTTGCAAATTCTTAAGTCCCCAGACATTCAACTCCACAGACCATAAAAAGGTTCTCCAAACTGCAAGCAGAAAGTTATACATTTAAAACCAGAATCAAGCCGTTATCTTCCCGCACAAACGTCAAGGTGAGAAAAGGGGAACTTCCTAACCACAAAGAGTGGCAGGCACACAAGAAGCTTAGGCTGAAGCTATCTTTTCTCCAGCTCACCTTGATGACCACCCAATGCCCCAGCTGCCCTTAAATCTTCAAAGAGGTCCAGCACACATACGTGGAATCAGTGGACATGATGCACAGTTTTTCTTTCAACATTTTTAAAGGTCAACTAACAAGCCAGTCATCTTACGAGAGGAACATTTTTTTTAGCCCTTATTTAGAACGTGACTAGTTTATCCAAAAACACATCTCTGTTACACCCTGCAAAATTACTCCAAATGACAGCATCTGTTTTCAGAACTTTTAGAAGATAAACATATGGCTTCATAACAAATCAAATAGTTCTGTTCTGCAAAGAGAAAAGGCACTGCAGAATCCTTGACTTACAAACTCAAAAAAATTCCATATGAAATGCATTTTACATAGCTGACACCAAAGAAAAAAGGTCAAAAGCATCAGGCAGTTTAATCTATTTCCATTTCATGCAATATTCCCCCCAAAAAAGAAAAAAAACACTAGCATATATCATTGCAGGACATATAAAGTCTCACTGTGGAAAAAAGTGATTGGAACTGATATTGAAACAAACAGTAACAGAAGCCAGCTCACCCTGTCAGATGGGTTAATACTGCAGGACTAAAAACACAGCACTAGCAAGTAGCAGTTTCTCAGTAAATAAAAAAAAGGATGACAAAGCACAAGTTTCATAAGTGAAACAGGATGCTTTTATTTACTTTTCAATGGAAAAATGGATCTCTCTTAAAAGACTATTACATTCTGCACTCAAATACTGGGGTGGGGAAAGTAAGTTTGACCTACAGGACAGTATTTCTCAGAAAGATGTATAGCAACTTAGGTCACACATGCACTGTAACATCCAGAAAACTACAAATAATCCTACGAAACCTACAAATCTCCCCTTTGTAAATTGCTTACCAACTGCATCAGACTAGTTCAGCTTGAAGCTAGTGGAGTAGCACAGCAAGATCAAATACAGCAACAGTAAAAGGAAAGCAGTAGGCTGTTAGACCCTGTCACATCAATGGATCAGGCAAGCACTACCACAAGCCTGACAATGTGCACCTGCGGGTTAGACTGCAGCCAGTTCGCTGTGTGTTTGCACAGTACCTACTACTGCAAGTACACATGGAGACCCCAGAAACATTTGTTTCAACAGCAACAAGCCATTAAACAGCTCAGGTATGTCATGAAACCAATTTAATCCTCAAGTTTCACAAGACTGCTGTTCTGATGGTACGCCCCAGATCCTTACATAACTCCAGGACCTGGATTATTTGGTTTGGGATACTGACATAGCCAAAGTATCCAGGCAGAGGCTAACAAAAAAGTTGTTATTCAAGCTAATCCTAGATTTCAGTTCTAAAATCAGAAAACCTCTATGTACTATCGAAATATATAATAGGTTAGCAACTTGCAACAGATCATTTCTTCCTTCAGCGCCGTAATTCCCCGTGAGACAGAGCTTTAACTCGGTTACCCTGGGGGCCATCCGTGGGACCACGTGGAGCTGCGACCTCCCCGTCACGACTGTCCCTTCTTAGAGCAGCCCTAGCGACTCCTGCCAACGGAGAGGAGCCTCCCGGCTGCTGCAGGAGGAGCGACGCGACGCTCGACTCCAACCCCGCGGCAGGACAACCCGGGGGCGGTGCCGGAGGAGGAGGAATGGGGAGGAAGGGGGCGGTGGCCAGCAGCGCTTGCGCGGGGCGCGCACCTTTGCGCGGCGTGTCGGGGATGCTGCGCGCCGGGCTGGGAAGAAGGAGCCGCTGTTTTGGCGGCGGTGGGAGCTGGAGGAGACCGTGCCCCGGCGCTACCGGCTGCCCCGGAGCCCTGAGCTCGGCGTGGCCCTGCCCCGGCGGCGGGGAGCGGGGCGGAGGCGCTGCCCCGGCAGGTAGCCGCGCCGCCTTCTTCTCCTCCTCTTCCTCCTCCTCGTCCTCCTCCTCCGTCTCCCTGCGTCCCGCCTGGATGGGGCTTTGTGCGCTTCGAGGGGTGGGAGGGGGTGGCGAACTCCTGGGAGAGGCTTAGAGGCTTCTCGCAGGGAGATCGTGGTGGGAGAAGGGCGTCGCCTTGCTGCTCCGTCCGCCGGTGCCTGTCCCGGCGCCAGAAGCGGTCACTGTGACGAGAAGTGCGATATCTTTGCTTTAAGCCGAAGTGGAATTAAGTTTCCTCTAAGTAATTGTATTCTTTCCAAGTTAGACTCCTCTGAGACGGTGTTTTCTTTGGAGCAGTATCTTCCCAGACACTGTTAATTCTTGGGAGATGACAGCACCTTGTGTGCGGTCTGATCCCTGCTGAACAGAATGTCTTCTGCGATCCCCTCTGGTCGCAGTCTCTTCCCCATCTCAAAGGCGAGGTCGGGCAGAGCTGGCTTCAGACCTCCAAACTAGCGAGAGATTCGGCTGTTGTGAAGGTCGTAATAACATTAAACTTAGTCCTTGGAAAGTAATGGAAGATGCGTAAGGTTTCTGGGAGAGTTAATCCATGTGCACGGAAGTGGGGAATACCTCCTGTCTGCAGCTCTCATCTGGCTGCACACGATGGATGGAGATCACTCCATCATGTTGCCCAGGTCTCCTAAAGGATGCTTGCTTTTTGAAACACCAAAATGAATCTTAGAGTTTATTTTCTGGCATTTTCAGTGTCATCCCTGCCCCGCTGGTGGTTGCCCCGGTTCAGTGAACCGCAGTGGACTTGGCACATCTGGGAGCTGTGGCTGAGGATGAGGGAAGCAGTGCCTGCTGTCCACTTCTAGGCTTCACTTTTTCTCAGCAAAGTAATTTTAATTTTCCTCTGGCTTTTAAATTTCTGTTATTGACTAACGTAGGAAAATACTAACAATTGCGTTGATTGCATTGGAATCAGAGGAGGTTTGAAGTTCTGTTTCTCAAGGCGAACATGGTGTGTGTCCCTGCTTGGAATGTACTTGCTGACAGTGAATTAATCCATAGTGGTGATGGACTCGATTGTAAGTTTCTGCATGTCTGAATTAAAAGATATTGGTTGCGCAATCAAAGTGGAGACAATAGACCTGAGGAATGATCTCCCCTGGAGCTGGATGTGTTCTAATTGGAGTGGAATCTGTTTACTTACTGTTAATTTGCATTGGTGCAAAAATTTTAGGTGTGCGAGTCATCTGTCTTCTCAGTGCTCTCTTCTGTCACAAGTATAAAGGACAGCTTTTTTTGGGAATATGGCATGAAAATTAAGTACTGTTCCACAGAATGATATCTCTGTTGGCTGCTCACTCATTTCGCTATGTTAGACCAACATTCCGACAACATTAATGAGCTTAATGCAAGAGTTTAAAATGCCTTTGGAATGAGTGCTTCAAAAGTGTTTTTTTCATCAAAGCTGCTTATAACTGATACCCATGGCTGTTTAATTTACAGTAAATCATGGGAATAGAAAGTTTGGCAATAGGATATAGTTAGAGCTGGGAGAGTGAATTTGTCCTTCAATCATCAAGTGGCTAGATTAATTAAAAGCAAAAGTACAAAAGAAAATGTTAGTTTGCATTTTAGGGAATTTAGGCTATTGAGCTGGAATTCCAACAGAAAGCACACTGTGGGGAAAGTTTAGCTTTGGGTATGTTCTTAATAGGAGGCTCGCAAGGGGAAGGAAGACAACCCAGGAGTTGCTCCCAGTCAATGCTTATCAATTCTGAACTCTTGTGTTTATTTGTGTTGTGGTTTTGTTTCTGTTTATTCCTGGAATAAAGGGTTGGTAGCACTGTGCTGCTTGGGACCAGAGTACCAGAACTGCTGTTTCTCTGATAGTCAAAAGGCTGTCTATTCTAATTGTTTCAGCAAATGAGTGTCTTGCTGGAATGCAAATCCAAGTCACATAAGTTTTCCTTTGTGAATATCTGTGCTCTTCTAGTTTGAAGAGACTAACAGGTGCATTTTCCTTAAGATTTTCAAGAGCAAGCTTTTGTTCATTCTTTTATTTGCTAATCGTTGTGGACGTCAGTGTCATTTATTGGCATTAAAGAAACATCAATGTTATTTGTTTGTCTCTGAAATAACAGTTACAGAGGAGTCCTAATCCTTGAACGGAGCGTTAGATGTTACCATAATGTGAGCAATATGATGATAAGTAAGGGTTTACCAGTCTGAGTTATGCATAAGTGCATATTTGCAGGCTAATCTTAACACTTTATAGGCCCCTTTGAGAAATACCTTGATGAATTCCTGGAATTAGCCACAGGTAGAGAACCTGCTGGCTCTGAAAAGCTGCTGCTCTGGTAGTGTATCTGGCAGAAATGTAACACGGAATGCTGGCTCAGGAAGAGAGTGAGCGAGCCATTTGGTAAGAACAGATGTGGAAAGTATATAGGAAGATGAGCCCTTTTTGTTAACTTAAATGATTTTTGTTTTTCAGTAAAGCTTTTGTTTATGTATTCTCTGTAAACATAGAATAATGCCACTGTGCCCACTCCTAGATAAGCACCTTTGCAACATACTGCTTGTTCTGCGTGTTGTATTAAAAACCCAAATCTATTTAATTCGTCTGGAATAATTGGTAATAAGTGAGGAAAATGTCTTGAAGAATCAGATGCAATTGCTGTCATTGAGAGCAGCGCACTGAATGAAAACATTTTAGCAGACACCCAGAACGCCTAATGCTGTTTTGTGTCTGTGTAGGTTTTAATTCTCTCTGTATCTCCATCTCCTTCTTACCATCTATACAGTGAGGTAACAGAAAGGATTACAGGGGTGACCAAAGGGTTGCTCAGGTCCACTGGAGGGAGGATGGAGCAGGTAACACAGGCATTCAATGCTGCGTGACCTGTGAGATGCACCCCATTACTTTGCACCCTTTGGGGGCCTGTGGTCTTTTTCTCCTCTTGTTTTGTAAGGCAGTCTGTGCTTGAATTAATTGGTTGTTTTTTGTTCTGCCCCCAAAATGTTTTGTGTGTTTGTCCAGGTAAGAGAAAGATGTAAAAGAGATGCTTACTACAAGTTAATATTGTGTAATTTTTTGTGGCACTCTCAGCCAGGTGCAGCTTTTTTTTTTGTGTGTGTTATGGGGTGACCAGTGTTTCAGACTACCAATGAGTAAGATATCTTACTCTTGATTATTTGTTTTTGTAAGTTATTGTTTTCTCTTTCTTGTCAGGTGCTGGAAATGTAAAGTCATTGGATGGTGTGAAAATACTTGATTTCATAGAATCATAGAATAACCAGGTTGGAAGAGACCCACCGGATCATCGAGTCCAACCATTCCTATCAAACACTAAACCATGCCCCTTAGCACCTCGTCCACCCGTGCCTTAAACACCTCCAGGGAAGGTGACTCAACCACCTCCCTGGGCAGCCTGTTCCAGTGCCCAATGACCCTTTCTGTGATGAATTTTTTCCTAATGTCCAGCCTAAATCTCCCCTGGCAGAGCTTGAGGCCATTCCCTCTTGTCCTGTCCCCTGTCACTTGGGAGAAGAGGCCAGCTCCCTCCTCTCAACAACCTCCTTTCAGGTAGTTGTAGAGAGCAATGAGGTCTCCCCTCAGCCTCCTCTTCTCCAGGCTAAACCACCCCAGCTCTCTCGGCCGCTCCTCATAAGGCCTGTTCTCCAGCCCCTTCACCAGCATCATTGTTCTTCTCTGGACTCGCTCCTGAACCTCAACATCCTTCTTTTTTTTTTTGTGTGTTATGGGGTGACCTTCGAAATAATTAATAAAAACAGTAATAATAATGAAATTATTATCCACTGGGGGTGATAATGTGTTTGCATCCCTAGCCTGTGATTAAATACACTGAATAGAAGACAATAGGTGGTAGCTGGAAAATCTGTGGTCTAGACTATACTTACTCTGCCTGTGATGCTTATTGTTGCTGCTGTTGTTTCTTAGAGCTAGTCGCCTTGAAAAGGCAGAAGGAAAGGACGGAAAGCATTATGATTTCCTAATAGCTGTCTTGCAGGTGCTAGTGCCCTTGAAAGTTGTGGAGGCAGATGAGGGTGGGTGTTGAGAGAGTGTCATAAAAACAGTGTTTCTAACTACCAATGAGGAAGATATCTTAATCTTGATTATTTTTTTTGTTTTGTAAGCTATTGTTTTCTCTTTCTTGTCAGGTGCTGGTAATGTAAAGCCCTTGGATGGTGTGAAAATACTTGATTTAACGAGGTTTGTGTTTTGTCTGTAATCTGGAACAGTCTGTCTAGATGCAAAGATTCTTACAGGAAAAACTGAGAAGATTATTTCTTTTATTATGATTACAGGGTGCTTGCAGGGCCCTTTGCAACGATGAATTTAGGAGATCTAGGGGCTGAAGTTATCAAAGTGGAAAGACCAGGTAAAATGTTTATCTATTTCAAATATAATAGGAATGTGGGAAGGTTTAACGATGATTTGTTTATCTATTTTAAGTAATAGCTGACTGAGAATGCGAGGTTAAAAACTTTTGGAAACATTTAGAGAGACAACACTGCATTTATTTGGTTTTTTGGTGACACTGTGTATGGTATTGTGCTAAGAAATGAGTTTCATAGAAATTTGTGTATTTTTTTTGAGCAATCAGTTTTCAAGTTTTGGGAGTGTTTTACGTCCTCGTACTATATCTGGTGTCCTAGAGAGGTAGTTATTAGTATGCTTGCTTATACATTTATTATCTGTTTGCTAGAAGCTTAACACTGTGCTCTGTGTGTTTTGATCAGAAGCGCATGCATGTATTTAGAAAAAAGCGTAAGAAGTTTGATCAGGTAAGTTGAGGGTGTTTTTTTTTTGTTTTGGGGTTTGTTTTTTTTTTAGGTATTATTGTACGAACTAGTACTGAGTCATGAGTTCCTAAAGTGCCTTATTCCATCACCCAAAGCTACATTGATCTTGTTTGAATTGTTTGAACTTTGCTTAGATTTTATATTGGGCTTGTGAATGCTTAGGTGTGTGGTGGCTCTTTTGTGAGAGGGTAGAACAGGGTTTGAAGTGTAATATTTGACATGTAAAATTTGATAAACATAGAAATCTTTCCAGCATTTGGGAATTCGGAATCTACAGCTCAGTTCCCTCTGAGTGAAAATGTCTTAGATAATTTTAAATAGGAATGCATCTTACTTCTCAGGATGACAGTACTGGTGAAATAACAGGCACTTTAATTTTGGAAACAGAGGCTCTTCTTGCTGCTTGAATTTTTATTAGTATAAGGGAGAAGTTTAATATGAGCATTTAAAAAGAATATATAGTTTGTTAGCACTGCTTTTGTGTCATATTGTACTACTCTTATGGGGTGGCAAATGTTTTGACTGGTAGGGTATAAGGTGGTTTGGCACGTTACATCAGCTTTCTCCTGCGGATAACTTTAATATGCTGGTACAGTTTCAGGTTGTTAATTAAAAATTACCAATCTTTCTTTGGAATTGTGTGAAGTAAACAAAAGTTATTTTCTGCATGAGGTAGCTGTATCTTTTAAAGTCCCGGATCTGATGTTCCTGTGTAGGTAGAGATGGGAGCTGGTTGGAAATGGGAAATTTCTGTATTTGCATCTTCAGGCTAGTGCTGAAAGTGTCAAAGGTTAACAAGCATCAAGCATGTGTTTTCAGGTGCAGAAACTTGTGTAGCTCCTTCTGAGTCTGCTTGAACTCTGGGTAATTAGCTTCATAAAGAGACTTAAGTTTATTTTTATGTATTTTAGCTTAACACCATGGTTTTCTTTTTCCACTCAGCACATGCACCTCTTATATAAAGAGTTGTTGAGGGCTGGGTTATGGTCAAAACTGCTTCGTTCTTATGGAATAGCTACACCTTTTAGCTCATAAGACCATAGGAGAAGAGAAGCAAACTGCGTGGCATTTGGTTCTTTTTTCGGAATATTTCCTGCGTTTGCATCATGCATCATTACACATATGAGGCATGTAATTATGCCTTAGCAGGTGCACACTGTCCTGTAACTTTTTCTTCTTTAAGTTTCCATTTTTTAACTTCATTACTTTTGATATTAATAGTTTTGAAAAGAGATGGTGAAGATAATTATGCACTTGAGATACTAAGCTGAAGAAATTCCTCCTTATGTCTAGTCTAAATCTGCCCCTTTCCAGTTTCACAGAATCACAGAATAACCAGGTTGGAAGAGACCCACCAGATCATCGAGTCCAACCGTCCCTATCAAACACTAAACCATATCCCTCAGCACCTCATCCACCCGTGCCTTAAACCCCTCCAGGGAAGGTGACTCAACCACCTCCCTGGGCAGCCTGTTCCAGTGCCCAATGACCCTTTCTGTGAAAAATTTTTTCCTAATGTCCAGCCTAAATCTCCCCTGGCAGAGCTTGAGGCCATTCCCTCTCATCCTGTCCCCTGACACTTGGGAGAAGAGGCCAGCACCCTCCTCTCGACAACCTCCTTTCAGGTAGTTAGAGAGAGCAATGAGGTCTCCCCTCAGCCTCCTCTTCTCCAGGCTAAACCACCCCAGCTCTCTCGGCCGCTCCTCATAAGGCCTGTTCTCCAGCCCCTTCACCAACATTGTTGCTCTTCTCTGGACTCGCTCCTGAACCTCAACATCCTTCTTGTGGTGAGGGGCCCAGAACTGAACACAGGATTCAAGGAGCGGTCTCACCAGTGCCGAGTGCAGAGGGAGAATAACCTCCCTGGACCTGCTGGTCACGCCGTTTCTGATACAAGCCAAGATGCCATTGGGCTTCTTGGCCACCTGGGCACACTGCTGGCTCATGTTCAGTCGCTGTCAACCAACACCCCCAGGTCCCTCTCCTCCAGGCAGCTTTCTAGCCAGACTTCTCCTAGTCTGTAGCACTGCACAGGGTTGTTGTGCCCCAAGTGCAGGACCCAGCACTTGGCCTCGTTAAACCTCATGCCACTGGACTCTGCCCAGCGGTCCAGCCTGTTCAGATCCCTTTGCAGAGCCTCCCTACCCTCCAGCAGATACACTCTTCCACCCAGCTTAGTGTCATCCGCAAACTCGCTAAGGGTGCACTCAATGCCTTCATCCAGGTCATTGATAAAGACATTGAACAGGGCTGCACCCAGCACTGAGCCTTGGGGAACCCCACTTGTCACTGGCCTCCAGCTGGATTTCACACCATTTACCACCACTCTCTGGGCCCGGCCATCCAACCAGGTTTCCACCCAGGAGAGTGTGCGCCTGTCCAGGCCAGAGGCTGACAGTTTCTCAAGCAGAATGCTGTGAGAAACTGTGTCAAAGGCTTTACTGAAGTCCAGGAAGACCACATCCACAGCCTTTCCCTCATCCAGTAGCCGGGTCACTTTGTCATAGAAGGCGATCAGGTTACTTTGGCAAGACCTGCCTTTCGTGAACCCGTGTTGACTGGGCCTGATCACCTGGTTCTCTTGCATGTGCTTCATGATAGCACTCAAGATCACCTGCTCCATGACTTTCCCTGGCACTGAGGTCAGACTGACAGGCCTGTAGTTTCCTAGGTCCTCCCTGTGACCCTTCTTGTAGATGGGCACAACATCAGCCAGCCTCCAGTCCAGTGGGACTTCCCCAGTCTTCCAGGACAGTTGGAAGATGATGGAAAGGGGTTTGGCCAGCACATCCGCCAGCTCCTTCAATACTCTTGGGTGAATCCCATCTGGCCCCATAGACTTGTGGGTGTCTAGTCGGGCTAGCAAGGCTCTGACCACCTCCTCTTGGATCACGGGAGCCTCATTTTGCTCCTCTCCATTGCTCCTGGGTTTGTACACAGAGGGAACAACTTTCTTTACAATTAAAGACTGAGGCAAAGAAGGCATTAAGTACCTCAGCCTTTTCCTCATCCCCTGTCACTGTTGTTCCTTCTGCGTCCAATAGGGACTGTATGGTCTCCCTTGTCCAACTTTTATTATTTATATATTTATAGAAAGATTTTATGTTATCTTTCACAGACTTTGCCAATCTGTTTTCTAGTTGAGCCTCAGCCCTTCTGATTTTTTCTCTACACAATCTCACTTCCCTCCTGTAGTCCACCCAAGAGGCCTGTCCCCTCTTCCAGAGCCCATAAACATTTCTCTTCTTCTTGATATCACTCAAGAGCTCTCTGTTCAACCAAGCTGTTTTCCCCCCCTGCCGGCTTTTTTTCCAGAACACGGGGATGGCTTTCTCCTGAGCTGCTAGGATTTCCTTTTTGAAGAGCTCCCAGCCCTCATGGGATCCCTTGCCCTTAAGTACTGTCTCCCATGAGACTTTGCCGACCAGCCTTCTGAAGACTTCAAAGTCTGCCCTCTGGAAATTTAATGCTACTGTCCTGCTAACCACCCTCCTCACTTCACCTAGAACAGAAAACCCTATCATCTCATGATCGCTTTGTCCTAGGCGTCCTCCTACTGCCATGTGGAGAAGTGGTTACGTGACAAAGGACACGTTAACATGCACGAGATGTGCTGTGCTGAGAAGGCCAAAATGACCTTGACGAGAGCATTATACCATAAAAGTAAGACGACCTTGACGAGAGCATTATACCGTAAAAGGATGTTGTGGTCAGCAGTGAGAAGGAGTTAGTTGGCAAAAAATAAGGAACTTATGTAAATGTAACCAATAAGCAATAACCAATGGTTAATCGTGTATGCTAATGTTAGAGACATAATTAACCAATTAGACTTTGCCAAATGTGCTTATTAATGAACCTGAGCAATATAATGCGTGCCTTCTGATGAATAAACGAAGCTTGCTTATCAATCATATTGGTTGTGCGAGTCTTCCCTCCGGCAAGAAAATAGCGACAAATGGTGACCCCGACGTGATACTGCCCCGACACGATAAAGCCATCTTCACTGGGAACCGCTATGCTTGCTCGGAGCCGAGGAAAGCGACTGGTCTGCAGCCGCCAGTAGATGAAAAAGGACGACTTTGCTGGTCAAAGGTTGACTCCTCGCATCTGGATCGACCCTAAAGAGGGGATCTCGCTGCTCGGAACTGCTGCCCGCCACTAAAGATAAAGGCTCGAAGGACGTTCCGGTAAGGCTGCCAGAGGCTCGAGCCCATAATATAGAGTAAGGTCATGAAGTAAAATAATAAAGTAGTATAACGTCAGGTCATGAAGTAAAACAATAAAGTAGTATAACGTCAGGTCATGAAGTAAAACAATAAAGTAGTATAACGTCAGGTCATGAAGAAAAATAATAAAGTAGTATAACGTCAGGTCATGAAGTGAAATAATAGAGTAGTATAACGTCAGGTCATGAAGTAAAGTAGTGGAGTAGTATAACGTCAGGTCATGAAGTAAAATAGTAGAGTAGTATAACGTCAGGTCATGAAGTAAAATAGTAGAGTAGTATAACGTCAGGTCATGAAGTAAAATAGTAGCGTAGTATAACGTCAGGTCATGAAGTTGAACAATAGAGTAGTATAGAGTAAGGTCATGAAGTAGCATAATAAAGTAAAATAATGGAACGGCAGGCAGCATATGATTTATTGATGTGCTTTTTAGAAAAGCGAAAGATTCAAGATATAGATTTAAAAAAGGAGGTGGCCAAACTGGTCACATATGGAACAGCTAAGGGGCATTTTCAGGACCCCAACACAGTCTTCTGTGTTGAAGAATGGAGAGCATTCGGGGATACTTTATGGGCAGCTGTTATAGACGATGATAAGACAGTCAAAAAATTGTCCCAACCGTGGCGCACCGTAATCAATTGCTTAAAACAGCATCAAGCTGAACAGTCTCCCTGGCAGAAAGTTTTTGAAACGTCAAAGGCGCATGTCGGCTCTAAAAAGCAGAGCGATAATTCCGAGCTGAGTGCAGGATCGTCAACAACTGTACTAACCCCTTACCTCCCTAAACTGGCTGCGCTTGCCTCCGCACCCCCTGACGGGAGGGCCGACAATCCCTTTGATCCGGGTCCGATAGACACCAACAAGGAGCCCGATCTACCCCCTCACTGTCCCTCGGACCAACGGGTGCGACTCAGGAGGGAGGCAGAGCAGCAGGGAGAAGTTGAACTATTGCAAGCTTTGATCTGTGTGCAGCACGGCGGTCTGCGCAGGGAACTAATTAGTGGCGAACTAATAAGGGAGATTCCAAAAACTGTAAGAAGAGAACCAAACCGCCCAAGGTGTCCTAAAACTCCTCCAACATATCCTCTCTAAGAGAGGGAAAGAGCCCTAAAACTCCTCCAACATATCCTCTCTAAGAGAGGGAAAAAATATGATGCCTCCGTTATTACAGCATTTTTGAACTGGGTCTGGCGCCATAAATTAACCCCAGGAGCACAAGTCATATTCGAAATTCCCACCTGGGAAGCAATAGGTCATGTATTATGGGATGCAGTGGCCAAAGGAGGCAAGGAGGCAAAATTCGGACCGGTGTGGAGGGAAATAGTGGAGGTGCTGCGGACAATGAAAGGAGAGAGATCAGCAGCTGCAGCGGCTACAGCGGTACTCGGAGCGTCCGGGGCTCCCGTATCGCTTGGCACAGCTCCACAGGCTTTCCCAGCAACCTCACTCTTCTCCCACATGCTAAACATCCCACAACGGGCCCCACTAGAATCTAGCCCATTTAATGTATCTGGTGCTGTCGGCAGAGTGCTCGCCGCCCCTGCAGCTGCATCTGACAAAATTTTTGTAAGAGAGATGCCAAAAGCGTTATATCACCAGACGGAGACAGACGAAAAGCCGTCTGATAAACCCCAAGAAACTGTGTTAGTGAGGAAAGATGCAGAGCAAGGAGGGGCTGCCTGTCATCCTTCTGCGTCTCCAAAAGAATTAACTCCCGGTAACCTAGATGTGACAACAACAGGAGATGATACCGCTGGAGCGGCTGCAATGCCCTCGCTTGAAGGGGAGTTGAAAGAGTTAGTGAACGCATTGCAACAATTGGCTATTCAACAGAAGCCAGAGCTGCCATCGGCTCCGGAACCCCCTGCATGTAAAAATTATACCTTTACGGATGGATCTGGTCCAACTCTCACAATTGCCACAAAAACGATTATCAGTGCAATCCTCAGCCAGACCCTGAGATAGAAGAAGCCCATAGCCGAAAATGGAAAGGCATAATCACAAATGCAGTTTCGGAAGGAGATTTCATAACTGTACCAGAAGTATTCCCAGTAATGCATGGTGCAGGTGGTCGATACTGGGAACCGATTGACTGGAAATTGTTGGGGAAACTTAAAGCTGCCGTGATCCAGCACGGCCTTAAATCACAAGTCACGACATCGCTAATACAGCACATCTTTCAATCGCATACCCTCGTTCCGGTGGACATAGGTACCCTAGAAAAATTGATTCTCGCAGCAGCCATCTCGGCACTGCACACACCATCAGCACCTGCCAATCATCCCTTTGATCCAGGGTCAGCAGCCTCCGAGAGAACTTTGATCTATTTTCATCAACGGAGGAGCTGTGACCCTAAACAGCTACAAACTTTTCCTGGGAATTGTTTGCAGGAGGCACATACCAACACAGATGCCTCCGCAGCAACCAGCAGCTCTCACCTCAGAGCAAGAACCAGAGGCAGCGCCGAGATAGACGTGATCACCATCATCACAGTTGTGCTGCAATCATCCGCACTTCACACAATACCATGAAACGTAAAAGGACCATTGGAGGGTAGCTTTACTGCCTTGTAATTAGAATGATTATCAATAATTTGGTTGGGAATCTTTGTAATTAGAATGATTATCAATAATTTGGTTGGGAATCTTTGTAATTAGAATGATTATCAATAATTTGGTTGGGAATCTTTGTTTTACCTGGGGTCATTGATGCCGGCTGTGCTGGAATGATTCAAGCAAGAGTATGGATGCTGTCTCTACTAGTGTTATGAACACCATTTCCACTAGTATTAATACCAACAAACAGCCGGATAGTGTATTTAATTTTGTTCAAAGCAGCTGTGTTCCAAGCTGACTCTGTAGAGCATGGCTCACAAAGATTTGAGTCCATAAGAATCCCTGAAATACATTTGTTTTAGTCCCTATAAACTCAGCCTCTTATGTTGAAGGTGTAACCCTTAGTTGTGCACGTTCCACTAATCTTGTGGGGGAGAGATGCGTTAAATGCAATGGGAATAGACATTGGAATTATGAACAAGTGAAAAAAATTGGGTACATTGCAAAATTTAGTGGAAGAGCAAATAGATCATGGGCATACAGTCCCATGTAATAGTCCTTGGAACGCACCTGTATTTGTGATAATTTACATGACTTTTCTAGAAAAACTACAAGAGGCCTTAAATAAGCAGGCAGACAATATCGCCACTAGATAAGTGTTGTTTAAACAATTAGCCTTAACTTAGTGCACTGTTAATTGGATGATTACCCGTTACAAAGATTGTTTATTTTACCAGAATTGACTGATGCTGGCGTTATGAGAGCGATGCAAGTAATAGTTTGGATGCCTATACCTCCTGACTCTATATCAAAGTGCACTAGAATCACTCATCTGATTTATTTTTCAGCAGTTGTACTCCATGAAGAGATAGAGGCTGTGGTTCAATTGACCAGACTGTGATTCTATCAATACAGAAACTACAAAAGACTACCATAAGTGAAATATTTGTTAGACAATCGATATAAGCCTCATTAGATAATGCATGTACATAATATAAGTGTTGTATGTTCCCAATACCACGTGTAGTTTAAATATCCGTAGTGTGGAAAAAATTGTGGATCCAATAGTGAATTGTATGAATGTATTCAGTTATCTTCGAAATGAGTGGTCGTATGCATGTGTGTTTGAAGCGCTTCAAACGTTTGTAAGACTTAGAAATTGGTTTTGATTAATCTTGAAAATACATCTCTGGGACCTTTCAATCTCAAATGTCCACTAAGCCGGCAAACAGGTAAATTTACCTGGGGATCTTTGGAATGAAAGGCTCTAGAAGGAAAAGTTTTAAAATACCTAGCAAAACATGCAGCTGTATGTGTATGAGTGCACCACTACCCCCCCCCCCCCGCACCCCCCCCACACCCTTCTCCTTCCTTTCTAAGTTTTTTCTTTCAGCCTTGAAGAAGTCCACAGGACTTAATGGTGTTATCTCTTTAGGGGAATGCCGATTTGTGAGAACACTGTGCATTCCAGTCTCGCTGGAACTAGTCAGCGGTTGCTGGGTCCTAGTGCAGGCAACCTTTAGGGATAATTGAAGCAATGATAGAGGAAAATCTAAGTGATTCATTACGAAGTGTTCAGTTATTAGGCCAAGGCTCGACAATCATTTATATCCCAATCACAAAAGCATATGCTAAGTGCTGCATGGCAAGTATTTTGAATTTGCACGTGTATCTAATAGATTATCCAGAAAATACTGCTATCCATTTACCAAGTCATGCCATTATTGAATGTACCCATCAAGTACTAAAAACATTGTTAAAAAGGGGGGGAATCAGGAGAGACACTGCAAAACAGATTGGTAAAGGTGCAATATGTAATGAATTTTTTGCGATTAGCAAGAGATGATCAAATTGTGCCGAAGTTGAGGCATATACAAACCATGTCATCAAAATTAGAGCAAGTATAAGACAATGTGAAAGTGCTATTGAAAAAGTTATTATGGGCAATGGACACTCTTGGTCAAAGGAGGAATGTTATTTTTAATGGTGTTAATTGCTTTGACAATTATCCTGTGTGTTACAGTTTATACAACGTCAAGTCAATCATATGTTTCACCTGAACACTTTAGTCGAAAAACAAAAAGGCGATGGCCATTCACAGAATTGACTCTTGGCAAAATATGTGGGTCACTTGGGCCAACCAGACAGGCCAAAGGAGCTTTTGTTTATCTATAAACACACCCAGTGATCCCTTTAGAACATGTTTAATTGGAGTACCTCTTAACAACAGCCATAATGCAACCGAGTTTTTGGGGTGGACAAATCAGTGGAAAACCCCACGGGACGCCAACAACTCGTTATGTAAATTTTCCTCCAACTCCCCTGGTTGGTCGATTAACCATGTTTGCACCATCAATCCAAATGCACTGTTGCAAAATCGAGCCACAATAGATTTTTGTTATTAGCTCATGAGCATGGTTGTGAAGATTTTGAGGGCATGTGTTGTATGAATTTATCTGATCACTCAGTATCCATCCATGCACACCTAAAAGAACTTGAAAGCAATATGAAAAAACTCACAGTGGTCACCAGCCCCCTTTGACAATTGGTTACAGTTTTTGGGGATATCCGGATGGATCAAAGAGATCGTTCGTCTAGGAGTTGTCATATTGGTAGTGATTTTTTCGATATTGTTGGTATTGCCTTGTATGTTGAATTGTGTGTAGTGAATGTTGAATAAAGTTTCGCAGTCAGTATGGTTTGTTCAAAAAGAAGACGGGGGAATTGTGGAGAAGTGGTTACGTGACAAAGGACACGTTAACATGCACGAGATGTGCTGTGCTGAGAAGGCCAAAATGACCTTGACGAGAGCATTATACCATAAAAGTAAGACGACCTTGACGAGAGCATTATACCGTAAAAGGATGTTGTGGTCAGCAGTGAGAAGGAGTTAGTTGGCAAAAAATAAGGAACTTATGTAAATGTAACCAATAAGCAATAACCAATGGTTAATCGTGTATGCTAATGTTAGAGACATAATTAACCAATTAGACTTTGCCAAATGTGCTTATTAATGAACCTGAGCAATATAATGCGTGCCTTCTGATGAATAAACGAAGCTTGCTTATCAATCATATTGGTTGTGCGAGTCTTCCCTCCGGCAAGAAAATAGCGACACTGCCACATCCCCCACAAGGCCTTCTCTGTTGACAAACAGCAGGTCCAGGAGGGCACATTCCCTTGTTGGTTCATTCACCAGCTGTGCAAGGCAGTTGTCTTCCACGCACTGCAGGAGCCTCCTAGACTGCTTCCTTTCTGCTCTGTTGTACTTCCAGCAGATATCAGGAAGATTGAAGTCTCCCACAAGAACAAGAGGCATTGATCTAGAGATTAACCCCAGCTGTTTATAGAAGAGCTCATCAGCTGCTTCTCCTTGGCTGGGTGGTCTGTAACAGGCTCCCATCACAAAATCTACCTTCTTATGGGCTCCTCTGATTTTAACTCACACGCACACAATCTCCTCATCGCCACAATCCATCTCACTGGTGTCCAAGTCCTCCCTTACATAGAGGGCTACCCTGCCTCCTCTCCTACCCTTCCTATCCCGCCTGAAGAGTTTGTACCCCACCACAGGAGAACTCCAGTTAAATGAGTCATCCCACCACGTTTCCATGATGGCAATAACATCATAACCTCCTTGCCCTACAACAGCTTCCAGCTCTTCCTTCTTACTCCCCGTGCTGTGTGCACTGGTGTAAATGCACTTCAGCTGAGCTGCTGAGCCTTCAGCCCTCTTAGAGGGAACAGAGTTCGTTCCCAATTGCCTGGTAACTGGAGTAGCTAGCTCCAGAGTGCCTGTATCTCCCTTACCACCCCCAGGTGTGTTCTCCCCCACTTTCTGTGTGGTGATGTACTGGTGGTCCTCACCAGCACACCCTCTCCGAACCTCCAGTGCCCCACGTCCAGGCTCGCTCCTGTCTAGCCTGGTCTCAACCCTCTCCCCCTTCACATCTAGTTTAAAGCTCGGTTTATGAGCTTAGCTAGGTTTTTAGCAAGGGCTTTAGTCCCCCTAGGAGACACACGTGTCCCATCCTTAGTAACAATCCTGGGGGTGCGTGAGCCACCCCATGATCAAAGAAGCCAAAGCCCCTCTCCTCACACCAGGCTAGGAGCCAGGCATTAATTGAATTCTTCTTCCTGACTTCCTGCTCCTGTGTATTTAGCCTTGGGATGGAGCAGAATACTATTTGAGCCCCAGAACCCTCCATCATTTTCCCAATGGCCCTGAAGTCTTTCTTAATGGCTTTGGTCTTTCTGTTTACTAAATCATTATTACCAGCTTGGACTACTATCAGAGGATAGTAGTCTGTCTCGTGGACCAGGGAAGGAAGTTTTCTAGCTACCTCCTTCACTGATGCCCCCGTCTTTCTGCTTCTTGCCTCAGTGTCTGCATGGCAGAGGTGTGCACATACATACACATCTTGCTCCAGGTGTATGTAGAAGATGCACATACTGGGAATTAGGCTGTGAGTAGCTACTCACGGCATTAGCTGATCCTGGTGTCTCTTGTTCCAGCTTTCCTCCTGAACCACCAACATGAAGTTACTTTTGCTCTACTGCCAGCACATGATACAATGCAAAAGATAAATTTCAAAGTTTCACAGATCATTTATAATGATTTATTTCCTTTTATTCCCAGTTAGTGTGGATAAACATTTCTCCAGAAGACAAAACACTAAACCACACTCTGGCATTCGCCTTGATTTTCTGGGAGAGGTTGACTTCGGCAAAGTGATCTGCGGCTTCATAGGAAGAAAGAAAAAAATCCATTTCTGAAAATCAAGCCTTTCTTTTAGAGAAACCCGTGCAGTTCCCATTTGCTGACTCTCTTCATGTGTTGCAAATGAGTGGGGATGGCCTGAGCCCGACTGTTTCTTTCTCATTACATTTGGGACGTGTTTGCTTGCCTCGTGGGCTGTGTTTTGAATGTGTTTGTTTAGTTTCTCACTGTTTGCCATACTGGCTTCTTTATTCTTTCCCTTCTGAGTTTGCGGCATATTTTGTCTTGCATCTGCATTCTGCTTTGCTCAGCTGGGCTTAGCATCCTGATTGTATGAGGATATGTCTTTTGTCACTTTAACCTCTCGAGGGTTAGTGCTCTGTTGAAGAGACACACTGCAGAGATGAAGTCCAAAAATCAAAACCCTAAAATGAAGTCCTACTGACAGCAAAAAGAAAATTAAAAACAAAACCAAACCCCCCAAAGCGTAAATAAATAAATAAATAAATAGAATTGATAAAATCCATGAAACAGGCGCAGGATCAAAAAAGCTGCATAATTTCTTCCCATGGGCATAATGCAGATGTTATTCAATAAAAGAATCATGTTTAAATATAAAAGAATCATATTTATTGCATTGTATAATCACCGTGGTTTTTAATTCAAGAAAAATATGAAAAATCCAGCTTCAGTAATGCACACCTTTCACAGGAGTCCAAACATTTTTTAGCATAGTTTATGGCCATTGAGCAATATGATCCTCTTATCTCCGGTAAAAGTCTACAAGGTTTATCAGCGGCTTTTGACACAAATGAACTTAAGCTCTGCCTGCTTCTCCACGGAAATTATATGGGATCGGTGGGCTCATTCTAAAGTTGAAAACTATCTGCACTCCCTGCAGAAATATCTGAGAGGGTCATATTGGTTATCTTCCTTGCTTCTCATCCCCTCATGAAAAGCTATTTAGCAATATTTGTGTCAATGGGATACCTCAGATTTTTTAAATGAACAATTATGTATGTCTCATCATCTGTCTTGAGCATCACAATCATCCAACTATAGATAAGCCTGAGAGTAGTGAATGTCAGAAGGAGTAAAGAAGCTAACTCAAAATAAGTTTGAAGAAAAGATTAGTAGAGCTGACAGATGGTATAGCACTTGAAGGAAATCACGACTTTCCCCTCCTTCCATCACTTGCTAAGGAGAGATTATATATGAGAGTATCAAGAATATCAGCATTCCAGTAATACTTCATTCTGACCAATGTATGAACACCCATGAAGCCATCTTACACTCCCTCCATTTTAATCCATCCTGCTTCTTGGGACTGCAGCATTCATCCCTGTGATTCTCTGTTTCTAAGATGGATCGTGGGAACGCTCTGTCTTTTAAACTGACCAGAAAGCTGCTCAGAAACATTAGCCAGTAGGCCATGCAGTTACGCATCTTTTGAGCTGCAAAGGCAAATGAGAACATGTCAGAACATTTCCCTGGAGCTTAGTATCTCCACATTCAACATTCAACATTCAACATGCTGGTCAACAGCAGGCTCAGTATGAGCCAGCAGTGCATCCTGGCAGCCAAGAGGGCAAACTTCATTGTGGGGTGCATCAAGCACAGCATAACCAGCTGGTCAAAACAGGTGATTATCCTGCTGTATCCAGCATTGGGGCAGCCTCACCTTGAGTATGCTATGCAGTTCTGGGCTCTACAATATAAAAAGGATGTGATGGTCCTTTAATGTACCCAGAGCCAAAGCCAGGGAAGGGGCTGGAAGGCATGTCTTCTGAGGAGCAGCTGAGGAGACAGGTTTGTCTAGTTTGTAGAGAAGGAGGCTGAGGGGCGACCACACTGCTCTCAACAGCTTCCTGAGAAGGGCAAGCGGAGAGGGAGGTGCTGAGCTCTTCTCCTGGTACCCGGTGCACCAGGGAAGGTTTAGGCTGGACAATAGGATGCTTTTCTTTACCAACAAAGTGGTCAAACCCTGGAACATGCTTCCCCAATAGGTGCTTGATGCCCCAAGCCGGTCAGAGTTTAAGAGTCATTTGGAAATTGCCCTTAATACCATGCTTTAGCTTTTGTTGAGCCCTGAATTGGTCAGGCAGTTGGACTGGACATCCTTGTGGGTCCCTTCCAGGTGAACTGTGCTAGCCTATGCTCATCTATGCTAATCTATTCTTCTTCCTACCTCCCCCTTCCCCTAGCAGTACATGCTGGGGAAATCTCTGATGACGCCTCTTCCCAGCCCTGCCCTAGCAGAAGGCATTGAATGGGCAGCCGTGTCTCAGCCCGGGCATTGGCTCAGTCGTGCTGTGGGAAGGAAGCACGTACCTGCTGATGGAGGGGAGGGCTGTGGATCACCTTGAGATAATTTGACCATCTGAACAAATTTGCAAAAAGCAGGTGTGATGTGCAGTTTTTGAAAGCCTTCTGCAACCATCCAGTTGAGCTGGGTTTCCCCAGGACAGCAAACCTCCCACATCTCTGGCACTAGCTAGGCTCAGAGACTGAGCCCTCGGTCTGAAGCATGATAGGCTCCTCCACTAAATGGTTCCAAATCTTGTTGAGGTGAGCAATACCTGTTCATTTCCACATGGATTTCTTCTTTTTTCTCCTTGTGCTCATTTTTAGAAATGCCTGAGCTGCTTCCCATGGAAGAATTTACTCAAACAAAAGAACCTGAGAACAGGAGTACTCTATCAGAGTGAAGGTCCATCTGGCCCAATACTCGGTCTCCAAAGCAGCCCACCATAAATGCTCGAAGGAGAGGATATGAGCATTGCAAGGCTACTTCTGTCAGGGTCCTGGCAGGGCTCACAGGCCTCCGTGCCTGGCACTGGACTCCCCTGGGACCCCCACCCTCCTCACTATCTCCTGCCAAGGGCCCAGGCGAGGTGGTGTCTCAGCTCAGCCTGGGGCCCTCAGCCCCTGCCTGAGCGATGCTGCAGGGGTGCCCATCTCTGCCCCTGTCTCCTGGATGGACCTGAGACATACAGTGCAAGGAGCTGCTCTCCTGGGTGGAGCTCTCAGTCCTAGGTCCCCTTTCCCCTTCTCCTCTCCCTCTCCTCCCTCTCCCTCTCCTCCCTCTCCCTCTCCTCCCTCTCCCTCTCCTCCCTCTCCCTCCACTTGAGCCAAATAACAATGAGATTATTTGCCTGAAATGCCAAAAGATTTCAGCTCCAAAAACTATTTCAAGAACACATAACACAAATGATACAAGTGGAAATGGGATTTTATTTTATGTTATTTTCTGTTATTTTTCTGACTCTGTTTCAGAGCCGATGCTCACAAGCATTAACACAACGCATGTGCAGCCTGATGTGCTCTTTAGTTTAGCTTGAAAAAACATTGCTGGCAGCCTGGCACAGGCAAGCCACGGGGCTACAGAAAGTAGCAGCAGGAATACAGGCCAAATGCTCCCTGTTTCCTGAAGAGCAAGAATGTGACGAATGAGGATCAGGAATGGCCACACACACAGAAGAGAAGGAAGAAGTAGCAGAAGTAGCGTGTGGTACCAGGTGACATTTTCAGAAGCCTAAGATGTATTGATGACAAGCATACTTTTTTCCTTCCAAAACTTGCTCCACTGTTCTTCTTCACTGGTGATGCATGAGAAGCACTCTGGTGCCCGTCCGGTGCTTGTCATGTACCCAGGGAGGGCTGGAAAGCATCAGCTCCTGATGGTGGGGCGAGCCAGGGGCCCTTCCAAGCACAGGGTGGTTTGCACAAGCAAGAACCCGTGGGGAAATGGAGGCAAGGGAAGAGCAGAGCTCACTCCTGCTGAAAAGTTGCAGTGGGCGAGAGCCAGAGAAAGCCAGGGCACAAGCGGTGCCTTGGGGATGCAAGAACAGAGGGCAAGAAGCCAACTGAAAAGGCTCAAAGGAGCCCTGAGTAGGGACTGTGCTCAATGCTACAGAGGAAAAGAAGCAATTCCCCCAGGCCACCCTTGGGGCCTGCGTTGGGACTCTAAGAAAGATTCCTCCCCCCAGATGTGGGGCACGAGGGCCGTGTTCGTGGAGCACGAGCAGCAGGCACCCAGCCAAAATGGCCCAAAGAAGCCCTGGCAAGGGCCTGTGCTCAGTGCTGCAGAGGAAGGCAAAAAACCCCCGGGGAGATTCGCTAGCCCACCGTGGGGAAAAAAAAGCCTTCCTCCCCCAGCTGCAGGTCACAACAGGCCATCTTCATGGTGCATGAGCAGCTGGCAGTGACGCAGACACAGTGGACCAGAGGAGCCCTGACAAGTGGTCACGCTCAGTGCTGCAGAGGAAGGCAAAAAACCCCCAGGGCCAGTGCCAATCTGCCCTGGGGGAAAATTCCTTCCTGACCCCAGAACTGGCGATCGGCTATTCCCTGAGCACTAAGCAAGACCTGCTTCCTCATCCTACAGGCTGGTCACGCCTCCCAGGAGATGCCCAAGCCATGTTCTCCCTCAGCCTTGAGCTGTGTCAGGGGCCTTCCAAGAGCGGCCTGATGGCCCTGGACTGATCAACCTTCTCTGATCCTCCTCCAATCCCAATCTCATCCTCTGCCAGTCCTGTACCTCTTCCTGTCCTCTGCTCCTTTGTCCCACTCTTCTCCTCTAGCCTCCTTGCTTCTGCTCGGCTCCTGTCCTTTTCTGCACTCCTCTGCTGTTCGGTTCCTCCGTTTTCTGTGCTCTTCTGTCTTCCTCCATCCCTCACTGCTCTTCTGATCCCCTTCACAACCTTCTTACCCTTCTCCTCACTTCTGATCTTAGCTTTTCATTCCTCTTGCTTCTTCTCTTGGCCCTTCTACTCTGCTTGTCTTCTCTGCCATCTGCTCCGCACTCTTGTGATCTGTGGTCCTTTGCTTCTCTGTTCCTCTACTACCTGTACTCCTCTCTGGCCCTCTGCCCTCCTTCCTGGTCTCTTGCACTCCTCTCTGTGATTTTCTCTGCTCCTTTTTCCTCCTCTGTGTTCCGCCCTGCTCTCCTACCTGCTCTTCTGTGCTCCTAAATGCACTCATCGCTGCTACTCTCTGCACTCCTCTCTGTTCCTCTACATTTCTCTCTGGCCCTCTTCTCTCATTCCTTCACTCCTTTCTGCACTCCTCTTTGTGATTTTCTCTAATCATTTTTGCTCCTCAGCATTCCTCCTCCATGCTCCTCTTTGTGCTCCTACCTGATCCTCTGCGTTTCTTTCCAGCCCTCTTCTCTCATTCCTGTACTTCTTCCCACACTCCTCTTTGCTCCTCTGTATTCCTCTCTGGTCCTTTGCGCTCCTACCTGTGCTCCTCTCTGCCGTTGTGCTCTCCTCTCTGGCCCTCAGCTCTCCTTCATGCATTCCTTCCGGCACTCCTCTGTACCATTTTCTCTGCTCCTCTTTGCTCCTCTGTGTTCCTCTCACTTCCTTTGCCTCTTCCTCCTCTGCACTCCTCTCTGGTCCTCTGTCTTCGTCTCTGGTACTCTTCTCTCATTCCTTCACTCCTTCCTGCACTCCTCTCCATGACTTTCTCTGCTCCTCTTGGCTCCTCTGCGTTCCTCTCTTTTCCTTTGTTCTCCTCCATGCCCTCTCTGTGCTCATACTTGATCCTCTCCATACCTACCTGTGCTCCTCTCTGCAGTTCTTGTCTCCTCCCTGCTCCTCTGCTCTCCTTCCTGTACTCCCTCCTGCTCCTCT
This sequence comes from Phaenicophaeus curvirostris, assembly GCF_032191515.1. NCBI lineage: Eukaryota > Metazoa > Chordata > Aves > Cuculiformes > Cuculidae > Phaenicophaeus > Phaenicophaeus curvirostris. The sequence goes on from NC_091397.1 coordinate 36,149,966, forward strand.
GCACTCCTACCTCTGCTCCTTCCTGTAACTCTCTCTGCGCTTTTTTCTGCTCCTCTTTGCTCCTCTCTGCTCCTCTCTGTTCCTTTCTCCTACTTCATGCTTGTCCATGCTCCTCTCTGCATTCCTACCTGCTACTCTGCACTCTTACCTACACTCCTCCCTTCTGCTCTGCTCTCCTCTCTGCACTCCTCTCTGGCCCTCTACATTGTAAGAGTGAAAGATACCATAAATACCATGAAAGAGTCCAAATAATCTGAAAAGGGGGCAAGAGCAAAAGGCAAGAAGCCAGCTGCAAAGACCCAGAGGAGCCCTGGCAAGGGGCTGTGCTCACAAAATAAATCTCACGGGCCACTATTAAACCAAATAAATTTAAAATGCTGTCAAAGTCAAAAAACAACCTAAAACACCAGAACACCCTGAAAATAACATGAAATAGCATAAAAGGGTCAGAAAACAACCTAAAACACATAAAACAACAAAACCCTTCTCAAAACATCATTAAAGATTGCAAGATACAACCTCTCAAATACCACAAAAGAGTGAAAGATACCCTTAATACCATAAAAGAGTCCAAATAACCTAGGAAAAGGGGGCAAGAGCAACAGGCAAGAAGCCAACTGAAAAGGCCCAGAGGAGCCCTGGCAAGGGGTTGTGCTCACGAAACAAATCTCACGGGCCACCCTTGGAGCCTGGGCTGGGAGTCCAAGAAAGCTTCCTCCCCCTGGAAGTGAGGCACGAGGGCCACCTTCAAGGAGCACAGGAAGCAGGCAAACAGCCAAATTGGAGCCCTGGCAAGAGGTCGTGCTCAGGGCTCCTCAGGAAGGCATTCCCTTGCTCTCCAATCCTATCCAGCTGAAAAAGCCTGACAGCCTCAGGCACCTCCATGAGACAATGGCTCTCCTCACCTCCATCACCTTTGCCCAGCCTCTAGGTGTCCTTCCTCATTCCCCTCCATGGAATCCCACTAGCAGTTCTAGGGCTTCCTCTCTGATGTGCTCAGGCTGCCTGCCTGGCCAGGTCTGGCAGCAGAACACAGGATGATGAAGCTTTCTTTCCCCGCGAGGCATTGTGATGTCAGCGTTGCCGGGTGATGGCCTTGTGACATGGAGGTGACTGGCCCCCGCCATGCACAGCCCCATGTGCCCACTGCCCTTCCATCCATCATCCTTTCGAATAAGGCCTCTGGTCTCCTCACTGCACTCCTTGCTGTGCTCCCCTGACATCAGGCATCAGGCACGCCAAAGCAGTCATTAAATTGACTAAAAATAACAAATGATAATAACTTGATGAAGCAAACTATCCGTATGTTTTGTTTGGGAGGTTTACAGGGCAGGGATGGGGTTGCTTTACTACACAGAGGAGAATGCGTATACTCACACATATGAACATCTACACTCACATATATATATTTATATGTGTATATGTGAGAATAGTTTGCTTTATCAAGTGAGTGCAGAGCACGCGTAAGACATGCTGACCAATCAGAAAAAGGCAATGGAAGGGAAGGAGTGCCGTAAGCTCCCAGCCAACTAAATCCTCCCAAGTCCTTAACAAATAAATAGAAAAAAGTTGATCACTTAAGGCCAAACAATGTCTCATCACTTCAGTCCACAATGTTACTATATCACATACAAGGATGCCACTGATGTAAGAAACAGAAAGCTGTAGTGGTTTTGAAGGCAATTTTAATAAAGGATAGAAACTATAAGAAACAACTTGGCAACGAAACTGTCTTGTCCTCATTTGTAGGTCTGTACTGCAACTCTTGCAGTTGCTTTCAGTTTTTCATTAGTTAGGTTTGGGAAAGAACTTTGGCACAGGAGATCTCTTCATTGGTAAATATTTAACAGAGTTCTCCCACTGGAAATTCCGTAACATCAGATCTTACGAAATAATTATCATACATGCTTGATTATTTAAGTGACATCAAGCTAAGGGAAAAACTAATATTGCCACTGGCAGGAACCGTTTGTCTGCATCTCTGCGTACTCCTACTGCCAGCTACCCTATCTTTAGCATTGTGATAGCTCTACGTTACAGTGGTACAAGAAATCTTACCAGTACGAAAAGGTTGGTAATTCCAGCATTGAGCTGAGGGGATGCTGCTTTTGCATGATAAATGAGGGCAAGTAAGATCCTGCTTTGATTTTAAAATTAGGTGGGATTTCATCTCAACCAAGCACCAGAGTCTAAAGCACAAAGGGTATGTTGCAAATTCTTAAGTCCCCAGACATTCAACTCCACAGACCATAAAAAGGTTCTCCAAACTGCAAGCAGAAAGTTATACATTTAAAACCAGAATCAAGCCGTTATCTTCCCGCACAAACGTCAAGGTGAGAAAAGGGGAACTTCCTAACCACAAAGAGTGGCAGGCACACAAGAAGCTTAGGCTGAAGCTATCTTTTCTCCAGCTCACCTTGATGACCACCCAATGCCCCAGCTGCCCTTAAATCTTCAAAGAGGTCCAGCACACATACGTGGAATCAGTGGACATGATGCACAGTTTTTCTTTCAACATTTTTAAAGGTCAACTAACAAGCCAGTCATCTTACGAGAGGAACATTTTTTTTAGCCCTTATTTAGAACGTGACTAGTTTATCCAAAAACACATCTCTGTTACACCCTGCAAAATTACTCCAAATGACAGCATCTGTTTTCAGAACTTTTAGAAGATAAACATATGGCTTCATAACAAATCAAATAGTTCTGTTCTGCAAAGAGAAAAGGCACTGCAGAATCCTTGACTTACAAACTCAAAAAAATTCCATATGAAATGCATTTTACATAGCTGACACCAAAGAAAAAAGGTCAAAAGCATCAGGCAGTTTAATCTATTTCCATTTCATGCAATATTCCCCCCAAAAAAGAAAAAAAACACTAGCATATATCATTGCAGGACATATAAAGTCTCACTGTGGAAAAAAGTGATTGGAACTGATATTGAAACAAACAGTAACAGAAGCCAGCTCACCCTATCAGATGGGTTAATAAAAACACAGCACTAGCAAGTAGCAGTTTCTCAGTAAATAAAAAAAAGGATGACAAAGCACAAGTTTCATAAGTGAAACAGGATGCTTTTATTTACTTTTCAATGGAAAAATGGATCTCTCTTAAAAGACTATTACATTCTGCACTCAAATACTGGGGTGGGGAAAGTAAGTTTGACCTACAGGACAGTATTTCTCAGAAAGATGTATAGCAACTTAGGTCACACATGCACTGTAACATCCAGAAAACTACAAATAATCCTACAAAACCTACAAATCTCCCCTTTGTAAATTGCTTACCAACTGCATCAGACTAGTTCAGCTTGAAGCTAGTGAAGTAGCACAGCAAGATCAAATACAGCAACAGTAAAAGGAAAGCAGTAGGCTGTTAGACCTTTTCCTCGCAATACTTCATTTGAAGCTTCTGATGGAGGTTTTCATCTAGGTTTTATATCTAAAATCATCAAAAATTACACCGAACATTAAGTCCAAAAGCACAGAGCACAGAGGTTATATACAGTGATTCAGCAAGTTCACTACACACATACAAATTTTAATTATCAGATATCTAATTAATACTTGAAATACAGAGTTAATTGCTCAGCATCAAACCAATACAAAGCAGCCTGAGTTCTCATGCTATCAATACCTACCTCTCTAATTAGCTTTGCTCCTTTTGAGTCCTTCATGTTGATTGCTATACTCTGAGGATAAAAAAAAAAATACAATAGCAATTTATGTGAAAGCTCTTCTGGTGATTACTAGCCTCTTCTAAACATAATCAGCAGTCAAGTTTCACACTACAGCTAAATCAAACAAGTAAATTTAAACACACACCCCATCACCTCCTGCAAAAAAACTTCTGCTGGTACAGCAAGCTGAACTGTCACATCAATGGATCAGGCAAGGACCACCACAAGCCTGACAATGTGCACCCGCGGGTTAGACTGCAGCCAGTTCGCTGTGTGTTTGCACAGTACCTACTACTGCAAGTACACATGGAGACCCCAAAAACATTTGTTTCAACAGCAACAAGCCATTAAACAGCTCAGGTATGTCATGAAACCAATTTAATCCTCAAGTTTCACAAGCTACTCTTAGACAAACTAACTGCGGTATGATGACTCCTCTCCTCCAGCTGCAGCATGTCAGCTGAACTGATGCACCTGAAAAAAACAATCCTTCAAATAAAATAACCCTTACTTTCAAGCAGGGTTCATTTTCAGTCGATTTGCACCAAAAACTGAGGACTGGCAGGGCCACTGTTGCTTTTCGAATTTGCCTCAGCTGACCACAGCAATACACCCAATACATCAAAGGCCTGCAGCCTTTCTTGTTCAGAACTCTGTTTTGCTCCTGAAATTTATCCATTGTAACTTAAGGCTGATATAACTACTGCTCCATTACACATGTTAAAAATCAAACAAAGGAGAAGTGTTATGTCATCAGTTGTCATTACAGTAAACAGACTAATGTTCAACATCACACTCTACTTACCTTTTTATTTCTATTGACGCTGAGGAAATAAACACTTTCTTTCCCAGCAAAAGGTGGGCCCCAGGCTCTTGTATCATCACCAGCTCCTGAAAGAAATACCAACATATTTTCATAGTTGTCCAATATCACACTGACAACAAATAAAAAGACTTCCTCCAACACCATATTAAATCACCTAAGGTTCACCTAGCAGGCAGGAGAAAATTCATTCAATATCTAAATTTTAGGATGTTTATGTCAAAACACCTAAAAATGAACATGATTTATTAAAGTGAATATAGCGTTTGCTAGTATTGAGATTACTTTCAAGCTTCAAAATATTAACATACAGCCACATGCACCCAAACTATTTGGGGGAAGGAGGGCAGAGGGAGGTTGCTTGGTTTTGTTTGTTATTGATTGGTTTTGGTGGGTTTGGTTGGTTGGGGGTTTTTTTGAGGAAAGGGATTGGTTGTTTTGTGTTGATTTTCATTTTGGGAGGTTTTCTGTTGTTTCGTTTAACTTAAGAACAGAGCTCGAATGTTGTTCTTTAAGGCAATCCAGAAGAATCAATCAATCATAGAATCATAGAAGCTCTTGCTTTGCACTGAGTCACGCAGTGCACACTGTCAATAAGCCATTCCTGAAACACTCTGGACACAACATCAAGATATCACTGAGAAACAACAAGCTGCGTGCTGCAGGAACACCCGCAAAAAGAACCAGCCCTTCCAGAAAGGCAAGATGGCATTAAAACTGTTGCAGACACTAATGTCACTGTATCATTTAAGCTTAACTTCCAATTTTAAACTTTTCTTACATGTCAAAGTCTGGCAATCTATTTTAATTAGAATTAAAGTTAAATTTAAGTTCAGATACAATCATCATCCCAAATGCTAGCAAGCATGCACATTCCTGTATGTGTTTCACTACCTACACTTTATCTACTTGTTAACTTCATGCAAGTGAAAACTTTCCTTAGTGCGGCAACGCAGAAGACCGATACTATAGCACAGATACGTAAACAAGCTGAAGGACCTTTGGTCTTACACAGTATACCTTAATTACAACAGTAGCTATATACTACAGTAACACAGTCTACAGCCATTTAAGATCAACTGTGGAAAAAGTTATACAAATATACAAATATGTTAATTACTCATCAACGTGTGTACTGTTCAGCGTCTCAAATAACTATTTTGGTTCAACTGGGAAGCTGGGGAAGAGGCAATATCTCTTCCATATGTTACCACTTTAAGACATTAACACAAAAAACCCCCAAAACCACAGCAATATTTTCCAGTGTGGCTACTCTCCTTTACAGAGTAATACTTCTGTGAAAGTAGACAACCTCTCACAGAAAGAGCCAACAACTCTGATTCTAAAATGTTTGAAATTCGGAATTAGTCTCATCTGAGAGTACAAAATTGATGCAGCTTCTGACCTGTCAGAAAAGTGGAAATGTTTGAAACAATGGTCCGTGATTAAGGATGACCCAAAAGCTGATGTGACAACACTTCCGTTAGACATTCAGTGTTTTGTTCAATGTTCAAATAGTCAATATTTCATATTTAAAATAAAAAAACAGGGAATGTAATGTGGCTTAGTATCTCAAGTGTATAATTATCTTCACCATCTCTTTTCAAAACTATTAATATCAAAAGAAATGAAGTTAAAAAATGGAAACTTAAAGAAGAAAAAATTACAGGACAGTGTGCACCTGCTAAGGCATAATTATATGCCTCATATGTGTAATGATGCATGATGCAAATGCAGGAAATATTCCTAAAAAAGAACCAAATGCCACGCAATTTGCTTCTCTTCTCCTATGGTCTTATGAGCTAAAAGGTGTAGCTATTCCATAAGAACGAAGCAGTTTTGACCATAACCCAGCCCTCAACAACTCTTTATATAAGAGGTGCATGTGCTGAGTGGAAAAAGAAAACCATGGTGTTAAGCTAAAATACATAAAAATAAACTTAAGTCTCTTTATGAAGCTAATTACCCAGAGTTCAAGCAGACTCAGAAGGAGCTACACAAGTTTCTGCACCTGAAAACACATGCTTGATGCTTGTTAACCTTTGACACTTTCAGCACTAGCTTGAAGATGCAAATACAGAAATTTCCCATTTCCAACCAGCTCCCATCTCTACCTACACAGGAACATCAGATCCGGGACTTTAAAAGATACAGCTACCTCATGCAGAAAATAACTTTTGTTTACTTCACACAATTCCAAAGAAAGATTGGTAATTTTTAATTAACAACCTGAAACTGTACCAGCATATTAAAGTTATCTGCAGGAGAAAGCTGATGTAACATGCCAAACCACCTTATACCCTACCAGTCAAAACATTTGCCACCCCGTAAGAGTAGTATAATATGACACAAAAGCAGTGCTAACAAACTATACATACTTTATAAATGCTCATATTAAACTTCTCCCTTATACTAATAAAAATTCAAGCAGCAAGAAGAGCCTCTGTTTCCAAAATTAAAGTGCCTGTTATTTCACCAGTACTGTCATCCTGAGAAATAAGATGCATTCCTATTTAAAATTATCTAAGACATTTTCACTCAGAGGGAACTGAGCTGTAGATTCCGAATTCCCAAATGCTGGAAAGATTTCTATGTTTATCAAATTTTACATGTCAAATATTACACTTCAAACCCTGTTCTACCCTCTCACAAAAGAGCCACCACACACCTAAGCATTCACAAGCCCAATATAAAATCTAAGCAAAGTTCAAACAATTCAAACAAGATCAATGTAGCTTTGGGTGATGGAATAAGGCACTTTAGGAACTCATGACTCAGTACTAGTTCGTACAATAATACCTAAAAAAACAAACAAACCCCAAAACAAAAAAAAACACCCTCAACTTACCTGATCAAACTTCTTACACTATTTTCTAAATACATGCATACGCTTCTGATCAAAACACACAGAGCACAGTGTTAAGCTTCTAGCAAACAGATAATAAATGTATAAGCAAGCATACTAATAACTACCTCTCTAGGACACCAGATATAGTACGAGGATGTAAAATGCTCCCAAAATATGAAAACTGATTGCTCAAAAAAAATACACAAATTTCTATGAAACTCATTTCTTAGCGCAATACCATACACAGTGTCACCAAAAACCAAATAAATGCAGTATTGTGTCTCTAAATGTTTCCAAAAGTTTTTAACCTCGCATTCTCAGTCAGCTATTACTTAAAATAGATAAACAAATCATCGTTAAACCTTCCCACATTCCTATTATATTTGAAATAGATAAACATTTTACCTGGTCTTTCCACTTTGATAACTTCAGCCCCTAGATCTCCTAAATTCATCGTTGCAAAGGGCCCTGCAAGCACCCTGTAATCATAATAAAAGAAATAATCTTCTCAGTTTTTCCTGTAAGAATCTTTGCATCTAGACAGACTGTTCCAGATTACAGACAAAACACAAACCTCGTTAAATCAAGTATTTTCACACCATCCAAGGGCTTTACATTACCAGCACCTGACAAGAAAGAGAAAACAATAGCTTACAAAACAAAAAAAATAATCAAGCATAAGATATCTTCCTCATTGGTAGTTAGAAACACTGTTTTTATGACACTCTCTCAACACCCACCCTCATCTGCCTCCACAACTTTCAAGGGCACTAGCACCTGCAAGACAGCTATTAGGAAATCATAATGCTTTCCGTCCTTTCCTTCTGCCTTTTCAAGGCGACTAGCTCTAAGAAACAACAGCAGCAACAATAAGCATCACAGACAGAGTAAGCATAGTCTAGACCACAGATTTTCCAGCTACCACCTATTGTCTTCTATTCAGTGTATTTAATCACAGGCTAGGGATGCAAACACATTATCACCCCAAGTGGATAATAATTTCATTATTATTACTGTTTTTATTAATTATTTCGAAGGTCACCCCATAACACACAAAAAAAAAAAGCTGCACCTGGCTGAGAGTGCCACAAAAAATTACACAATATTAACTTGTAGTAAGCATCTCTTTTACATCTTTCTCTTACCTGGACAAACACACAAAACATTTTGGGGGCAGAACAAAAAACAACCAATTAATTCAAGCACAGACTGCCTTACAAAACAAGAGGAGAAAAAGACCACAGGCCCCCAAAGGGTGCAAAGTAACGGGGTGCATCTCACAGGTCACGCAGCATTGAATGCCTGTGTTACCTGCTCCATCCTCCCTCCAGTGGACCTGAGCAACCCTTTGGTCACCCCTGTAATCCTTTCTGTTACCTCACTGTATAGATGGTAAGAAGGAGACGGAGATACAGAGAGAATTAAAACCTACACAGACACAAAACAGCATCAGGTGTTCAGGGTGTCTGCTAAAATGTTTTCATTCAGTGTGCTGCTCTCAATGACAGCAATTGCATCTGATTCTTCAAGACATTTTCCTCACTTATTACCAATTATTCCAGACGAATTAAATAAGTTTGGGTTTTTAATACAACACGCAGAACAAGCAGTATGTTGCAAAGGTGCTTATCTAGGAGTGGTCATGTATTTTGCACATTTCAAAGCCTTCGGGAAAACTCAGGCTGCCACCTGGCTCCAAGGCTGCACATCTCATCGAGAGTTCCAGGTGTTGGAAAATACTTGTGCTACTGCCAGGTAAACACCACAGAACCTCCAGCAAAACTTCAGTTTTAACAATTTGGCTCTAGTTGAGCCAACACTTAAGCATATGCCTGTCTACTAAGGAACCAAGTGCACCGTTCGCTTCACAGTGGCATTATTCTATGTTTACAGAGAATACATAAACAAAAGCTTTACTGAAAAACAAAAATCATTTAAGTTAACAAAAAGGGCTCATCTTCCTATATACTTTCCACATCTGTTCTTACCAAATGGCTCGCTCACACTCTTCCTGGGCCAGCATTCCGTGTTACATTTCTCCCAGATACACTACCAGAACAGCAGCTTTTCAGAGCCAGCAGGTTCTCTACCTGTGGCTAATTCCAGGAATTCATCAAGGTATTTCTCAAAGGGGCCTATAAAGTGTTAAGATTAGCCTGTAAATATGCACTTATGCATAACTCAGACTGGTAAACCCTTACTTATCATCATATTGCTCACATTATGGTAACATCTAACGCTCCGTTCAAGGATTAGGACTCCTCTGTAATTGTTATTTCAGAGACAAACAAATAACATTGATGTTTCTTTAATGCCAATAAATGACACTGACGTCCACAACGATTAGCAAATAAAAGAATGAACAAAAGCTTGCTCTTGAAAATCTTAAGGAAAATGCACCTGTTAGTCTCTTCAAACTAGAAGAGCACAGATATTCACAAAGGAAAACTTATGTGACTTGGATTTGCATTCCAGCAAGACACTCATTTGCTGAAACAATTAGAATAGACAGCCTTTTGACTATCAGAGAAACAGCAGTTCTGGTACTCTGGTCCCAAGCAGCACAGTGCTACCAACCCTTTATTCCAGGAATAAACAGAAACAAAACCACAACACAAATAAACACAAGAGTTCAGAATTGATAAGCATTGACTGGGAGCAACTCCTGGGTTGTCTTCCTTCCCCTTGCGAGCCTCCTATTAAGAACATACCCAAAGCTAAACTTTCCCCACAGTGTGCTTTCTGTTGGAATTCCAGCTCAATAGCCTAAATTCCCTAAAATGCAAACTAACATTTTCTTTTGTACTTTTGCTTTTAATTAATCTAGCCACTTGATGATTGAAGGACAAATTCACTCTCCCAGCTCTAACTATATCCTATTGCCAAACTTTCTATTCCCATGATTTACTGTAAATTAAACAGCCATGGGTATCAGTTATAAGCAGCTTTGATGAAAAAAACACTTTTGAAGCACTCATTCCAAAGGCATTTTAAACTCTTGCATTAAGCTCATTAATGTTGTCGGAATGTTGGTCTAACATAGCGAAATGAGTGAGCAGCCAACAGAGATATCATTCTGTGGAACAGTACTTAATTTTCATGCCATATTCCCAAAAAAAGCTGTCCTTTATACTTGTGACAGAAGAGAGCACTGAGAAGACAGATGACTCGCACACCTAAAATTTTTGCACCAATGCAAATTAACAGTAAGTAAACAGATTCCACTCCAATTAGAACACATCCAGCTCCAGGGGAGATCATTCCTCAGGTCTATTGTCTCCACTTTGATTGCGCAACCAATATCTTTTAATTCAGACATGCAGAAACTTACAATCGAGTCCATCACCACTATGGATTAATTCACTGTCAGCAAGTACATTCCAAGCAGGGACACACACCATGTTCGCCTTGAGAAACAGAACTTCAAACCTCCTCTGATTCCAATGCAATCAACGCAATTGTTAGTATTTTCCTACGTTAGTCAATAACAGAAATTTAAAAGCCAGAGGAAAATTAAAATTACTTTGCTGAGAAAAAGTGAAGCCTAGAAGTGGACAGCAGGCACTGCTTCCCTCATCCTCAGCCACAGCTCCCAGATGTGCCAAGTCCACTGCGGTTCACTGAACCGGGGCAACCACCAGCGGGGCAGGGATGACACTGAAAATGCCAGAAAAATAAACTCTAAGATTCATTTTGGTGTTTCAAAAAGCAAGCATCCTTTAGGAGACCTGGGCAACATGATGGAGTGATCTCCATCCATCGTGTGCAGCCAGATGAGAGCTGCAGACAGGAGGTATTCCCCACTTCCGTGCACATGGATTAACTCTCCCAGAAACCTTACGCATCTTCCATTACTTTCCAAGGACTAAGTTTAATGTTATTACGACCTTCACAACAGCCGAATCTCTCGCTAGTTTGGAGGTCTGAAGCCAGCTCTGCCCGACCTCGCCTTTGAGATGGGGAAGAGACTGCGACCAGAGGGGATCGCAGAAGACATTCTGTTCAGCAGGGATCAGACCGCACACAAGGTGCTGTCATCTCCCAAGAATTAACAGTGTCTGGGAAGATACTGCTCCAAAGAAAACACCGTCTCAGAGGAGTCTAACTTGGAAAGAATACAATTACTTAGAGGAAACTTAATTCCACTTCGGCTTAAAGCAAAGATATCGCACTTCTCGTCACAGTGACCGCTTCTGGCGCCGGGACAGGCACCGGCGGACGGAGCAGCAAGGCGACGCCCTTCTCCCACCACGATCTCGCCTGTTCTCTCCCTGCGAGAAGCCTCTAAGCCTCTCCCAGGAGTTCGCCACCCCCTCCCACCCCTCGAAGCGCACAAAGCCCCATCCAGGCGGGACGCAGGGAGACGGAGGAGGAGGACGAGGAGGAGGAAGAGGAGGAGAAGAAGGCGGCGCGGCTACCTGCCGGGGCAGCGCCTCCGCCCCGCTCCCCGCCGCCGGGGCAGGGCCACGCCGAGCTCAGGGCTCCGGGGCAGCCGGTAGCGCCGGGGCACGGTCTCCTCCAGCTCCCACCGCCGCCAAAACAGCGGCTCCTTCTTCCCAGCCCGGCGCGCAGCATCCCCGACACGCCGCGCAAAGGTGCGCGCCCCGCGCAAGCGCTGCTGGCCACCGCCCCCTTCCTCCCCATTCCTCCTCCTCCGGCACCGCCCCCGGGTTGTCCTGCCGCGGGGTTGGAGTCGAGCGTCGCGTCGCTCCTCCTGCAGCAGCCGGGAGGCTCCTCTCCGTTGGCAGGAGTCGCTAGGGCTGCTCTAAGAAGGGACAGTCGTGACGGGGAGGTCGCAGCTCCACGTGGTCCCACGGATGGCCCCCAGGGTAACCGAGTTAAAGCTCTGTCTCACGGGGAATTACGGCGCTGAAGGAAGAAATGATCTGTTGCAAGTTGCTAACCTATTATATATTTCGATAGTACATAGAGGTTTTCTGATTTTAGAACTGAAATCTAGGATTAGCTTGAATAACAACTTTTTTGCTAGCCTCTGCCTGGATACTTTGGCTATGTCAGTATCCCAAACCAAATAATCCAGGTCCTGGAGTTACGTAAGGATCTGGGGCGTACCATCAGAACAGCAGTCTTCCTACTCCGGTACCTCCCAGCAAGGATACTCCAGTGACAAGGTCTCCACCTTCCAAAGCACAGCGTTTCCCTTGAAGTTCAGCATGAGCCTTTTTCACTTGTGTACAGTATCACGAAGCAGAAGCACGGAACACAGGCAGGAGTCTAGAATCATAGAATCACATCATAGTTTGAGTTGGAAGGGACCTTAAAGATCATCCTTTTCTATCCCCCTGCCATAGGCAAGGACATCCCACCAGACGAGGCTGCCCGAAGCTCCATCCAGCCTGGCCTTGAACACCTCCAGGGATGGGGCAGCCACAACTCCTCTGAGCAACGTGGGCCAGTGCCTCACCACTCTCATGCTGAAGAAATTCCTCCTAATGTCTAGTCTAAATCTGCCCCTTTCCAGTTTATAACCATTCCCCTAGTCCTGTCACTTCAAGCCTTTGTAAGCAGCCCCTCCCCAGCTTTCTTATAGGCCCCTTACAAGCTTAAAATAAGAAATTTTAACAAGGCTGCAGCTAGAATCATAGAATCATAGAATAACCAGGTTGGAAGTGACCCACCGGATCATCGAGTCCAACCATTCCTATCAAACACTAAACCATGCCCCTTAGCACCTAGTCCACCTTAAACCCCTCCAGGGAAGGTGACTCAACCACCTCCCTGGGCAGCCTGTTCCAGTGCCCAATGACCCTTTCTGTGAAAAATTTTTTCCTAATGTCCAGCCTAAATCTCCCCTGGCAGAGCTTGAGGCCATTCCCTCTCATCCTGTCCCCTGACACTTGGGAGAAGAGGCCAGCACCCTCCTCTCGACAACCTCCTTTCAGGTAGTTAGAGAGAGCAATGAGGTCTCCCCTCAGCCTCCTCTTCTCCAGGCTAAACCACCCCAGCTCTCTCGGCCACTCCTCATAAGGCCTGTTCTCCAGCCCCTTCACCAGCATCGTTGCTCTTCTCTGGACTTGCTCCAGAACCTCAACACCCTTCTTGTGCGGAGGGGCCCAGAACTGAACACAGGATTCAATGAGCGGTCTCACCAGTGCCCCGTACAGAGGGAGAATAACCTCCCTGGACCTGCTGGTCACGCCGTTTCTGATACAAGCCAAGATGCCCTTGGCCTTCTTGGCCACCTGGGCACACTGCTGGCTCATATTCAGTCAGCTCCTGTCTAGCCTGGTCTCAACCCTCTCCCCCTTCACATCTAGTTTAAAGCTCGGTTTATGAGCTTAGCTAGGTTTTTAGCAAGGGCTTTAGTCCCCCTAGGAGACACACGTGTCCCATCCTTAGTAACAAAGCCTGGGGGTGCGTGAGCCACCCCATGATCAAAGAAGCCAAAGCCCCTCTCCTCACACCAGGCTAGGAGCCAGGCATTAATTGAATTCTTCCTGACTTCCTGCTCCTGTGTATTTAGCCTTGGGATGGAGCAGAATACTATTTGAGCCCCAGAACCCTCCATCATTTTCCCAATGGCCCTGAAGTCTTTCTTAATGGCTTTGGTCTTTCTGTTTACTAAATCATTATTACCAGCTTGGACTACTATCAGAGCATAGTAGTCTGTCTCGTGGACCAGGGAAGGAAGTTTTCTAGCTACCTGCTTCACTGATGCCCCCGTCTTTCTGCTTCATAGATCATTTATAATGATTTATTTCCTTTTATTCCCAGTTAGTGTGGATAAACATTTCTCCAGAAGACAAAACACTAAACCACACTCTGGCATTCACCTTGATTTTCTGGGAGAGGTTGACTTCGGCAAAGTGATCTGCGGCTTCATAGGAAGAAAGAAAAAAATCCATTTCTGAAAATCAAGCCTTTCTTTTAGAGAAACCCATGCAGTTCCCATTTGCTGACTCTCTTCATGTGTTGCAAATGAGTGGGGATGGCCTGAGCCCGACTGTTTCTTTCTCATTACATTTGGGACGTGTTTGCTTGCCTCGTGGGCTGTGTTTTGAATGTGTTTGTTTAGTTTCTCACTGTTTGCCATACTGGCTTCTTTATTCTTTCCCTTCTGAGTTTGCGGCATATTTTGTCTTGCATCTGCATTCTGCTTTGCTCAGCTGGGCTTAGCATCCTGATTGTATGAGGATATGTCTTTTGTCACTTTAACCTCTCGAGGGTTAGTGCTCTGTTGAAGAGACACACTGCAGAGATGAAGTCCAAAAATCAAAACCCTAAAATGAAGTCCTACTGACAGCAAAAAGAAAATTAAAAACAAAACCAAACCCCCCAAAGCGTAAATAAATAAATAAATAAATAGAATTAATAAAATCCATGAAACAGGCGCAGGATCAAAAAAGCTGCATAATTTCTTCCCATGGGCATAATGCAGATGTTATTCAATAAAAGAATCATGTTTAAATATAAAAGAATCATATTTATTGCATTGTATAATCACCGTGGTTTTTAATTCAAGAAAAATATGAAAAATCCAGCTTCAGTAATGCACACCTTTCACAGGAGTCCAGACATTTTTTAGCATAGTTTATGGCCATTGAGCAATATGATCCTCTTATCTCCGGTAAAAGTCTACAAGGTTTATCAGCAGCTTTTGACACAAATGAACTTAAGCTCTGCCTGCTTCTCCACGGAAATTACATGGGATCGGTGGGCTCATTCTAAAGTTGAAAACTATCTGCACTCCCTGCAGAAATATCTGAGAGGGTCATATTGGTTATCTTCCTTGCTTCTCATCCCCTCATGAAAAGCTATTTAACAATATTTGTGTCAATGGGATACCTCAGATTTTTTAAATGAACAATTATGTATGTCTCATCATCTGTCTTGAGCATCACAATCATCCAACTATAGATAAGCCTGAGAGTAGTGAATGTCAGAAGGAGTAAAGAAGCTAACTCAAAATAAGTTTGAAGAAAAGATTAGTAGAGCTGACAGATGGTATAGCACTTGAAGGAAATCACGACTTTCCCCTCCTTCCATCACTTGCTAAGGAGAGATTATATATGAGAGTATCAAGAATATCAGCATTCTAGTAATACTTCATTCTGACCAATGTATGAACACCCATGAAGCCATCTTACACTCCCTCCATTTTAATCCATCCTGCTTCTTGGGACTGCAGCATTCATCCCTGTGATTCTCTGTTTCTAAGATGGATCGTGGGAACGCTCCGTCTTTTAAACTGACCAGAAAGCTGCTCAGAAACATTAGCCAGTAGGCCATGCAGTTACGCATCTTTTGAGCTGCAAAGGCAAATGAGAACATGTCAGAACATTTCCCTGGAGCTTAGTATCTCCACATTCAACGTTCAACATGCTGGTCAACAGCAGGCTCAGTATGAGCCAGCAGTGCATCCTGGCAGCCAAGAGGGCAAACTTCATTGTGGGGTGCATCAAGCACAGCATAACCAGCTGGTCAAAACAGGTGATTATCCTGCTGTATCCAGCATTGGGGCAGCCTCACCTTGAGTATGCTATGCAGTTCTGGGCTCTACAATTTAAAAAGGATGTGATGGTCCTTGAATGTATCCAGAGCCAAAGCCAGGGAAGGGGCTGGAAGGCATGTCTTCTGAGGAGCAGCTGAGGAGACAGGTTTGTCTAGTTTGTAGAGAAGGAGGCTGAGGGGCGACCACACTGCTCTCAACAGCTTCCTGAGAAGGGCAAGCGGAGAGGGAGGTGCTGAGCTCTTCTCCTGGTACCCGGTGCACCAGGGAAGGTTTAGGCTGGACAACAGGATGCTTTTCTTTACCAACAAAGTGGTCAAACCCTGGAACATGCTTCCCCAATAGGTGCTTGATGCCCCAAGCCGGTCAGAGTTTAAGAGTCATTTGGAAATTGCCCTTAATACCATGCTTTAGCTTTTGTTGAGCCCTGAATTGGTCAGGCAGTTGGACTGGACATCCTTGTGGGTCCCTTCCAGGTGAACTGTGCTAGCCTATGCTCATCTATGCTAATCTATTCTTCTTCCTACCTCCCCCTTCCCCTAGCAGTACATGCTGGGGAAATCTCTGATGACGCCTCTTCCCAGCCCTGCCCTAGCAGAAGGCATTGAATGGGCAGCCGTGTCTCAGCCCGGGCATTGGCTCAGTCGTGCTGTGGGAAGGAAGCACGTACCTGCTGATGGAGGGGAGGGCTGTGGATCACCTTGAGATAATTTGACCATCTGAACAAATTTGCAAAAAGCAGGTGTGATGTGCAGTTTTTGAAAGCCTTCTGCAACCATCCAGTTGAGCTGGGTTTCCCCAGGACAGCAAACCTCCCACATCTCTGGCACTAGCTAGGCTCAGAGACTGAGCCCTCGGTCTGAAGCATGATAGGCTCCTCCACTAAATGGTTCCAAATCTTGTTGAGGTGAGCAATACCTGTTCATTTCCACGTGGATTTCTTCTTTTTTCTCCTTGTGCTCATTTTTAGAAATGCCTGAGCTGCTTCCCATGGAAGAATTTACTCAAACAAAAGAACCTGAGAACAGGAGTACTCTATCAGAGTGAAGGTCCATCTGGCCCAATACTCGGTCTCCAAAGCAGCCCACCATAAATGCTCGAAGGAGAGGATATGAGCATTGCAAGGCTACTTCTGTCAGGGTCCTGGCAGGGCTCACAGGCCTCCGTGCCTGGCACTGGACTCCCCTGGGACCCCCACCCTCCTCACTATCTCCTGCCAAGGGCCCAGGCGAGGTGGTGTCTCAGCTCAGCCTGGGGCCCTCAGCCCCTGCCTGAGCGATGCTGCAGGGGTGCCCATCTCTGCCCCTGTCTCCTGGATGGACCTGAGACATGCAGTGCAAGGAGCTGCTCTCCTGGGTGGAGCTCTCAGTCCTAGGTCCCCTTTCCCCTTTTCCTCTCCCTCTCCTCCCTCTCCCTCTCCTCCCTCTCCCTCTCCTCCCTCTCCCTCTCCTCCCTCTCCCTCTCCTCCCTCTCCCTCCACTTGAGTCAAATAACAATGAGATTATTTGCCTGAAATGCCAAAAGATTTCAGCTCCAAAAACTATTTCAAGAACACATAACACAAATGATACAAGTGGAAATGGGATTTTATTTTATGTTATTTTCTGTTATTTTTCTGACTCTGTTTCAGAGCCGATGCTCACAAGCATTAACACAACGCATGTGCAGCCTGATGTGCTCTTTAGTTTAGCTTGAAAAAACATTGCTGGCAGCCTGGCACAGGCAAGCCACGGGGCTACAGAAAGTAGCAGCAGGAATACAGGCCAAATGCTCCCTGTTTCCTGAAGAGCAAGAATGTGACGAATGAGGATCAGGAATGGCCACACACACAGAAGAGAAGGAAGAAGTAGCAGAAGTAGCGTGTGGTACCAGGTGACGTTTTCAGAAGCCTAAGATGTATTGATGACAAGCATACTTTTTTCCTTCCAAAACTTGCTCCACTGTTCTTCTTCACTGGTGATGCATGAGAAGCACTCTGGTGCCCGTCCGGTGCTTGTCATGTACCCAGGGAGGGCTGGAAAGCATCAGCTCCTGATGGTGGGGCGAGCCAGGGGCCCTTCCAAGCACAGGGTGGTTTGCACAAGCAAGAACCCGTGGGGAAATGGAGGCAAGGGAAGAGCAGAGCTCACTCCTGCTGAAAAGTTGCAGTGGGCGAGAGCCAGAGAAAGCCAGGGCACAAGCGGTGCCTTGGGGATGCAAGAACAGAGGGCAAGAAGCCAACTGAAAAGGCTCAAAGGAGCCCTGAGTAGGGACTGTGCTCAATGCTACAGAGGAAAAGAAGCAATTCCCCCAGGCCACCCTTGGGGCCTGCGTTGGGACTCTAAGAAAGATTCCTCCCCCCAGATGTGGGGCACGAGGGCCGTGTTCGTGGAGCACGAGCAGCAGGCACCCAGCCAAAATGGCCCAAAGAAGCCCTGGCAAGGGCCTGTGCTCAGTGCTGCAGAGGAAGGCAAAAAACCCCCGGGGAGATTCGCTAGCCCACCGTGGGGAAAAAAAAGCCTTCCTCCCCCAGCTGCAGGTCACAACAGGCCATCTTCATGGTGCATGAGCAGCTGGCAGTGACGCAGACACAGTGGACCAGAGGAGCCCTGACAAGTGGTCACGCTCAGTGCTGCAGAGGAAGGCAAAAAACCCCCAGGGCCAGTGCCAATCTGCCCTGGGGGAAAATTCCTTCCTGACCCCAGAACTGGCGCTAGTAAGCAAGACCTGCTTCCTCATCCTACAGGCTGGTCACGCCTCCCAGGAGATGCCCAAGCCATGTTCTCCCTCAGCCTTGAGCTGTGTCAGGGGCCTTCCAAGAGCGGCCTGATGGCCCTGGACTGATCAACCTTCTCTGATCCTCCTCCAATCCCAATCTCATCCTCTGCCAGTCCTGTACCTCTTCCTGTCCTCTGCTCCTTTGTCCCACTCTTCTCCTCTAGGCTCCTTGCTTCTGCTCGGCTCCTGTCCTTTTCTGCACTCCTCTGCTGTTCGGTTCCTCCGTTTTCTGTGCTCTTCTGTCTTCCTCCATCCCTCACTGCTCTTCTGATCCCCTTCACAACCTTCTTACCCTTCTCCTCACTTCTGATCTTAGCTTTTCATTCCTCTTGCTTCTTCTCTTGGCCCTTCTACTCTGCTTGTCTTCTCTGCCATCTGCTCCGCACTCTTGTGATCTGTGGTCCTTTGCTCCTCTGTTCCTCTACTACCTGTACTCCTCTCTGGCCCTCTGCTCTCCTTCCTGGTCTCTTGCACTCCTCTCTGTGATTTTCTCTGCTCCTTTTTCCTCCTCTGTGTTCCGCTCTGCTCTCCTACCTGCTCTTCTGTGCTCCTACATGCACTCATCGCTGCTACTCTCTGCACTCCTCTCTGTTCCTCTACATTTCTCTCTGGCCCTCTTCTCTCATTCCTTCACTCCTTTCTGCACTCCTCTTTGTGATTTTCTCTAATCCTTTTTGCTCCTCGGCATTCCTCCTCCATGCTCCTCTTTGTGCTCCTACCTGATCCTCTGCGTTCCTTTCCAGCCCTCTTCTCTCATTCCTGTACTTCTTCCCACACTCCTCTTTGCTTTTCTCTACTCCTCTTTGCTCCTCTGTATTCCTCTCTGGTCCTTTGCGCTCCTTTGTGCTCCTCTCTGCACTCCTACTTGCTCCTCTGTGCTCCTCACTGCTGTTGTGCTCTCCTCTCTGGCCCTCAGCTCTCCTTCATGCATTCCTTCCGGCACTCCTCTGTACCATTTTCTCTGCTCCTCTTTGCTCCTCTGTGTTCCTCTCACTTCCTTTGCCTCTTCCTCCTCTGCACACCTCTCTGGTCCTCTTCTCTCATTCCTTCACTCCTTCCTGCACTCCTCTCCATGACTTTCTCTGCTCCTCTTGGCTCCTCTGCGTTCCTCTCTTTTCCTTTGTTCTCCTCCATGCCCTCTCTGTGCTCATACTTGATCCTCTCCATACCTACCTGTGCTCCTCTCTGCAGTTCTTGTCTCCTCCCTGCTCCTCTGCTCTCCTTCCTGTACTCCCTCCTGCTCCTCTGTGCTCCTACCTCTGCTCCTTCCTGTAACTCGCTCTGCACTTTTCTCTGCTCCTCTTTGCTCCTCTCTGTTCCTCTCTGCTACTTCATGCTTGTCCATGCTCCTCTCTGCATTCCTACCTGCTACTCTGCACTCTTACCTACACTCCTCCCTTCTGCTCTGCTCTCCTCTCTGCACTCTTCTCTAGCCCTCTACATTGTAAGAGTGAAAGATACCATGAATACCATGAAAGAGTCCAAATAATCTGAAAAGGGGGCAAGAGCAACAGGCAAGAAGCCAGCTGAAAAGGCCCAGAGGAACCCTGGCAAGGGGCTGTGCTCACGAAACAAATCTCACGGGCCACCCTTGGAGCCTGGGCTGGGAGTCCAAGAAAGCTTCCTCCCCCTGGAAGTGAGGCACGAGGGCCACCTTCAAGGAGCACAGGAAGCAGGCAAACAGCCAAATTGGAGCCCTGGCAAGAGGTCGTGCTCAGGGCTCCTCAGGAAGGCATTCCCTTGCTCTCCAATCCTATCCAGCTGAAAAAGCCTGACAGCCTCAGGCACCTCCATGAGACAATGGCTCTCCTCACCTCCATCACCTTTGCCCAGCCTCTAGGTGTCCTTCCTCATTCCCCTCCATGGAATCCCACTAGCAGTTCTAGGGCTTCCTCTCTGATGTGCTCAGGCTGCCTGCCTGGCCAGGTCTGGCAGCAGAACACAGGATGATGACGCTTTCTTTCCCCTGAGGCATTGTGATGTCAGCGTTGCCGGGTGATGGCCTTGTGACATGGAGGTGACTGGCCTCTGCCATGCACAGCCCCATGTGCCCACTGTCCTTCCATCCATCATCCTTTCGAATAAGGCCTCTGGTCTCCTCACTGCACTCCTTGCTGTGCTCCCCTGATCTCTGTTGTACTCTATGCTGCTGTTCATTGCTCCTTGCTGCACTTCTCCATGCTCCTCTCCACTCTGCTCTTCTGCAGCACCTCTCTCCTCTAGGCTCCTCTTGGCTCCTCTGCTTTTTTTCCTCCTCTACCTGCCCCTGTCCTCCTCCATGCTTCTGATCCACTTTTTCTGAATGCACCATGCTGCTCCAGTCCACTCCTCTGTGCTCCTCTCTACACAGACTTGTCCTCTCAGCTCCTCGCTTACTGCTCTGCTCCTGTCCTTTGCTGTCCACCTCTGTCCTTCTCTATCCTCTTGCACTCTTCATTCACCAGCTGTGCAAGGCAGTTGTCTTCCACACACTCCAGGAGCCTCCTAGACTGCTTCCTTTCTGCTCTGTTGTACTTCCAGCAGATATCAGGAAGATTGAAGTCTCCCACAAGAACAAGAGGCATTGATCTAGAGATTAACCCCAGCTGTTTATAGAAGAGCTCATCAGCTGCTTCTCCTTGGCTGGGTGGTCTGTAACAGGCTCCCATCACAAAATCTACCTTCTTATGGGCTCCTCTGATTTTAACCCACACGCACACAATCTCCTCATCGCCACAATCCATCTCACTGGTATCCAAGTCCTCCCTTACATAGAGGGCTACCCTGCCTCCTCTCCTACCCTTCCTATCTCGCCTGAAGAGTTTGTACCCCACCACAGGTGAACTCCAGTTAAATGAGTCATCCCACCACGTTTCCATGATGGCAATAACATCATAACCTCCTTGCCCTACAACAGCTTCCAGCTCTTCCTTCTTATTCCCCATGCTGTGTGCACTGGTGTAAATGCACTTCAGCTGAGCTGCTGAGCCTTCAGCCCTCTTAGAGGGAACAGAGTTTGTTCCCAATTGCCTGGTAACTGGAGTAGCTAGCTCCAGAGTGCCTGTATCTCCCTTACCACCCCCAGGTGTGTTCTCCCCCACTTTCTGTGTGGTGATGTACTGGTGGTCCTCACCAGCACACTCTCTCTGAATCACCAGTGCCCCATGTCCAGGCTCGCTCCTGTCTAGCCTGGTCTCAACCCTCTCCCCCTTCACATCTAGTTTAAAGCTCGGTTTATGAGCTTAGCTAGGTTTTTAGCAAGGGCTTTAGTCCCCCTAGGAGACACATGTGTCCCATCCTTAGTAACCAAGCCTGGGGGTGCGTGAGCCACCCCATGATCAAAGAAGCCAAAGCCCCTCTCCTCACACCAGGCTAGGAGCCAGGCATTAATTGAATTCTTCTTCCTGACTTCCTGCTCCTGTGTATTTAGCCTTGGGATGGAGCAGAATACTATTTGAGCCCCAGAACCCTCCATCATTTTCCCAATGGCCCTGAAGTCTTTCTTAATGGCTTTGGTCTTTCTGTTTACTAAATCATTATTACCAGCTTGGACTACTATCAGAGCATAGTAGTCTGTCTCGTGGACCAGGGAAGGAAGTTTTCTAGCTACCTCCTTCACTGATGCCCCCGGCAAGCAGCAGACTTCTCTGTGGAGCGGGTCTGGTCTGCAAATGGGTCCCTCCATTCCTTTTAGGAGGGAGTCCCCAGAACAATCACCCTCCTCTTCTTCTTAATGGAGGATGTTTTTATCTTTTTCTGAGGGTGGTGCAGCCTAGGGAAAGATTCTAGGCTGTTGGAGCCATCATTCTCAGGATTGGATTCTACCTGCAGCACATGGTACTTTTTCACCAGGGGGATCTCAGGTTTTGCTGTCTGGTTGTGGGGAGCAGGTTTCCTTCATCTGGCAGGAACTTGCTGCCATTCCCCACCTCTTGTAACCCCAACCTTTCAGTTTGCAGGTGGATGGTGTTTGGACACACCAGCTCCAGCAGCCTGCTGAGTTAGTGAGAGGGCACTGCTCCACTGGTCCATCTCCCTCTCAAATGTTAGAATGTGACTGTATCTAATTAAGCCATATTACAAGGACTAGCACAATGATAAGAAAATGAAAAGCCATCTAGGACCAAATGCAACCTTGAAGAGGTGCCCAAGGAATCTAAGAGCATGTGCAAGAACGAGAGTTGAAAAGTTCAGCTGTGAGGGAGACCTACGGCCTTCATCCAGAGACCCTTGAAGACCCCAAAGGGCAGAGGGCATGTGCCAAGGGGAGGGCGCTTATGTAAATAAACTCCAGGATCTGATTATAATAGACACACCTGTTCCAGGAATAGTGATGGATATGTGTGCTTTGACTGTATATCACTGCAAAGCCCGACTATGCTTCTTTCTTTGCCTTAAACATTTTGTCTGAAGGCTGCCCATTTGTGTGTTCATTTTGTGGCACCAGCAAGGAACAATGGAGGTGATGCAGCAGCAGAGCTCCCCAAGGATGGAGCTTGGGTTATCACCTGAGGGCCTTGTCTGTGGAGCCGCACAGCTTGGCTCTCACTCCCACACTCACGCTCTGTCTCAAGCATCACTTTGATTGGACCAGCCTGGACCACGCAGCCTGGAAGAAGCTACTGCTGCGACTATATTCCCCAGGAACTGCCGCTGCCATTGATGTGCTGATTTCTTTCCTTCCCCTTCTCTCTCTTTCTCTCTGTCTCTCCCATTACCTTACGGTGTGCATGTCGGATCGGATCCAAGTGACTTTGGTTGCGTTCAGGGATCAGATTGTGATCTGAACAGGTTGGGATTCGTTTCTGTAACTTTGGCATATTTCACCCTGTTGTCTTGGCTGTGCACTCGAGTCCTGGATGCGAGCGTGTGGCTTGTGGGTCCAGGACATGACATTCGACTTTGTGAATTGTACTGGAACTTGCACGCACACTAGGTGGAGAGATCCCCTGCATGCCCAGCGTTACATTGAAGAATAACTTACTACTCAAATTGGCATTGATTATTGAGTCTGGCTTTTCACAGCATCAGCTGCTTCCTTGCTGTCAATGGACTTCACCAGACCATTGATAGTAGCTCTAAGGTGAAACAGAATATGGCAATGATCTGTGTATTATTGTCCAGTCCTTAGTCCACAGGTGAAATAGTTGGGTACCGTCAGGCAGCTCTAGGGAGTGGGTTGCCACATTCATGACTACATGTCATAAATATGACACAAAAATTAAGCCAAAACATCGTGCAATAGGATGCCATTGTGTTAGCAGTATGTACTTAACACCAAGACAGATTGTGACTGTATCACCTAGGTTCTGCCTATACTGAGCTCATTCCGATTCATGTCCATATCAGCCAGAACAGTGTGTGTCTGTACCAGCCATGTGGGTGTGTTCTGTACTTGTCAATGTGCACATCCTTTTGTTTACGCACGGATGTGAACAGCTGTAACATCTCTGTAACTTCAGCTATGTACCATTGCGGTTGTTAAGCAACTCTTAATTAGATAAGGGACAACATGGTATCTCTTAATGATTATAACAAGTCATGATGCGCTCACACCAGCCATGTCAGGTAGGCAGGCCACCTCTAACATGGAAAAGGATCATATACCTTGCACGTGATCACTAAATAGTCTCAGTTAAAAGGATGTCTCTCCTTTTTTTCTTAGTCTGCAGGACATGGGTGGCTCAGCTTTGTAAACAGGGAAGCATCTTGCAGATTTGTGGCAATTATTCCAGCTGCTGTGTAAAACCCTCAGTATTTATACAAAATAGGCTTAAGGTTTTTTGCTGCGACATCTAGTTCCTCGACAAACCAATATTTGATGGCTAGAAATGTGTACATCTAGTTTGGTGTACAGGCTGTGACATACAACATTGCCAAGATGGACTGAAAGTAAAATATTTCTGTCACCATTTTCCGCACTTTGAAGGCAGGGCATTGTCCTGAACACTGTTAGATCCCCTCACTGTCACATGGTAGATTCTTTGTCTCAGTTTGGCTTCACTGAAGGTGCAATGTTACTTACAGAGTAAGCTGTATTTTCAATTGCATATAACTATGGAAGGGTTAACTGGAATTGACCTTTGAATGCTTCTTCCCCTAGCTAAGTACTTTCAGACTATTTTTAGTTTGTGTTAGGACAGAGTGGAAGGCTTGTCATATATGAAAGCTATAGTGTCTCTTGGCTCTGTAATAAGACAAAAAAGCCTGCACAGAGGCTCAGCATTTATTTATGAGGAATACACTGCAAGGGTAAGATGACAGCTGCATCTCAAGAGTAGTTAAAACTTCTGGCTGCTTGAAAATGAGCATTATGAATAGCACAGTCTCAGCAGGGTTGTGTGACAGAGGTCCTGTATGCTGAGGAAGGACATAAGGAAAATCTTCTACATGACAAGTTTGTTTGACATGCTATGTGTAAAAAAAAAATAAAAAAAAATTATGTGGATGCTTAGGAACCAAGAAGCAACTGAGCTTTGTCAACAAGGAATTCATCAGCAAAACTATCCTAGTATAACTCAACGTGTATATAAGTATGTATTTCCAATTTATTTTGTGTAAAAAAATGTTAAAATTAAAAGATGCACTTTTCTGGACTAAGAGTGATCAGATAGAGAAATCAATGCATTGATAAACTATCTTCTGTGGACATGGCATTCCTTCTGTGCATAACAATAATAGCAAGTCTGCCTTCTAGAGAAGATAAAACAGTGAAAGATTAACAAAAAAAATCTAAGTAGGCAGGTTTAGTCTCTGTTCATTTTAAAATTGCAAACATATTGCTCCATGTTTTCACTGGGAGGTTTTAAAACAGTGGAGAGTTCACTGAGACCAGAAACTGACTCATCTCCCTTTACCCATCCTACTCTCCCCGCAGGGAACCTGAATGAAAATCCACCTGTTTAAAGCCAAAGAAAAGCAAGACTTACAAAGTCTTGAAACATCCTGCTTATTTTATTAGGGAACTCCTGTTTGCTGCTGTTATGAAAGGCCTGTTTAACTTTTATACATTGCAATGTCCTAAAATCAAGTAGTGCTTTGTTGTACTGATAGAAATCAAAACAAAACCCTCTTTAATATTTTTCACCTGTTAAGGATTTGCATTAACATAGCTGAGAACAGAACAGGAATGCTAATAAATAACATTGTTCAATTGAGCTTACGTCACTAAACATGAGGTTCTCCTCCAGGAGAGCATTTTCCCTTGAGTTTATATGGGAAGGTTTCATTGCCTGGGCTACCAATCGGCTGAAGAATTGCTGGCAGTTCAAACTGATTTTAAAAACGCCTTTCCATTGAAGTACTCTATATGACTAAATGTTATAAAGACTACAATGACTAAATGTGCTATTGTCTGTGTTTTCGATTGGGATTGCTGTAACATATGTAGTATTTGCAGGCTCATATACTAAAAGACTACACAAGAAAGGAGTAAAAATAAGCATATAGGAAGTTCCACAAAATGTGAGGCCAAGATTTCTTTGCTTTACAGAGATTGATTTTGTTGATTTTTATCAGCTGCAGAACCATGGGCATTCACTTACATCTACAGAGAGCTCAGAAATACCAGGGTTTATCATTCTGCCTGACAGTTTAACAGGCACAGCTGCTACACCTCTCTAAGCCTTCCTGAATTCAGATTATTAAAAGGGGGCTACAGGAAAGCTGAGGATGGGCTCTTTATCAGGGATTGCAGGGACAGGATGAGGGGTAATGGTTTTAAGCTGAAAGAAGGGAGATTTAGATCAGATATTAAGAAGTGGTGAGGCACTGGAAGCAGTTGCCCAGAGAAGTTGTGGATGCCCCATCACTGGAGATGTTCAAGGCCAAGTTGTATGGGTCTTTGAGCAGCTGGATCCAGTAGAAGGTGTCCCTTGCCCATGGCAGTGGGGGTGGACCTGGATGATCTTTAAGGACCCTTCCAACCCAAACTATTCTATGATTCTTTGATAAAACTGCAGCAAACACCCTTTTCCCTTGTGCGTACCTCCCTTGGATCAGTTTTCTTTAACACAGTGCTGAAGTGCTGTGTGATTTTACTTTGCCTTTGTTGTCATGCATCTTGGAAGCTGCCCTATCCACGCGTGGCTTTCTGGGACATAAGTAGGGAAAAGGAGTGCTCTTCTAAGAAGAATTAAGCTGAAGCTCCTTTAAGCAGAAATGAGAGCATCTGTTGGGAGAAGAGAGCATCCATTTGAAGTCTTTGCAGTGCAGTGAAGGCTTTAATTTGTATAAAGTAGTTTTCTGAGGAGCTGTCAACAACAGGTTCTGTGAGTAATGTTTCTTTCAGATGGTTAACTGACACATGCAGTGCAGACAGCGATACAGTCTCTCCCCTTCTAAAATGCAAGGTCCAACAGAGAGCTGGGGCCAGCTCAGAATTAGCAAGAGTTTTGGCTGTTGTGAAGTTCATAGTAACATTGAAACAAGTCCTTGGAAAGTAACAGAATATGCATAAGACTTATGGGAAAATTTACACACGTGCAGGTAAGTGGGGAATACATCCTATCCCAGGTCTTGTCTCCCCGCACACGATGGATGGAGATAACTGCCTTGTGTGGCCCTGGCTTGATAAACGATGCTTGCTTTCTGAAACAAGTCTTGGAGCATTTAGTTGTTGGCATTTTTGGTATCAACATTACAATTGGTCCTTGGAAAGTAATATAACATGCATAAGATTTCTGGGAGAATTTATCCGTATGCATTTAAGTGGAGAATACATCCTTCCTCAGCTCTTGTCTCGCTGCGATGGATGGAGACCACTGCCCAGCCCTAATGAAGGGTGCTTGCTTTCTGAAAGTCCAAAACTCCTTCTCCCGAGTGACAGGCGATAGGACGAGAGGGAACGGCCTCGAGCTGCGCCAGGGCAGGTTCAGGCTGGACATCACAAAAAATGCCTTCACTGAAGGGTTCTCGGGCACTGGCACGGCTGCCCCGGGAGGCGGTGGAGTGCCCATCCCTGCGGCTGTTTAAAAGACGGGCAGGTGAAGCGCTCAGGGATAGGATTGTGGACAGGTGCGGCTGCGCTCGATGACCCGCAACATCTTTTCCAACCCAGCGCTCCCACCGTTTCCCGGCGCTCTCGACCCCGCCCCGGCCCGGAACCTTTAGCAGCCGGAACGTCGGGGACGGGGGAGTGTGGGAGTGGGGCCTGCGCGCGCCACCCGGAAGCGCTGAGGTGCCGGCGGCGGCTGCGCAGGCCTCGTCGCCGCCCGCCATCGCCCGGCAGGGCCCGCAGCCATGTACCGGCCGGGCCCGCGCCCCTCGCCGCCTCCCTACGCGGGCGGCGGGTTCCGGAGCCCTCACTCCGGCGGGAGCCCAGCGCCGGTCTCCCCGCGGGGCTTCGACAGCCCGCGCCTCACGCCGCCCTTCGCCCACCGGCCGGGCCCCTACGGCGGCGGCCCCTCGCCCCGCGGGCGGCTCGGCGGCGCCTCGCCGCGGGGGCAGACTCCGCACCGCCCGCATGGCGCCAGCCCGCGATACCCGCCTCCCTATGGTGGTGGTTCCCCGGCTGGGGCTGCCCCCAACCCGCTGCAGCACAGGCGCTCGCCCGGGGGCTTCCAGAGGCACTACCAGGTACGGGACGAGGCAGGGCTACGGCTCCGCTCGGCGGGCCGGGAGGGAGGGAAGAAGGGAGGGAGGGAGCTCCGTATTTGGGATAAATTCTCCCAGAAATCTTCTGCGTTCTCTGTTACTTCCTAAGGACTAAGTTTAGTTGTAGAATAACTAGGTTGGAAAAGACCTCTGAGATCATCGAGTACGACCGGTCCAGTCTGCCACTAAACCACATCCTTAAGTACCTCGTCTTTTAAGCATCTCTAGGGATGGTGACTCCACCGCCTCCCTGGGCAGCCTGTTCCAGTGCTTGATGACCCTTTTGGTGAAAAATCTTTTCCTAATGTCCAGTCTGAACCTCTCCTGGTGCAGTTTGAGGCCATTCCCCCTTTTCCTATTGCCTGTTTCTTTGGAGAAAAGACCAGCACCCAGCTGTCTACAACCTCCTTTCAGGTAGTTGTAGGCAGTTATAAGGTCTCCCCTCAGCCTTCTTTTCCCTAGGCTAAACAACCTCAGTTCCCTCAGCAGCAACCTCTAAAACTTGTTCTCCAGACTCTTCACCAGTTTTGTTGCTCTTCTCTGGTCATGCTCCAGAACGTCAAACAGCCTTCTTGTAGTGAGGGGCCCAGATTTGAACAATATTATTATGAATTTCACAGTAGTCAAAACTCTTGCTAATTTGGAGCTAGCTCTCTGTCTGACCTTGCATTTGAGATAGGGAAAGGCTGCAAACAGGTGATTACAGAAGGTGCAGCATCCATTCCCTCTGCCACCGTTTTCAGGGGAGAGCGAGACTTGCACTGCACTGGGCAACATATGCCTTCCCCTCCTTCTACCCCTGTAGAGAGGATGGAGTGACCCCTACTCAGTTCAGGAAAGGGAGGAGGGCCCCTGGCCTGGCAGAGGCTTCTTGCGAAGATGCAAGGACTCATCAGTGCAGCGTTCTTCCCTTTTATGTTCTGGCTTGTGATGGTAGAGATAAAACTGAACACTGCCCAGGGAGGTGTCCCTGCCCATGGCAGAGGGGTTGGACCTGGATGATCTTTAAGGACCCTTCCAACCCAAACTATTCTATGATTCTTTGATAAAACTGTAGCAAACACCCTTTTCCCTTGTGTGTACCTCCCTTGGATCAGTTTTCTTTAACACAGTGCTGAAGTGCTGTGTGATTTTACTTTGCCTTTGTTGTCTTGCATCTTGGAAGCTGCCCTATCCACACATGGCTTTCTGGGACATAAGTAGGGAAAAGGAGTGCTCTACTAAGAAGAATTAAGCTGAAGCTCCTTTAAGCAGAAATGAGAGCATCTGTTGGGAGAAGAGAGCATCCATTTGAAGTCTTTGCAGTGCAGTGAAGGCTTTAATTTGTATAAAGTAGTTTTCTGAGGAGCTGTCAACAACAGGTTCTGTGAGTAATGTTTCTTTCGGGTGGTTAACTTGGGGGGTGTGAGTAAACAGTGCAAGTATGCATGGCAGTTCTTGAGATGGTACCGCCTTTATATATGTAGGTGGCTTTATGCAATAGTAGGGAAACATTAGAAGTGTTACATGACACATGCAGTGCAGTCAGTGATAAAATTTTCAGGTGCTCTTACTGACAGTTTAAGGATTAAAGTGTAATAGAAATGAAATCTTAGTAGCAATGAGTAAAATCTTAATGTATCTGCACTGCGTAGTCACCTTTCCATTCAAAAATAGTCTTTGGTTACTTTTTTACAGTGTAGATGACTATTCTTACAGGAGTCTCATAGTTAGTGGTAGGGGATCGTTATGAACCCTCTATATCTTCTATAACATGACAGCAAAGGCTCTCCCAGTGTGGAAGCCTTACAGGTTGCTTAACTTCTGTACGTGTTGAAAAGGCAAAGGATGTAGGGTCTCTGCTGCACATTCTGGAGGGATGGTTTATGTCTCCAATGTCTAGACAGATCAACATACTCAATTAAGATTGTTTTTTTAAAGCCTGCCTTAAATAAACTGTGCAGAAGAATACAGAGGGATCCTTTTGCCTCTAGTGTTAGTAAGAACTGTTTCATGTCAGGATGTGTGGGCAGGAAAAGCCTCGGAGGTTTCATCCTTAGTGTTAAGTGAAAAAACTGACATAAAGTACAAGTTTGAATCCAGTCATAGGCTGTCACAACCTTTTTCTTCTCCCCTTTCCTTCTTGCAGATCTTGTGAATAGTTTAGGAGCACTGATTTGATGGTGCTTTCTAAGACTATGTCTGTAGCTTTGCCTCGGACTGTGGTAATGTGTATGTGTGTACTTTACGTGTATACACATGGGTTGTTTTGCCTGGGAGGGCAAGAGAGGCAATCACAGAGGAGGTGTCATAAACCGGGAGTCTCCATTCTCTTTGGCTTGGGCAACAAGAATCTTGGTCCGTGAGGCCATGAGTAGATACAGGCAGAGTGATTTTTTTTTTTTTTTTTCATTTTCTAAGCATTACATTTCTTGTGAGGTAAATGGCTTATTTCCTTCTCTTCCGTAGATGCTGTGGTTAAAAGACTACAGTGATTTTGAAATGTATGATGCTACAGTCACCTTTGAGCTGAAAATGTTAACTGAAAATATTAATCTCATCAGGAAGTCCAAAAGGCAGTTTATGCTCACTTTAGTGTACTATTAATGACATGTTATCAGTGTTCTGTGCTCAGACTTTCATTTTGTGAAATGAAAGAAAACTTTAAGAAAATATTAAGCTTCATTTTTCCAAAATGTCTGTCTTGAACTTTATGCGGCCAGTACCTTATAGAGCTTTCCACTTTTTTTCCAGAGCTGCCTTTGCTTTGTTGTGTATCTTGAATATCTCCTCTTAGAATTCATTTAGGTGTAGTGTTTCCCTTTCCTCAACAAGAGTTAGTGAACTAGCTAGTAGCAGCAGCTAGTAAGGGATGATAGGTTGAAAACTATTACAAAAAGTAAAAAAAAAACCCCTATCTTGTGAAATAGTATAAGTGTGATGTCTGCATTTCTGTGCATCTGCCAGCAGGTAAAATTACATCAAGTGAAAAAAGCTGATAAAGGGAGTGATTGTCCTCATTTCAAGGCAGCGTTACCACTTTCAGTAACATATTGATAGCACCAAAAGATGGGGTTTTTCTCTATCATAGAGAGATTTGTTTTCTTAAAAAAAAAAAAGTATTGAGCAGAGATTGACTGTTCTTTAAGGAAAGCTCAGTGAGAAAAGGCTGCTGGCACCGGTGACTGCAAAATATAAAATTTTTTTTAAGGTATCTTTGGAACAAAGCGGTTTCTCTCTCACAGAATGGTTTCACTGGCATAGGCAGGACTGTTTTCCTTTTCCACAGGCCTGTAATAGGAATAATCACATTTTGGTTTTTTTAACGCTTATCGAAGGATCTCAATTTTGTATTACATAATAATACATTCCCTAGATTTCAAAAGTGCAAGAATGCTGTTACTGGTGGTCTGCATTATATTGTAGTGAAATTTAATATTATAAAATAAACCCCTCTGAAAGAGTCTTACTGTTGAATTATTTTATTCTGTCACTGGATATCACGGATCATTGTGTCAGTTGAATTTTCTTTTGAGTGCTGCAGACTAGATATAATGTTAAATAACTCCATGCTCAAACTGTTTTCATTGTCAAAGTTACAGAGTCTCCATTATACCTGGTGTTTTAAAGAGTTGTTTGGGAGTTTTTTATTTTGAAGATAGGATGCACTGTATACTACTGCTCTACTACAAATGCTTTGTAAGTAAGACATGGATGTTCCCGCATTTGATTGTGTATCCGTTATTGTCAAGCTTCAGGAGTTCTACAAAGGCATTGAGACTGCCCAAGCAGGGTCCTGCCGCAGCAGACTTTCATGAATAGTTTCAAGGCTCCACAGTTTTCAGTGGAATCTGTTCTGGCTAAGTGTAGGAGCCTTCACCGTATGGCACCACTTCTCAGTTTTATCCAGAAATTTTTCTATGTGATCTATTTACAGATATTCTATAGGGCTTATTAGTCAAATTCAAGTACCTTCACTGCTGGTCCAATAAGTCAGGGGATGGGGAAAGCAACCCTTAATCAGTGCTTTTATGCTCCTTTACAATGTCAGAGGCTGTTAATCAGCCTCAAGTATTCCAGTTCTTATAATCATACAGAATGCAACAAATGTGTTCAGAGACCTAACTACTGTGTATCTGTAATATAGCTTGTTTAACTTTGGCTGAGGCAAATGAATTTTAACAAATACAGTTTTAGACAAATCTTACTCTTTAGGGAAGTGAATGTCAGGTAAAGAACAACGGATAATGCTAACAGGAGAAAAAGGTTATAGCAATTTCCTTTATGTCATAGCTTGCTCTTATAGTTGCAGATTTGTAGCTGGTTTACAGAAACAATTATGGTGATCCTTGATCGTTTGGTTTTTTTTTTAAAAAAAAATCAAATATCAAAAGCTCCGTGCAAAAGATTTTTCTTTTATGCAGTATCTATTTAATCACTTGTTACCATTTTTGTTGCTTGTTTGAATTTATATCAAATAAAGTAACCTGTCCTCAAATTTCACGGAACACTAGTTTGGCTAAAAAAGGGTTGTTTTTCCAGTTAGTTCCTTGGGTTGCTTGTATCTATTCATTTTATAAATTGCTGTGTTAAGTCTGTAAGTACCTAATATCTGACTTCTACTCTCGTAAACATAATCGACTCTTTCTCAGCCTCTAACTCTTTATTCTGTTGAGAGTTAGATGTGTTGCTGATTTAGGCATCATATGAAAAAGGGCACAAGGAGCTTCTCTGTAGTTATGTGCCAGAGTGACGTAAACGAGTATTTTGGACATGGGTTTTTTCCTTACTCTACTCAATTATCAGGAAGATGTGGGTGAGGAGTAGAAATTATCATTAATAGTAAGCTTCAAAGCTCTGCTACGTTAGAAGGAAACTACTTTGGGGGTTTTTTGAGTTTGAATT
This sequence comes from Phaenicophaeus curvirostris, assembly GCF_032191515.1. Classification (NCBI taxonomy): domain Eukaryota; kingdom Metazoa; phylum Chordata; class Aves; order Cuculiformes; family Cuculidae; genus Phaenicophaeus; species Phaenicophaeus curvirostris. Next base: position 36,183,000 of record NC_091397.1, read on the forward strand.
AGTCTATTAAATGTTTCTTTACCTGATGGTTTTCTTCCGAAGGGATCACCCAGGACATCTACTCCATTTGGTACAGCGCATGGCAGAGAGAAAAGAGTGTCTAATGATGTGGAAAACTATTACAGACCTTCAATGCTTGAGGACCCATGGGCTGGCCTAGAGCCAGTTTCTGTTACAGACATAAACCAACAATACAGCAGTGAGCAAACAACATATACTGGTAAAAAAGGGAGGTATTTCAGCTAACACTTTTAAAGGCCAAATAACTCCATCTTGTCAGGAAAACTTTGGGACAAAATCTGTACAGTTACGTAAGATGAACAGTAATCAAGATCTTAGATAATGCTTTTATTTGATCACATCTCCACCTTTTTATCCTACTTTTTTTATTGCATTGGATATTTTTATGTGTGGGAGGGAAAAGGAATGGTAGGAAAAATTACATTTCTGGCTACAGGGAAGTGCCTACCAGCTTTGAAGAACAAAATGTTCTTTAATCACCAGCGACTGATTTCTGACTGTTAAAACCGGTTTCCATATATTTACCTTTTCCATGCCAGATTGTTAGCTTTTTTATTGTAATCTTTAGGAAATGGTATTTTTTTATGTTTCAGCATTTTTAGAATGAAGTAACTTGGAAATAAAATAAAGTTTTGTAAATCCTTGTTTTGTAATGTGTAAAGATTATTTTAGAACTTCTGTTAAGGTGTACACATTAACACCAATCGTACTAGTGAAATTAGGTGACTTCTGTAAATGTATTTGTATGCTGTAGGTAACCTCTGATTTTGTGCATAGTATTTTTTGTTAATTGTATTGTAAAATGAAATTGAAACATGAGTTTTGGCCATCTCAGGAAACAAATGTATTGTCTTTGGAAACTTTAATTTGTTGAACCAGCTCTTGAATCGTAAACATAATTCTGTAATAACTTCTGTATTTTTTTAAAAAATCTTATTTGGAACAAAATTAGACATCGCTGGATTATAACAAGTCTGTTCAGTGGCAGTTTAAGTCTAAGGAGCACATAAAACATCAAGATTTAATAATGGTAAATGCACATGCTGGATCCATCTGTTAGAATAGCAGCAAGTGAATGCAAGTTTGTTATACCGTTGATGATAGTACATGCATTGCATTTTTTTTTTTTAAGTTTCTTAAAATGTGTTTTTTATTTTTACCTATGGCAGGTGTATTTGCCCAGAGAAGTCTTGGTTTGTTTGCATGCATGCCATATTTTTATACTGAAGAGGAAAACAGTGAGGTTTTTTAGAGCTTGTCTATGCCTGGAAGATTCATTCTTAAATCCAGTAGGAAATATTGTAATCAAGAATAAATAAGAAGTAATTCCAGCTGCAGGCATGTTAAGCCTGCAGTGGATATCCAAATTTTTGTTGAACCTACTGTTATTTGTTTGTTGATCTTGGCTTTTTAAATAGTAGGTAGGGAATGAAAACTTAGTTAAAAATAAATAAATAAAAGCATTAGTTCAGATTTCAAAACATATGTTTTGTTTTAAAGCTTTGTATATACTTCACAGGAAACATTTTTGTAGTCCTGAAGCATGGTTAGCTAGAAAAGCACAGGAAATCACATTAGACTGTTGTTAGTAACTTGTCTTTTACTGAGGTAGAATAGTCCTATGTTCTCCTTTATCTCTTTCAATCTAAAATGTCTTGGTTTAATACCACCCTCATGAACAACTTCAGACTGGAAGAGGGGTTAACATGTTGAAATGTGCTAGCTGACAGTCTTGCACTTTTGTGACCATAATCTAAAGTTTGTCACTTGTCTTTACACAGTTGATCTAATTGTTTTATTATTACACCCAGAAAGGCTCCTTGGTGAACTGGGAACGTGATGCCTACTTGATATCATTAAATCCATATTGAATGGTTAAATCTTCATCCCAGAATCAAGCCCACGCCTTAAAGGCAGCAGTCAGTATTGTTATCTGTTAACATATACCAGCAAAACTGAGATGACTTGACAAGTTGTAGATAGAATTTATAAATCAATTAATTGATGTCATTGCAAAAAGATATACATTTTTCTTTTAAAGCACCCTTGTCAGGTGCTTTAAAGCTCACAAAGAAAGTTACAGGGTGCTTAGCCCAGTCATCTTTTTTGTTACTACTTTCTCTGTAATACAATGCAGTTTACTTTGCGCAGTGTTTGGTGATTTTGGGGAAAGATACGACGTTATTTAAGAGACTAAAGTTTTGATGTGTTCCCAGTTAGACGTGAAGAAACTGGGTTTGGAAAAGAGAAAGGAAAGGAAAAGGATTCATGACAGAAGAAAGACTCTTAGAGATGGGACTGCCTATACTGTAGCCAATATCAGCTCCCCTTGCACATTGCAAGGATGCATTTTTCCACTTTGGCTTTGCAGTTGACCCAGGGATCAAAGCCATCTCCTCTGGTAATAACTGTTAACTCCTGGAACCAGGTGTCAGACATCAACGAAGGTAAATGTTCCAGAAAGAGAATTGAGGAAATAATCTTGAAGCATTGTTTAATCGATACAGGCCTTCCACAATGCCATCTGTTAAACTGCTGCTCCAGTGCACTTCAAGATATGACCCAACAGTTATAAGTACATCATACTGCTAAAGCCTCCAATACCTTGGTCAAGAATCAGCAAGGAATTAAAATGTAGATGTAATAAATGTGCTAACCTCATCATGCTGCACCAAAAACTTAAAAGTGATTCACCTTTCTGGCTTTTCTACAGTTATATTAAAATTTCAAAATGTTGTTGTTGAATAGCTGTAAAATGCATGAACACATGTTCAGAACTATAAATATAATCTACTTAAAGCAAATTTAAGCTTTGCCTCTTCTGCTATGATATCCAGGAAGCTTAAGCACTTCCTTCCTCTCTGATTTTTCTCCGTCCCGTATGGTGAACATTTTTTCCCTCACATGTTTTTAATGCAGCTAGGATGTCATTTCCTCATTTGTTACTGTGAAGTGGCTTCATTAACAGTATGGCTCTAGAAATAGTATTTGATGATTAAAAAGTACAGCACAAATATGTCCTTTCGTTGTGAGTCAATGAAACAATAGTGTCTGTGTCTTGTTAACAAAGGGATTCTTCTGTAATGAACACACTAAGAATACAGGCATTGTTCAGCAGACTTCTTAGACTTAAAGGTAAGTCATTTAACTCCCTTTTTCAGAAGTTTGTATTGATATTTTTTCCTATTACGTTTTGTTTGTTTTGTGTTTGTGTGTGAAGTCTGTCTGACTTTCCCTTAAGTTGTTGTAAAGGAGTTGTGTAACTCGTGACTAACTCTCTTCTAGCACAAGTTCAGTTTCATTTGTTGCTGTTTGCTGCTGTGTTTAAGGGCAAGCTGCATCGCTGCTACATTGTGCTAATATCACAGTAAGATATCTTAAGTCCTTGGGGTACTGTTCTCTTTAACATGGAACACACTGGGTGGGGAGTTACCCCACACTGTATACGGTATAATAATTCAAAGATAGTTCATGTTTGGGTTTTCACTGCACCTTTATGGTGCAGAATATTCTTCTTTGGCACTTTGGAGATACTATTCCACATTGAAATTGTGAAACAACTTAGAATGTTAAAATTTCAATTAAAATAGGATTTTAAAAAGTCATGTCAAACTTAGCAATAAGGAATTGAGATGTAGGGTTTTTCTAATGTCAAAGCTAGCAATGCTCTGCAGGGGAAATGGTCAACAGAATGGGTAACTACTTTTACAGTCAGGTTGTTTTTCTTTTCTTGTTGAAGGGTATCTTTATGTGCTCTTCACTTTATTAAATGTGTTAATTAGATGGCTGAGGGGGAGCATTTGAAATCTGCATTATATAGGAAGTCTACGAGTAGCTGTTCAGTTCCCTTCTAAAGAAAATTATAGTCTGGGTTTCAGGCTGTGCTTTTGAGTAATCTCACTGGTGTCAGAGGATTTTCACGTGCAACCAAGATAGGTAAGTTTTTTAGTGTTACAGTTTGAAAATTGTAACATCCCTTTGTCTGCCAGTGCTTTTTACCAACTCTACAATAAACTGCTCTGTTCAGCAATTGCTCTGGATTCAAGCTCATACATGTGCTTTGATGCCTGAGCCAAGACCGTCTCACAGTGAATTAAAGTTGGTTTTACAACGTTATCTTGAATTCTCAAGACTAACAGTTTTGTTCTCCTTTCCCCAAATCTCGGCACCTACCTTCCCCTCATTTTCCTTGTACTAGAACAGAAAAGAGAGGGTTGCCTATCCCAGTTGGTGAACAATGGTGCAATGTTTTTCATGTGTTGGGCTTTTAGAATCTCGTGTACTGATGTACATAGGTAACTACATAAACTTTTATATCATTTGAGATGGCTCAGACAACTTCATACACTAGAAGAAAGGAAAGAAGTTGTGTTAATGCATAACAGTAGTATAATTCCAGCGTTCAGCAGTTAGTTCACAGTTAATATTTTTGTCTACAGTAACTTTTCATCTGAGTGTCTCACTAAGCACAGATTGAATCCGTTTCATTTTCTGCAATTTTTCACTATACTATGTACTTTGCTGACTCAGAGTTCAAGAACACTTCCTCAACCTGGACTTAAAGAATTTTTACAAAACTAGCTGCTGCGTGTTATACCTCAATTCTAGGCCTTCCCTTTGAAGCATTTTAGATCTGGCTGAAAGAGCTTTATCTCATCCTCATTACTTCATGATGACACTAAGAAACCTTTTCCTAGCCCAGTAATCACAGTTGGGGCCACAACAGGATCATCAAACTACCCTTCCTCTCCAAGAGGTTACTCATAGTTTCTTGTCATTCCAATGCAGTGGAGCGCCGGAGGTGTTTTGAGCCAAATACTCATCCATTTCATTTCACCAGCTTTATTTGGGTTACAGCATTTTAAATCATATCAGTGGTTTGCAAAGGGCATATCCTGGATTTTATATTTTTTCAGTGTTATAGATTCTGTTTTGTAATTTAACTCCTAAAACTGCTGCACATTGTATTCTTTTGCAGTAGAACCGTAGGTGAATTCTACTGCCCTTTGTTCACTGATCTGTGGCTGTTGCACATTCTTTTTCTGAACTATAAATTAAACATTCGTGTACGAGAATGTAGTTTCTGTGGCTAAAAGGCTCATACCAGTACAGTTTCAGAGTGGAATTTTTGATATTATTGCCATTAAAATAAGTGATTCTCTGTCCCCTTTTAACAAGACAAAAGTGAAGCAAAAACTTAAGCAGTTGAGATGCCAATGTGGAAATTGCAGTCTGTGCAGTGTGAGATGGACTGTACAAATAGGGATATCATTACTCTTCAGTGCATCCTCTATTAACCTGTTTCCAGATTACAGCTAGAATAGGTTTTTAACAGTGAGCTGAAAAAATGCTGTCCCACGCCCTAATAAGACACAAAAAAGTATTTCTCAAAAAATACCTTATACAGAGAAGAAAAACTCTTGTGCAGCCTCAAAATTCTTACACGGCCTCACAAACTATGAGACCTGTCTTGTTCTTATTTTTATTCTGGAAGTGCTGACTTCTTACTGATAACTTCAGGACTTCTCGTGACATGAACTTCAGTCAAAGTCATCAAATCGCCATTTAATCTGTTCTCTGACAAGAGTGAAAAGTCTGTTTTACATAGAATATTGGACATAATGCAATTTTACAAAACAGTAGCCTGTACTATTCACTGGATTTAGAAAGATTTTGTAACTAGATTAGTGTGTATTTATTTCTCAATTTTTTAAAGTAAAGTATTCCTGCATTTTGATTTCAAATGTCAGTATTTTTTGGCAGTTAAAATGTGCATTGAAGTTCTCCCACAGGATTAATTCTCCAATATTAAAATTTGTTCCTGGGTTTGCCTGTTTCTGACTACTCATTTTTTCCAGGTAACAGTGACAGGATTAATGGGGTTTTTTTGTCCATCCCTCCTCCCAAAAAGAGAGAAGCTTAATTAATTTCATTTGAATGTCATTGTTAATTGAAGCATCCCCCCTCCCAAAAAAAAGTTTAATTAATTTCATTTGAATGTCACTGTTAATTGAAGTAGTGATGGTGGTTGCATATTATTGTACAAAAGAATCTGAGGCTCCTTCCTTTCATACTTGAAAAAGGATACATTTCCCAGAACCAGCAAATGCAGCTAGCTCACTTCAGCATGCTAGGTCAGAGCTTTTACAGTTGAGATGCTGGGATGGAAATCATGGTCTGCGCAGTGCCAGATGGACTAGGCGAGGAGGGACATCATTGCAACTTGGTGTAACCTGAATTAGCCTGTTTCCAGATAGCAGCTAGAAGGGGATTTTAACAAGGACAAAACAACCAAGACCTCTTCCCTCCCACATACATGCAAATGCGCCTCAAGGAGTTTTTCTGAGTTTCTGGTGAGCCACTATGTTATTGGGGTCAAGGATAAGAGAATTTAGATTGTTCTTTCATATGTTCAGTAGTGACCGCATCTTAGGATCCAAAGAAATTGACATCACATCCAGCTGAAATTTTTAAAACGCTTTTTTTGAAATGGGCTGGACCAAAAGTCTACGTGAACTACTCTGCTTTTATGGGCAGTGGTAGTGCTGCTTGATGCGGTGTTAAAATAACACTTAAACCTTCTGGTATCCACATGTATTTTGCCACAATCTAATTGCTATGTAGTCAGGATAGTTAAAAGCTGTTAGTGTTGGGTCAACAAGTGTTTGCTGTGGGTTTAAATCTTTGTAGTTTGCATGAGGAAGTTCCTAGGGGTTCAAACTGCTGAACATGATGTTGGTGCAACTATTAGTATAAATACTAATAAATGGAAGACCAAAACCTCTGATGCCAATGCAAGCTGTTCCCTTTTCAAGCATCACACAAGCTAATGCTGAAACAGGGAAGAATAATCCAGCTAATTGACAACTTCTGTGGGTGACTATACAACATAAACCACAAGTAACAAAGCAAACATAAGCTTTAAAAAACGCTGATTTCCAACTGAGGAGTAGTATCAACAGTTATTGGATTGTAAGCAGGAGTTGCACAGAACTTTTAAAGTGAAACCACTTCTTCCTGTGGCTTAATGAAGATTTTTAGGTTAATGTAAAATAAGACTTTGAGCTGTGTTCCCTTTACAGATGTTTGGAATATACGTGTTACTATTTCTACAGTGGAGTTTGCAGAAGAGAATAAGTATCTTCACCACTTGTCTGTGAAGTCTAACATCTTTGCGTAAGTCTCATTTCATCAGTATTTTTTCAAGCTGAGGTAAAACACTGCATTTGAAAGTCTCGGGGACCTTCAAGATTGAAGAATTAATGCCTGCAAGTAGTCCAAGTGTACAACTGGGTTGGTAACTGTAAGAAGGCACCAAGGGTCCATCTATCAATTACTTGCCATTCCACTTTCCTAAAGTTATTTCCCTTGTTTTAATAGCTTCCTGGTTGCTCTGGCAATTAAATTACACCAGGGAAGGTTATTTGGTTGTTTATTTCCAGATGTTAAGAAAGCAGCATGTGCACAATGGGTTGAGAAACTGCTGTAACTTCTCAAATGAATGAACTGCCAGATTGTGTCTCTGTTGAAACTGAAGACAGCTCTCACTACCAGCAGTGTTCCTGTACTTAGAATAGCTTCTAAAATCAAGTTCCAAGTATGTAGTAAGGTTGCGCAAAGAACCTTTATGTCTCCCTTTTCAGGGTATCTGTTGCATCTGGTTGCATTTTTCTGACACTATTTAATTTCCTCTCAGAATAATTGGTGGGTGTTTTATACATTGACTCTCCTGTTGCCTGTCACCCTCACTAGTGTGAGGACAGGAAGAAATAGTTACTGTCTCTCAAACAACTGGTAATAGCCTGGTTTAATTTCTCTCTGCTATTAAATCTCCCCAGTAAGCAAGTGACACAACTCTGTTTTCATTAACCAAATCTCTGTCATTTTTCTCCTTACAGTTTCAAAATAATTTATTCTAATACATCAATAAACACATCCACAAGGCTTTGTGTACTCTGTATCTTGGGCAAACAGTTTAAAGAGACTTACCAAAATCGAGTAGGGGATTTTTTTAATGCTCTAACGAAAGAAGATTATTGGGGGAGTCTTATTGTCTCATTTTCCCCCTCCTTTTTTTTTTTCTCAGAGTTGTCTGTACACCAGTTATAAGTTAACACTTTTCTGCTTAGATTTTCCATGGAAATAAGCCTGCCTTTCCTGCCTCTTCCATTGGAATAGGCTTGATCCACCCTTCAGGGCTTTACTACCAGTAATTGTCTGCTGGAGGGCTTGGTAGAATCAGTGCTCCTCTACCACCTAACATACCCAGTACACTAAAGGACCTGTTTGGGCACTGGAACAGGCTGCCCAGGGAGGTGGTTGAGTCACCTTCCCTGGAGGTGTTTTAAAGATGGCTGGATGAGGTGCTGAGGGGCATGGGTTAGTGATTGATGGGAATGATTGGACTCGATGATGCGGTGGGTCCTTTCCAACCTAGTGATTCTATGATATTGCTGGAGGTGATGGAAGTATGTCAACAAGTAAAATGCACAGGCATCCTCCAGACTCATCTAACATCCTGTGTAGGTTGGACTTGGTTGTCAGATGTGCAAGGCAGACATGCCTCTGCTCTAGTGGCCAGCTGTTTCTAGATTAAGAAAAAGTTTTCTGAACACGCAGATAAGTGGTGCTCAAATCTGTGCTGAACATTGCAAAGATGCACAGTTACGCTTGAGAAGACAACAGAAAAAATGTGTAGGAAAAGGATGTGGGAAGGTACTGTCATGTTGACCCCAGTTCTTCTTGGTAGCTTCCCAACACAACCATCTCTTAAATACTCCTATTTCCACTCAGCATATCGTTGTTGGTAGTAAACCAAGTTGGAAGGAGGAAAAGTTCCTCATAAAAGCATAAAATCGGGTACTCTCAGCAGCCACAGAACATTAGTGTTTTTAAATCCATGAATGACAAGAAAGCAGATGTGCGTTTCAGAGAGAAGTGAGTTATATCAGCAGCAAAATATAAAAAGTCTATGTGCAGAGACCTTTCCTATTCAGTGTATTTTTCATCATTTACTGTCCCTTAACAAAAAGATAGTTCAATTTCAGACAAATCCCAGTTACTTCACTGCTAAATTCTACTTCAGAATCTTTTAAACAGCCAAAAGATGTGCAGAGTAGCTGTTCTCCATTTACAATTGTAATTTTTCCAGTGGGTAGAAGGGAAAGAGGGTAACTGTATTGATATATCAGAGAAAAAGAGCAGAAACATATCTAATCAAAGTATATTCCTTTACCACAAGTAGTGTGTTGCTATGTAAGCATCCCAAACCAAATAATCCAATTCCTGGAGTTACGTAAGGATCTGGGGCGTACCATCAGAACAGCAGTCTTCCTACTCCGGTACCTCCCAGCAAGGATACTCCAGTGACAAGGTCTCCACCTTCCAAAGCACAGCGTTTCCCTTGAAGTTCAGCATGAGCCTTTTTCACTTGTGTACAGTATCACGAAGCAGCAGCACGGAACACAGGCAGGAGTCTAGAATCATAGAATCACATCATAGTTTGAGTTGGAAGGGACCTTAAAGATCATCCTTTTCTATCCCCCTGCCATAGGCAAGGACATCCCACCAGACGAGGCTGCCCGAAGCTCCATCCAGCCTGGCCTTGAACACCTCCAGGGATGGGGCAGCCACAGCTGCCCTGGTCAACCTGTGCCAGCGCCTTACCATCCTCATCATGAAGAAGATCCTCCTTACGTCTAAATCTGCCCCTTTCCAGTTTATACCCATTCCCCTAGTCCTATCACCACAAGCTCCTGCAAAAAGTCTCTCCCCAGCCTTCTTGTAGGCCACCTTCAGGTACTGAAAGGAATGTGCTGCAAGGAATGTCGAAGCAGTTCTTTTCACTGGCATCTCATTCCAGCATTTAGTGTCTTATAAATATGCCTGATTTCGTTGGTTTCTTATGTGCGATCTTGCATTTCACTGCATTAAAATATTAAGGTGCATGCTCCATGATCCTCTCCATTCCCTCATCTCTTAGTGCAATGGTTAAAATAGCACCTAAATGAAAAATTCCTTGACTACCCCAAATACAATCACTGTAACACTCCACACACAAACATTCCTAGGTTTTAATCATTAGCTACCACATCTTTGATGTCTTTGCATTTGCATTTGTTGTCCCACAAGCAGAAAGATTTAAATTAATTCACCAGTTTTTCTTGATATTTCCCTCTCCTCTCCCAAGCAAGGCAGGCCAGGACTATTCTGGCCTCACATAAAGGCAGAAATCTGCTTGCTGTTGCTTTGTCCTTCTTTTAAATTTGTAAGAATACAAAGTATCGCCCAGTGGGATCAGGCCAGTTACCATCTAGCCAGGCACTCGTCTCTCCAGAGGTAGATGCTGCTTTTAAATGCCTCTCGTAGCTGATTTGATAGCAGATTTTCTTACAAGACTTCATCTATTTCCCATGCAATCTTGGTGCCTGTGTTAGCATTCTGAGCAACTAGCTGGCAAGATAGCAGCGCCCCTCCTGGATAGTAAAAGGTGTTCTCTCTCTTCATCCAGTGTAAGTTTTCTTAGATAGTTATAATAAGGCTGATCAATGAGAGGAGAAGACTTTTTATGTAGTCATTTTTTGGACAGTTAGAACCTGTCGTCATCTAGTCCAGTGCTCATCTACCCGCCTCTGGGGACAGAAGCAAATGCTGTTGAGAGAGAGCATCTCCCAGGCCACTTTCTGCTGGCCCTTCACATTCCCAGGCATCCCGGGGCACAGATGTCTGTCTACTCTTTGTTAATATTCTTTCATGGACCTGTTGACTGTGTTTGTATAATTCTTCTTTGAAGCCAATGATTTTAGATCATAGTACCAAAACCAATTTATCTCTCTCATAAAAAATTACCAAGTAAGTCCAAGTTTTCTAAACTGAAATCAGCTAAGCATGTATGGGAAATGTGAAGCACAACAAACGTTTATAGCATGAGGACCTTTCAGCTGAAGTTACTACCTGGAGGAAAAAAAAACACACTAATTTCAAAAAAAGTGTGGTATTTTGGTAGAAATTACAACTCTCCATCTCCTGTGTGTCTATTCAGTGCAAATGACTCCTTTTTATCAGATTTAGGAATCGGGCCTCATCTCTGATTATCTTGCCTCCCTGCTGCTCCAGACAGGCCAGTGTGAAAGATCTGAGCAAACAGGAGAACAATAATGCACATTTTTAGAAATAGCTTTAATCCCTATATTCCTTTAAACAGAAATTTACCTTACAAATATGGATGTTGCTTTTAACATAAAGTTAAACCAATGCATTAATTACATTTAGTTAAGCATCACATCAGCCCTTAGAGAGGCTGACACTATTATTCCATCATTTCACAAATAGGAGAATTAAAGAATAGCAAGAGAAAGTGTCTTGGTTAAGCCTCAGTACAACTAAAAGACAGAAGAGGACCCAGTGTTTTGCATCTCCCCCACTCCATTCCTTAAAGCTGATTAATCAATAAAGATTTCAAAGCAAGTTTCAAATTCATCACCTTCCTGGGAGGAGGGATGCCAGCAGAAAGGCAGCTGTGCTTTCCAACACATACCAACAATAAATATTAGCTGTTTAATTTTGTAAGCATCTCTCTCTGTGCCACAGCTATTCATTAGATGGTCCGGATTCTGATATATCTGCCAAATAACTTTTATTTTCCTGAGCATTTTTCAGCTTTGCTCTAAATAATACAAACAGACTCAGAAGCATTGCTTTTAACAAAAGAAATCCACTTCTTTCATTGTTAGGACACAAGGACTTGGAACAATTGAGAATCTCCATAATTTCTTTAGTAATCCACACATCTGTGAGGTTCACAGCTCTTAAGGAGAGTTGCATTTCAAGTCTGCCCTGGACAAAATGAGTATGCCAAATTGTACAATTTTTTTTTTAAATTGAAGGTAGTTTTATAAAAAAAAAAAAAAGGGGGGTGTGTGTTAAAATTGTATTCAAAAGCAAATTCTGTCACTGGAGAATTAAGTGGAAATCCCTGCTGAAGCTAACAGGGGTTTGGATTCCATCCTTTTTCTGACCTAAAATCCGCAATGACAGCAGGAGCAATTTCAAACTAAGGTAACAGTCTGAAGTTCTCATGCACAGCACTATAGCAATGGAGGTCACAGACTCCTAAGAAATAGAGGATACTTGTATTATTGAATTTCAGTGCATATGGAAGTGGTTTATGCTGTAATCAAAAGTGTAGCCCTTTCCAGTGGAGGATTCTCAAGCAATTATCACAGAGTAAACTAGTCTTCAGCTCCGCTAGCCAGTAATTTAATGAGGCACATATTTTATGACCAGTTTTTTCATAATGGAAAGATGCCTGATCTGGCAAAGCATCTGCTCACTCATCTTGTGGAGGCAAATGTGGTTCAGCTTTTCAGATTAATGAATGAGAAAGCTACACATGACACTGCTCTAAAGTACCTAGTAATAAATGTTCTGTCCTTCAAACCAGAAAAATAATTCATAATTTCACTTTCAGAGTTGAGGTTTCTGTTCTTCAAGATTTTTGGTTGGTTTGACTTTTTTTTTTGACAGAAGCTGTAAGTGGCACAATCTCTTTCTAGAGCATAAAACTGTTATCATAATAATTATGAGTGCTTAATGGATCTTATTTTTACAAAGCTACAGAAAAATCAGACCTAAAAATATTAATGCACCTCTAGTCATGTTCAATCTGTTGAAGCACTGAATTTAATGTTCCAACAATATGCAATATATTGTAGGATGTTGATGGTGTTTTGCAGAACACAGGGTTTAAAACAAGCACTATAAACCTGTTTTCTTGCTTCTTCTGACTAACTAAAGAGCATTTAATGCCAACTTGAGCTTTTTCATTCCCACTTACGAGCAGTTTTAGAACTGTTCTGAGGAACAGTAGGAGCTGCCAACTTTTCCAGCAGAGTTTAGTGCACCCACTGTACAAATGAACTACCAAGAAGAGATCTAATCCAATTTGTTGGGTTTGTTTATATGCTTATGAATTTCATAAGGCTATGGCATGTGTTATCTCTCTTGTCCTGTGGAATCCTCCAGTGGAGTCACACAACTTGTCAAATGTCATGGAACCAATTGCTAACCTATTGGAAGAGGTTGAGCCAGTCTCTGCACAGAAAAGCGCATGCTTCTATGTTCTTTGTGTTCATTTTGCTTTGTCAAACTGTTGTCTCAGCGTTGTGTGTTATGTTGCTCAGTTATCCCTTTTTCCTACAGCAGAAGTTGTTTTGAATCTTGATTGCGCTTAAAACAACTAGAAATAGAGCCCTTCAAATGGAGTGACAGTGAAGCATCTGCAGTTGATGTTCTTTCTCTTCTGTGTGTGTAATCCTGACCTTTTCGTGTTATCTGCAGCCTCTCCTGTTGTCAGGAAAGTTTTAGAAGTTTTCACTTAGGCAATATAACTGATCCCTCTCATTCTCATTACATTTTTCTTCCCACTTCTACAGAGGCAAATGATGACCTTACCTCATATTTAAGCTACCAGCGTTCTTGTTTTGTTAGACTGCAGTGACTCTGTTTAATTCTACTGGATGCTGGTTACTCCTGCTCTGCCCTTGGTACCACAAATATGTCATACACTTGAAATATTTAGACAGAAACATATTTTAACCAAGACAGGGGGAATGTCTCACATTGGGACTGTCTCTCAAGTCATCATCTGGTTTTAGAATTTGATGGAAATACATATTCAATAAAAGAGATTGTTTAGGTAGTCATGCCAGTTTCACCAAAAGATTTTGGTGAAAATTATGTTTTCTTTAAAATGTTGACATTTTCTCAAACATTTTTTCCATTCGTCACTTCAAAGAGAATAACAGATGCTTTTAAACAAATGTTGCCTCAAAAAAAGTCATTGAAAAGAATCATTTATTTTATGAACTACCTGCTGTTACAAGGTATGGCTCCTTTTAATTTTTTCCATATGAATTTAATGCATACAAATCCACATTTAAATGCATTGTATGTAATTATGATTTCATATAAATTGCACACCTATGTGCCCATACTCCAAGCATACTAAAATAATAGGGACTTATAGTTAAAACTAATTTCCTGTCACAGACTTCACATTAGTGTATCCTTCATGCGTTTCACATTTATCTTTTCCGTAAAGTCAAGAGCACCTTGTTTTCATCACACTGTAACTATCTGCATTTTAAATAAACCCAGAGAGCACTGGATTTCAAATGCAGAGTTATGTTTGACTTACTGCTTCCCGTATTGAAGGACATAATAAAAATATGGTTAGAATAGAAAAGTTCCATGGTGCAGAAACCAATTGAGGTATGAGAAATGAAAAGGAAGAGCCAAGAGGCTGCGAGGTGGCAACAAATGACAGGCGCTTAGATAAAGCATGCAGAAGGTTTCCCTGGATGTCAGTGAAGAGTTTACATTCTTACAGTTAAGACTTAATGTTGTACTTAAAAAGAAAAAAAGAAAAAACCAAAACCGAGCCAAACCAAAACACAGAAAAACCCAACCCCAAACTGGAGCCTCCCAGGAGATCAGTTGAAAACGGCAGCCGTCTCCGGTTTATCTGATGCTAGAAGCTGAAATCAATTTGAATTTCTCATAGAACAGGTCTGCAAAATTCTGTGGGATCTGGGTTTTGGTTTTGGGTTTTTTTTGTCATTGTTCCCAAGAGGCAATATTGTCATTGCAAGTACAGTTTGCAAATAAAAATTACTACTAGTGCCTGCATGTCTTCTTTCACTGTCTTGCATAATTGTGCTTGCTTGGAAGTCTCAGAGCAGGATCTGCAATCCATAATAAGATAGAATGTGGGGAGAAAAAAGTGCAGAGCTTCTAATAAAGTCTGCCTGGTTTACAGTAATACATTCCTGATGTGGAATCACCTGACCATCTGCAGATAAGTTTTTAACTATTATTTACTACCCCACTTCTCATATACATCATTAATAGATTTCCGTTCATTTCCTGTGTCATCTGTAGTTCTTGGTCTATTTTTACCCCTGCAATGAACAATTTTCACCAAAAAAAAAGGAAAAAAAATGGTCACAATTAATCTTTGTTCTGCAATAGCTGGATAGCAGGCAGGAAGGTGCCTGGGCTACCAGGCAGCCCACTGTATTCCTTATATTGAGGGCAAGGACTCCAGCCCAGAGGTGACATGAGTTTCCAGGAGTATTTGAGAGTGAGGGAAGGTTTCAGGGCTGCACAGGGGTGACTTCAGCTGCTGGTTTTGTGCACTGCACACAGCATCCTTCATTTTCTAGTATAAGGATGTGTTTTCATTTGAAACTCTAGTGCAGGAAGGCAGGGGGAATGACCCTCTCATGTAACACCCACATATTTTTTGCCATGAGGCCAGCTGCACAGCCGAAGTCGAGTTCTCCATCATATACAGCTTTGCAGGACTGTAGGTCAGAAAGTCCTTAAGTGAAGGAAGAAGTTCAGCATTTTTCCAATGGTCCTTTAGTGCTTACTAGCACCTTTGAGAAAATCAGGCAATGCTTTTATTCTGATGTCAGTCCTGAGGGACAGAGTACAACTATTTAGTCATAATTTATGGACAAGCAATGAGGCACAAAGAGGCTAAGCAACTCGTCCAGGATAGAACAAGGAACAATTACATCTAACCTAAGCGTTGGTGCTCTGCCTTCTATTTTGGAAACCATCAACATCCACTGGCCTGGTGATGGAAAATGGGCAACAGCAAATGCTGGAGCATCCAAACCCCACTTTTTCCATAAAGAATAAAAGAAAGTGACATAACAAAAGGTAACATGAGCAATGTTGTCATTAAAGGTGCTAGACAGCAATATTTGGGGCTTTTACACTACTGTAATCTAAACTTTCTGCAAGAATAGCAAGGTCATTGGAAAAGCACTTTGGAACTTCCTCCAGTTTCTCAGAGCAGAGGACCTCTGGTTTACCGGAGCTTGCAATTTAAAGACATTTAAAGACAACTGGTGTGGCAGTACAACCCCTGGACCACCTGTGTGCTCATCTTTGCGCTCACTGCTGTAACCCAGGCAGAACAAACAAGAGACACCCATGTTCTGCTCCTGACTTCACTGTAGGCATCCTGCACAACCTCAGACAAGCCTTCTTCTCCCAGATTCCCATGTGAAAATCAACATCATTCTTCTAAACCCCCTCCCCTCCAACATAATGTGAAAAGAAGGGTCATGGCGGGCATGGAGGGGTCAGCCCCCACAGCCTTGAGCCGCTGAGAGCAGCTGCAGGATAAAACACAGAGATGAATGAAACCGCTGCGCTGTGCTTGGGTTTTGTCATTTCATCGGTGGGTGTTCATACCCCAAAAAAACCTGCTACAGAGACTTAGCATTTCTGTGCCCTGTAATGTGCGCATTCCATAATGGGTCACAGCCCACGGCGGCAGCGCCTGGAAAGAGGGAGGTACTGGGGACAGCAGGGACCATGGAGGATTCCTGTACCCTCAGCTTGCCCTCTCCTGTAGCCAGGTAGAAGCAGCGCTGCTGATGGAAATGTGAAGCCACTTTGTAGCCCACGTGAATCCCATTTCCACTTCGTTTCAAATTCTCATCTATTGATTTTCTCACACTGAAATACAAGATTTATTTAAAAAATGAGAGAGGTTGTTGTTGGATGAAGTCCCAGACGTGGTGCTTTGTCTGTGTAGAGGCTGAAGTGTGTCACAGTGGAAAATGTGTGGAAAAAATGCTGGTAAACAATGCTGGCCACCTTCGGGCAAATGCATGGGGAATCTTTGGCTTCGTAAGCATGGGAGGAAGGCACTGCCCTTACATTTTACCAGAAAGACACACTGAGCTTTCCACTGTTAAACACAATTTATATTCCCCAGCTAGAAATAAAAGTGGATTCTGCCAGTGAGCGCATTGCCCAGGAAAGCCGAGTTCAGCCAGACAGGTGAGGCTCTTTTCTCACCTGTACAAGTCAAATGCTGACTGCAGAAACCAGTTAATCCCCCTGGGCTCCCCCAAGGGCAGCACACAGCGGTCAGATCTGCTTGCAAGTACCAGAAGCTCCCAGGCTGGTTTCAGTAATGCTCACTCTCAAGTACTCTCTTTTCTACCCAGCTATGGCTCTGCTACACTGTATTTTTCTAATATTGAAAAAAAAAAACCTCTTCACAAAACCTCTTTGCAAGAAGTCCTATTAAAGACGCATTCATCACGTTGTGGCAATTTGTGATATCAATAGTACGGCCAAAGTACCCACAGGGGAATTTTTGAAGCGGAATCGAAGCTGTGCTGTGAAAAGCGATCCAACTATTGCCTATTAGCAAGGGCTGCAATACCTGAAGAAAAACATCACTGTAGGCTCGGACTCAAAAGTTCCTTCTGAGTTAAATCACACTGACGGCAAATTTTCTCCATGGGCAATAAAAAGCCCCAAATAAGCAGCCATAATGAGCAAGCGGCTTTAAAAGCAAACCCCTCAAGCTCCGTGGAAGTGCACACAGTTGACTGGGAAAAGAAACAGTTCCTCTCATTTGTCAAATGAAGGTCTCTCTTTCCTTGTTTGTGGCCACTGCCAAGAGCTCTGACTTGCATTTTCTTCCACGTAACGGGGGAGTTCGGTGGTTGTAATCCCCTTCATCCGGATAGCCGGTCAGAGCTTATAGGCACTGCTTAAAAATAGAAGCAACCTAATCCTAGTTCAGCTAATTTAACACAAGTTTCTGCAAAACTGCAAGGTTCTTCCAAATCTAACAGGCAATAAGTTATGGCTCTGACGCAAAATGTTTTGCTTCCTCTCCTGCCACCAATTTCACAGATGCATTCTTTGCTCTGTGTCGATACAGGCTGTTCTGCTGTAATTGCATCCCCTCTTTCACTTGATGCTAATGTATTTACAGCCGAGGATGCCAATTCACATGCAGACCCCATTGGAATTATTACTGGTACGTTTTGTTTCTGCACAGCTTGGTGGCAGTATGGCTCTAACAGATGAATGAATGGGATGCAGCACTGTTCTCAAACCGTTACAGGTTTGTACCTCATCATAAACCAGAGCCAACTTCATGTCACTAGCTGAAATAGCAGCCTTCATAAGAAAAACTGAGCAAACAATTAGGAATTGTTTCATGCATCTGTCCAATCTGCTATGTGCAAGTCAACATTCTACATAATACAGCCTGAACTGGTCATGGGAAGACAAATCCAGGCTTTCATTGCAGCTGCCACCCAAGTATTGTCTCCAAAGTGCAAACGCTTTGGGCTACAGCTACACATTTTGCCAGTTCCGTGTCGAAGGACACCAACTTAACTGGTGCTGGCCCGAGCACCTTCCTATTGCCCCTCCACCACTGACTTTATCAATGACAAGTTCTTGAAGCACTGGCAGCAGCACTAACCTGGAGTTTAAGAGAACTGAAGCCTTTGGCAAGGGGCGTATGTTTGGATGTAAGCATAGATACAGCAGCAAACTCGCAGTAGAAGGTGTCCCTGCCCATGGCACGGGGGTTGGAACTGGATGATCTTTAAGGTCCCTTCCAACCCAAACCACTCTATCATTCTATGATATGAAGAGCAGAGAAGGCTCAGGCATTCAAAGCACAGTCGCTGAAGCCACACTCGATTGACATTGCTTCACCAGCAGTGTGCAGATGTAGCCAGACACTAAAAATACCAGGCTCTTTGAGTTTGACTTCCCATTGCATCTAACACACACACACTGTACACTTTAAAGAGCCAGTGGTGGGGATAAATTGCACCTCTGCTTGGACAGCAGTAAGAAAAAGTTAAATTACTCCTAAAGCACCATCCTGCAAAGTTCAAAGGCACTGGGAGCAGTGGCACTGGAGGGGCCCAGCTCCCTTAGCTGTGCCCCAGCACCCTGCCTGGTTCTGCTCCACGACACTGCACCTCAGCTCCTGGCACTGATACTGCCTGTTGCTGCGGTTTTCCTGTGACTAAGTGCTGGCGCAGTAAATATTGTATCTTTTTTAATAAATTTGAGAATTTTAACACACTGAAAATTATATTCATTTGGCTACCAACAGAAATAAGTCTGTTTAACTCAACTTTATTTCGAAATGTCATTTGATAACCAGAGAGGGAACACAATGAAAGACTAAGTTTTTCAGGTATTTTATTTACAGGCCGCACAATACATTTTATATACAAATGGCTTAAAATAACAAAGAGTAAGCAAGCTGTAGCATAACAGTTTGATTATTTTAAATTAGGTTGTCTTGAAGTAACTCCTGCAATAAAGTATTCTTCACCCTGATAAGCAAAAGTTAGTTCGATTTTAAGTCAACCCAAGGTCATTTTTAAATACAGAATTCAAATCAAGTTTCTGGCGATTCCTTAATCTCATGACACACTTCCGCATATATAAAACATCCCAAAACTATCAAGAAAGGAAACAGCTAAAATTTTCCCATGTAAAAAGCCGTGTAACAGAAAGGACTGGAGAAACGTAACACACTTGTGTGCTTTATTAAAGAAAAGAAGAATGCAAGAAATGCATCTGGTATTTTTTCTCGTGGAAACAGAACTCATGTTCTGTGATCTAATTTGCCTGCAGACAAGAGGTATTCTATGTTACTTCTGATTTTTTACTGCACAATCGTCTATTAAAAATACTCATCCAACTGTAAAACTTCACCAAAACTGAAGGTGCCTCCCGCACCAAGCAAAAGGAGAAGAGCACTCCAAACCAATGTAAGAACTTACATCACAGCATCTATTGCTTCTGCTTCTAGGAAGCACTTTACACTACCACGGTACGGAGACACTTTGACATAGACCATGATATGTGGAAACATTAAAAAAAAAAATAGGAGAAGCTTGCCATTTAAAAAGTATTTTTCCAAGAAATTATATTAACATTTAAGGATACATGTATTTTTATACTTCTTCCCCAACACTATTCCTTCTGCTCAAGATAAAAACTGATCCATGATAAAAGCCTTTTCCTTTGGCAGATTTTAAGCACTGTAATAGTCTAAGTGTTTTAAGTCACGGTCACAGAAGTCCAGTCATGCTTGCTTTTCTTCCTCCCCATATGGCTAAAGACCACTTAATATAAATAATGAAGAACTTGCTACTTGATAGTCCATGATTACAGTATTTTGCTATGTTTATTCAGAAATACAAATACACAACACTTACTTTTTGATGTAGCATCCAGGTCTCTGCAGCACACTTTGGAATTGCAGCACAGAAAATGTAAACCCAAAGGAATGGGGGGAAAGAGGGAGTAACAAAAGCCACAGCTCCACAGAAAAATAGTATGGTTTCCAGCATGTCTACTGCATCAAAAATGCAACAGCCACATAATGTAAAATGCCAAACTAGTACAGACTCGCTCTGCTGAGTTAAATTTGTTTAAAATGGTAAAATTCCAAACTGACACAAGCACCTGGACATGTGATTTAATTCAAAAGAAATTTTGATAAATACCACACAGGCCCAGTACAAAATTACTGTGGACCTACAGTCCTTAGATCCAGCCAGTTCCCTGGCTGCTAATCTGCCCAGACACAATTCTCAGGCTAGGGGAGTGCAGCTGCAGGTAGAAATCCTCCTGCTACGCACCCCTTGGGCAAAGGGAGAACAGAGCTCCTTATCCACCCACAGCCTCTGCCCATTAAGGAGAAGAGGCTGTCAGTGAAAGAGTAAAGGAGATCCCCAGGGGTTGCAGAGAGGACAATCTCTTCAACCACGTATGGAAATGTGTCAACTTTCCCCCCAAACTACACCAATGCTGTCATCCCAGGCATATAAGTGTTCAAAGTCACTGGCTAATAATTCTCACACTGAATTAGGGGAAAGAATTCATTGTGCAGTGCATATCTGCCACAATGTGCCTTGAGTCCGGTTTCTGATTCATCTGGAAGTCAACCGTCTACTGCATCTCCTTCTCTCTCTTCATAGTCAGGATTATTCCTGCTGGGTTTTTTTTTTCATGGCTGAAGACTGAAATCCATGTTGGCAGAATGATGCGATTTCAAAAGTACTGCTAGTCCACAAGGAAACTGCACTGTTGTTTACACACATGGAGGGAACTCACTTCTCTGCATTGAGGCAAAGTAAATGCCTTCAAAATTTACTTCCAAGAGGGAAGCAAAAGGAGACATGGTGTCTTCCTTGCATTTCTGTATTGGAAGTCAAATCATTAAGACGTCCGAGATCTACGTTTCATTTTAACTTACCTGCTTTTTTAGCAAACTGGCACCTGCAGCTACATTTGAAGTGCAGAGTAACATCAGACTGCACATCTTTAGTGAAAATAACTGCCTAAGAGCTCTGAAAGTCCTTTGCCTGATTCTGAAAAAAACAGTCAAGTGTGTATTGCTGTGGGATTGGTTCTTTGTAATAGTAAATAAAAAGCCTTAGCCGACACTGTTAGCACCTAAGTGGCACCAATGATTCTTGCCTTTAACATTTTACTAGGAGGAAAATGCTATAGGGGTGTCCTTACTCAAGGAAAACTATCCAATGTGCTGTCATTCACACATGAAGCTTTTGTTTTTTTCTTAAGCACAAGCTGTTCAGGTCATAAGTGTTTGTTTCTGACCACGCCACTACTATTTTCCAATCGCAGGCTTTTCTACCGTGTCTAAATGAAGGCAACTGCCAGACTTACACGGACATCGTGAGCAGCATGACACTCTCCATTTCTCATCTGCCAGATCCTCAAATGCTACCCAGTTTATCGAAATGAGTTTCTCCATGGTCTACAATGTATTAGTTAGCTATATCGAACCAGGATCATCAACTAAAACAAAAGAAACACACCAAGAAACTTTGGCTTCTATTCTGAAAATCCAAAAAGTCACTGACAAGACTACATTTGTAATAGTGTAAGTAGAAATTTTACTTTTTAAAAAGTAATAATTAAACACTCAGTTACACAAGGTACCGATTTGTCAACTGGATAATCAGTTGGAAAGATGTTTCCAATATGGGCTTTAAAACATTCTTTTACGTACATGCAGAATATAACCACATCTCGTCTCTGTAGGAGAGATACCTCTTGTTGCCAAAGGAAAAAAAAACCCAACTAAACATGCTGGAAGCTGAAATTAATGAGGAATGGCTCTTGGTAAGAGTTTTAACTACAGTCATTTTATCAGTTGCTCAGAGAGACTAAATTCCAATATTAAAACGTTCTGTGGAATAGCAGATAAAGAATTGGCACAATCACAAATTTACAGAGCATTAGAACTAGCATCAAATATTTTGCCGTTGCTTTAAATACTGGCCATTTTTCCTTTGGTTACTTCCTATAATGCAGTAGTTGTGGTAAAGAGAATTCAGCATCGGCTTTTCACACAAAGTAAAGTGATTATTTGCTGTTGATATTTAAGAGGAAAAAAAACTTATTTCATCACTTGGTAAGGACATATAAGGTATAGTTTATTTGGCAGAAGAACTGAAACACCTACAACAACTCCAAGCGGGAGCCGAGGAAAAACTGCACTCTTCATTCTTCCTCACTTTCATTGTTTCTCATGAAGTTCAATTTGGAAATTACAATTTTGTCAAGATGAGATTAGATTTCTAAATAACTGGCCCACCTGAAGTAAACAGCACAAGGTTATGACCTATATGAGTCACTATTATTATCTGAATTTTCCTGTTAACTACCTAGGTTTAGGTGTTATTTTCATAACGATCTATAAAGTACTTCCCAATTTTTGCAGACCTTAAGCTTACATGTTAAGGCACTTACCATTCAAGTAACACAGTTTTTATATAAACAAGCCTGGGAGACGGAGAGAACATTTTATCAGAACATCCATTCTTTTTTTTTTCCCTTGAAAGAAAAAAAAAATAACATTGACCAAATATTTATAAAATTTTGCATCAAGAGAAAGGTATGTGTTTTATTATCTGAAATGAGCACGAAGTACACCTTCCACAATAACACTGAGAGCAGTGCAAAGACTGACAGTGACCTTTGACTAAAGGTAGTTCAGTAAAAAGAAAAATACCAAATAAATCAGTGCCCTGCTTTGATTGTTGTAAAATCTTTTTTTGTACATAAAAGTTGGTCCAAACTTACAAAAAAGCACAAATGTGCATAGTTCAGAAGATCTGAAAGAGTGCCATAAAAAGCTGATGTCCCTAAATTTAGCATCCACTTAAAACTGCCAAAATACAAAATAAAATTCAGACTAGTTTGTGAACATGTACAATCAATTAATCTAGTTTTCAGACAGCATGGATTTTAAGCATTTTTAATTTTTCCTACTGTATGCAAGACCCTTTTCCACATAAAAATAAAGCTGTTGAATTAACATTATTCAAGTCTGTTGAAGTGCTGCTTTAAACTGCAGCTAGGAAAACAGAAAAAGTTTTTCCAGATAAAAACGATGTGCCTGAGGAAAAACAGATACTCAATATGGTAATCCTCTGCCTCGCCCTCTCAGTCCAGATGTGCTAATGTGTCCCCTGTATCCTTGGGAATAGCCCGGTCCTTGGGCAGGAGAAGACCAAGTCTGTCCATGCAGGTGGCTGATGCCACTGGGATTTTCCTGTAAGTTACTCCCATAGCTATAGTTGTGCATCTTTGTGGGTAAAGAGTGCGTACTCTCTGGCCCTGTGGAAGCATCACTGCTGCTCCCCAGAACCGGGATTGGGCCGTGGCTGTATTCAAACCTGTGGTCTTTATCTCCACTAAATAGCATGGGGCCAGTGTTGAGGTAAATGTCTCCATAACCAGTAACTGAGCTGGGAAAGGATTCCGAAAAGGCCGATGGAGGAGGGGCACCACCAGAGTGAGATGAAGAAGTACTGTAGTTATCCAAAGACTGAATATCTGAGTTTCCAAGGAAGCTCCTCCTTTCTAATGCTCCTGATGATCCGCTTCCTATTCCATCGCTACTGCCGTAATGGGCAGATGAGAAGGAAGATGATCTAAAGTTATCCTTGTAGTCAGGGCCTGTTACGTAGGAGTCTCTAGGCTGATAATCCACGCTCGTTTGTACTGGCTCCTCTGTTGTTGCCTGAGCTTGATGCTGAGCAAGCAGCTGCAGAAGAGCTGCTTTCACTCCTGCATGAGGATCTGTTCCTGAAGAGTTAGTTATAGGCAAATGCTGGTTCTCTGTCCGATAATCAAGGTCTTCATCAGTGAGAGGCGGAGGTTCTGGTGGCTCTGGAGGACGCTGGTCTGGAGGCAAGATCCGAGGGGGTTCTTGTTCAGGTGTTCGATTTAGAAGCCTCATCTCAGACTGCCTAACCAAATCTTCTTGACCTAAGCAGATGAAAAAAAAGAAAAGCTATGGAATAAAACATGCAACAAAAATACCAGAAAGGAAAGGACTCTTTCCTGGAATGATACAGAGGTTTGTTACTTCAATTCGTGTTAACTTATTAGTTAAATTTATTGGTAGTTGGACAGATTCCTCTGGATAAAGTAACAGGTCAGTTGCCTCAAGAGGACAATGCAGATTTCTCCTGAAAGTAAATTACCAGGCAAGTAAGTAAGAAAAACAGTACAAGTTCCTTGAAAAAAAAACCCAAACAAACTCAAAACAAAACTCAAGCAACACAAAATCTCTAGAAAATTCGAAGAGGGATCAGAACAGACTTGCAAACAGGAATAAAAGTCCAGAGGGATAAAAGGCTACCCTACGAAGGAATAGCAAAACTTAAGGTTAAAAAAGTGAAGTGAGCAAAAAAAACCACCCACCACCCAAAATACCCTCAAACAGCCCCAAACTGCTTCAGGCTATTTCTTTCAACACCTGAAAACACCGCAGAGCAATTCGTAGGCCACCATCTAATAAAACAAAAAGAGCAATCAAAAAAAGATATGACAGAGGTCTGAACTTTGAGGAGGCTAAGGAAACCACTATCATACCCCAGTGGAAACGTTTAACTGTGTTTGTTAGTAACAGTTATGGGTAGCCACATAGAGAATCTGACACTAAGAAATTGCTGTAGCCAGCATTAAAAACAAAAATAAAATACCCTCCCCTACAAACTGGTGTTACCTAGACACAGTCAAGACAGGCAAACTCCATCTATGAATTCACTACAGATGATTGTCTTCACCATACACATCCCTAAGAAAAAAACCAGCCCCAAGAATAATGATCAGTGTAACAGTTTAATCAGAAATAGTACCAGCACTTGTGTAGCTCTTATGAGTGGGAACCATCTTTTGCTCTGCGCGCATGGCCTCTGTTACAGTAGGACACATTCTACAATGCAGACTCAAGATGTGACAAAATCAATTTAACCATCTGTCTCGTACTCAGAGAGACTCATAAGATTAATGTGTTAACTCTTATCCCCAAACTACTAAGTCTCCACCGCTCAAAGTAGCTGCTGGTTAGCAAGAAAGATCTTCAATACCTGCAGACGTATATAACGACTTGATCAGATGTGGGTAGCCGGGTGCTGGAGATTCCACGTCGTCCCGGCTGACAGACACAGGAGTGCTGGGCTCTGGAGGCTGCCTGAGTTGTAATGACATTTCATTTCCTGATCCATTTTCTTTCTCCTCCAACACAAAATCTTTTTGTTTTGTTTGCTGAGCCTTTATTAACTGAGACAACAGAACAGCAAATGCACTCTGCACAGCTGCCTGGGCAGCATCAGTCTCAACTTTAGGCTGACTCAGCTGAGCAGGTGGTACAGGAGGCTGCGTGACAGTCGGCTGTTTTAGAGGTTCCTGTTCTGGTGGTGGTGGTGGAGGTGGCGGCGGCTGCTGCTGCTGTTCTGACTGTTTCTCACCTGCTGACAAAATTCCAGCAGGAAGATTTATTTTATTTAGTTGCTGCTGAGTCTCTGGATTTACCTTAATATTCAACACTTGGGCAAACTGTGCCAAACTAACACTTGTTTTAGACTGTAGCAGGTTTAGCAGGATTGCCACTTCATTCTGGTTTAATTGCTGTCCAGTGCTTGTTTTTGCTAAAGACAAAAAAGGTGGTTTTAAGTATTATTTAGAACTGGCATATTTCAGAAACTCAAAAGTAAGGCTAATCTAGCACGGCTGACAACTGGCAAAGCATGGATTCGGATGAGACAGAAACAGAATGCTTGGGGTTCATCTATAGGAAAGGGAACAGTAAGACCCAATATAAAGGAAGTTACTTTGAAGGGATGCACACACGCACTTGGACAGATGAGAAACATCAAGCTAGAGCTCTATTTTCCACAACATAACTAAGCTGGGGCTTAAGGCCTCCAGCTTTAGACAGCTGTAAAACTTCCAGTTCCCACAGAAGTTCCTATCTTTGACATATCACATCCCTCTGTTAAAAAGTGGCCACCTGCAAAACTCATTTCCAGTCATATTCTGGCCCATTCTAATTCAGCATCTGGACTCTAACACCTGCTCAAGTGACCAGGCTCTAGATGATGCGGAAGCTTGTGGTATAAATGCAAAAGCAAGTGCTGAGTTTGAAGGACAAGAGGCCAATCATTGAGTAGCAAGAAAATACAGGTTTGCGATGATTATACAATATCTTGAATGAATGGAGTTTGCCACAAAGAAGAGCTCATGATGATACAGGGGAATATGAATAAGGAAGTCAGAACATCAAATTAGTTTTAGTTTCAAACATCCACTGCGATAGTTTATTTTGAAAGAAAGGAAGCAGCATGGATTTCAACATGCCTTATGAGTAGATGACTGGGGGAAGAAAGTAGTTTAAAATTAAAAAATGAGAATGTGACTGTGCTAGCAAAGCCCTGAATTTTTTTAACCCAAATCAACATGAGCACACTAACCTCTCCTATCCCTGCCATTCTGCTAATTTACCAATATAATAATTCATAGCAGATTCAAAGTCATGCCTGAAAAAATAGTCTCACAAAAACAGTCTTGCAATGCAAATACTTAAAAAGAGTAGCACAGCTGGAAAGTGCTGCAAAACCCACAACACACTACCCTATTTCTGGATGTGCACCAGGATACAAGCACTTGGAAACTACTCAGGTAGGATCCAGAAACTTCTACAATTTTATATGTTAATATAAATATAAAAATAAAATAATTCTTTTATCTGGCAGCAGAGGGAAAAAAAAATCCCCTTCATTTCTAATGCCTTGTACTGCTGGCAGATGTCATGCTTAACAGCTGATTTTTTAACATCTGAGGATGGTAAGCTCAACACTCAACTCAAGACTCCCAGCGAAAATTCAGCAGAAAAATGTCAAGTAGGAAAACTAATCTACCTATTCTATACTTTTTGGTTAGTTTCAAGTCCATTGCAAAAATGAACTATACGCTGGAAAATCGGTTAGTATCTACTAAAACAGAATTACTGAGTTCGATATAGCTCCTGTTAAGTTGCAAGTCCCATTCATGGATCTGAACACTAGCAGCTGATCCAAGGTTTTTTAAGCTCTTTCTTTGGGGCGCTCAGAAACAAATCCAAGTTTTGTTTAAAGCATGCATTTGCATATGGAGTTCTTTAGTGTGCCTTAGCAATGATATCTAAGGTGCCTTGTGGCTTCCAGAAGTGTTTTGCTTAATGTAGAAAACAGCTCTGGGCTGAACCATTTAAGCTCCACTGAAAACTAAACTGTCTTCTTTTCTAGCTAGATATATTTTTCTGTATACATAAGGGTAAACAGCAATTAAGGTCTGAATGATTCCTTCTCCATTTCTTTAGTTTATTTTGCATGGGTAGTATTAATGACTAAACAGTATTCTTTCATCAGGCTATCCGTTATAAAAGCAGAAAGAAAATAACTACTATCTTTTGGACTCCAAACCTCTATAGTTTTCATTTGCAGGGCAAAAAATGTAAGGGCTACAGAAAGTCATGCTCAAAAATGCAGCCAAAACTTTAGCCTAAACATACACAGTGGCAGAAGCTCACAGCTTGCTTACAGCAAGGAACAGGGTGAACAGGAGCAAGAGGCAATAAATTGCAATAAAATATAGTCAAAGAACTATTTCCATGCATCTTTGCACAGCGTATTTGGACCTCTGCTCTACTGTTAAGTGAAGAGTTGATTCAAGACCATTAGTACTAAAGAATTTCCAGGTCCTCTGAAGGCACTTACTGTTTTTCTTCAGCTAAACTCTTCTATCAGAGCCTTCAGATTTATGGTCACTTTGTACAAGTAAAAATTGTCTAAATTAAACTTATCAGGTATACATTTGGTATTGCTACTCTGCATATTTCTAAATATAATGAGGGAACTATCACTGAACTGCTGAGTACCTCAAATGGTGCCCACATAGGAAATCATTACTTTACTCTTCATATTACACCCATAAAATTGGTCTCTAAGCAAGATACTTTGGTTAAGTTTCAGAATTAATGGCTATGCAATCTATAGAGGTAGCTATTTCTTGTTATACCAGGTTTTGGGGGGAGGTGGGTTTGGTGTTTAGTTTTTGGGTTTTTCTACAAGTTGGCTCACCTCCAACAACTTGGAATGCTGAAGATTAACATAATAACATGCAGAGGTAATCTGTTTCATTTGAAATGATCACTGTTCCAAAGTCTGTCTTCTGAACAGTTTATCAATACCAATAATGCTCCTCCAATCTATGAAGACTGTGAGGAACTTAAGGCAGCAGCTGGCTCGTGGCATTATGAAGAAATTACAGATGAGCAAGAGATAAAATCCCCTCAAAATACAGAGCAAAGTAGTTGCTCTGATCAGACTGAAAAATTAAGTAAAACTTAAAAAAGCACCTAGTAACCAAAAATATAAATCTTTTGTAACAAAGATTTAACTTACAATACTGTTCCTCCCTCAAGAATCCAGGAGACGTCAGTACTTTGAAAATAACATCTAAAATTTCTAGAGGTGCAATCCAAGTAGAAGGTTATTATAAGAACCGAAAATATTACTGACCAAGTGCTACACTAGAGTTGCCCTGAGTTTTGAGTTGGGAAGAAGTTTGCATGCCTTGTGGGGTGTTGGTTCTGCTCTCATCCATGCCTAGAGACAGGTCCTTCCTAGGGACTTTAGCTGCTGTTGAGTCATCGGTCATGCCCATCTGCTTCTGTCTTCTGCGTTTCTTACTCCACAGCTCGTGGCAATCCTGCCACAAAGGAAGGCTGCAAAGAATAATTAGAGATAATCAGTTTTATCCCAGATTTGTTTATTTTTTTTAAAACCAGGCAGGTAACATAAATGCTTGAATTATACATAATGTAATGTAGACGAACCAAGTGGAGCTCAGTAATGCATCAAAAAACACTGAAAGCTAGCAAAACCTCAGATCTGCTTTTTCTGGCTGTAACCTTTTAATTGATTGCCTATTTCAGAAGCACAGGTCCCTCAGGGAGAAAAGGGGAACGCATATCTTAAAATGATAATCAATGTTGCTTCCCTACATTATTACTTATGAAAAGCCTAATAAATTGTCTGATCCATTACTTCAAAATCAATGCTGGATACTGGCTACAAATCAGAAATTCCAGAGTAACAGAAAACAGAGTTATCAATATGAAAGCATTTGTTCAGAGTCCAGGTGACCAATTTATTTTGTCTGCTTATAAAAGTACTTCTACCTAATGAGTTCAAATATTTGTCCACAGCAACAGACATGGCTATCTAGTGTTTATGGTTGTAAAGCACAGAAAACCAAGAAAGCAGGAAAATAAAAAAACCCACAGAATAAAGAGTTGCTGGAATAAACAGCCCTGGACACTAGCAAAGTTAGGATACTAAGAAGAAAAAGGGGTATCCCAGTCCTTTAAGACATATAAAAGCAGAGGGAAAAGTCTCAAGAGGAATTGATCTGCCACCAGTTCTGTCCTTCTATTACTGTTTCCTGCAGGCATCCCAGTTCAGATTTCCCAAGGAACACAAGAGATCCATCCCATAGATAAAGGAAATAATGAGATAGGCAGTAAAAATAGTGCCTTCTGTTCTATTACATATTAGTAACTGTCTGAGCAGTGATGGATGACAAGAGCCACTGGAAAGGCAATTACAACAACTACTTCCCCCCCCGCCCTCCCCATACCACATCAAAGACCTGCCAGGCATTTAGTCAAGAACAACTGGGAACAAGTAAGAACTCATTGTGAGAAGTATCCTACAGCCCTCGCAGTCAGCACCATCACTTTCTTTAAATGAAAAGCTGTTTCTTCCCAAAGCAGAACTTCAGTCTTTCAAGAGAAGTCAATGCTTTCCTGGGCGCACACTGTCAAAAGTGTTGTTCCTCTTAATTTTTTAGAGCACCAATGACTCATTTGTTTTGAATTTCCATATCTTGGCTTCGAGAAAGGATGCACTACCAAGCCCCTGAAAAAACCCGAATTATCTCCCCTTCACTTACTTGAAAACGTACACAAGCAATGTGCTGTACAAAGTGGTTCTGAGATATTAGCGAACAGACTACGATTGCTGATTATGGATACTCAGACAGTGATACCTATGGTCACATTCAGGCAATGAAATCTCTCAGCCTCATCCATCAGGAGCATGAGGAAGACCAATGTGTACCTAACAGGTAACTCTCAAAAGATTTTTAATAAAATTCTTAAGATAAAACTCAAACATTTTTCCCAGGTGGTAAGTGATTAAAAAGAAGTTAGTACAGGGCTGCCTTGAAGGTACAATTTAATCAGACGATATTAGATGTTCTATATTCTTACAGTTACCTTTGAGGGAAGACTGAAACCTACAGATTCTATAATACATTTTCATTGTCTTCCTCAGGGCCTGTTCCGACAGGATTTGTACTGATTAACGTGACAATTAAGTCACTGCAAAAATCCTACCAGACATTGCAATACAGTTCCTCGCAGAGAAACCAACAGAAAAAACCCTGCACAAAGTATTTCACTTCTGCCCCCTGTAAAACCAAGAATCTTATCTGGCACAGGAAACTGTTTATAGTATTTCACCTTAACTCTCAGGTACCTTTGCAAAATTCTATACCCAGTGACATCCTACCATCAAAGGAGGTAATTCAGATTCACGAGAGAACTCAAAACCCTTGGAAAAAGTAGACACTGATAAGCAGAGATAAAAGGGAAATTAAGGGGTTTCAACATTAGAAACGTCCATAAAAGTATATTTTTCAAAGTTACTGTATCAGGAACTAGTTCTAGGAATAACAAATGAAGCAGTTCTCAGATCTTCCAAACCACTGCTATCATGGTATAAGAGTCACTCAGTTACACAACTATTTTAGTGCAGAATCACCATCGAACAACTGCATGCACCAACTGCTTTTTGTTCTGCCACCATCTGCTTTAACTGAAACACAATGAGCTTAATGAAATCAGTGCATATTCACATTTTGTAGACGTAAGGACCGTTACAAAGGAAACTACTTACTCTGGAGGAGGCATTTTAGATGGTTCCACATCTCGCAAAAACTCACACTGAAGAGCTTGTTCAGCTGTGCAGCGCTTGCTGGGATCCAGAGCAAGCATATAATCAAATAAATCTAATGCAGCTGGAGGGATGCTACAAAGAGCAAAATGGAGAAAAAAAATCACATTTTTATTTTGAATCACACACTTCTGTGCTAAACGTTAATAAACACATCCCTTCCAAAATAAGTAATCATTAAGTCCTTAGATAAGTTACATCCTAAGAAAACCCACTCAAAACTTGAGCTTAGTAGTAAAGGCAAAGATAAATTTTACCTCTTATTACCTGTACAAGCATATAATCCAGTATTTCTTTATTTAATTGCTTGAAACACTGTCCTTACAAAAAAGCCCACACCCATTTAAGCCAAGACTGTTACTTCACATGTTGGAATTTAGCACCCGGAGAGCTGTAGTTTTGATTGGTCCACAGAGAAAAACTGTGTTGCTATAAAGGCAGAAGTCTTATTAATATGAGCAGGATGATACACTTCTCCTAAACCCACAGTAACTGAAGGAGGGGAACGAACCCTTTAAAATAAGCTTACAGCTGGTTTTTGTAACTTTCACATGTGATGTTCACACAGAACTAGTCCAGTGGTAGTACTTCAGAATAATGGTTCAGATAACTCCTCTCTGTTCAATGAATGTATGACCCAAAGGACTGTAATGGTAACCAGATTACATATTTAGCTGTAGCCAGTTGTCCTAATAAAAAACAATTAAGTACTCTGAGGTCTTTTCTGGACAACAAGCAGGTGTATCAATCATGTAAAACAAATGTTTCCTTAGGTGAAAGCTGACAGGCAGTTCAAGTTTTAGGCATTTCTTCCCCTTTCTTGAAGCTCCTATTAAATAAGGGTTAATACAAGCTCTGTGGGTATCATAGGAAGGTTAAGAACCTAAAGCCATTTTTCTTTATACTTAAATCTATGTTTATTCTCCAGAAAATAGTGGAGTTCATAAAGTCTCCAGGAGAACTTAATGCTATTACAGTTGACTAAACTAATTCTTCATCCTTACAAAGCAAACTCTTCTCTCAGTTTTCGACGATACTGCTTCTTTGGTTTCATTGTGTTGAAATAAGCTAATTTTATAACATCAGGCCACACCGCTGGACAAGGACTCCCGCAAATTCGGCTGTACCAAAAAGAAGGGAAAGAAAGGGCATGAGATCCAAAACCACAAGTGAGCACAGCTGTCATTTTGTTCTTGCACAGACAGTCAATACAAAAATACAGGTTCTTTTAGCTAAGATTTCTCTACGGTGCAGTGCCCGACACCGTAATAATGATGAACTGCCTACAAAAGGCAATCACCCTGCACAGGCTAACCTTAAAGTAGTCCGCTGTTTGTCTCATCCCATCCCAGAATTCCTCCACAGAAATATTGTGAAAAACTTAATCAACTGTGTCTGGACAGGTATATGACTTCGAGAACTGGGTATCTCAGGTTTAGAGTGCTCCTTAACTTTATGACCTTAGCTCTCAATGCCAGTAAAGAATGTGACACCAAATGGCTGAAAAAGCACTTTTCACCAACAAATTTAAGACTTAAGAGAATTTAGTTGACACAGAAGACACAAGAGGGATGAAGTGGACCCACATTAAAGCTTAATGGCAGAAGCAAGATCTGACTCCCTAGGAAACGTATATTTTTTTACTTTGGTTACAAGTTTTAAATATCAAGACTCATCTGTCTCCACCAATGGGAGCTGTGCATTCTCATTCCTCCCTCTTTAACCTCACCATTTTTGTCCAATCGAGAACTAAGTACATGTTGACCCACACCACACTTCCGAGCAGAAGATCTGAAGAGGCAATTTACCACACTTACGAGGTTTAAAGTGTTGCAAGACATCTAGCAAATACATTTCCCTAGTCCACTCCTCCCATTTAGTTGATGTAAATGGTTACTTAAGAGGTCTAGCGATATAGGAATCACACCCCAAATACTACGCAAGCCACTCTGACTATATTTGTTGAGGTATGCAACTTTGGGATGGAGTGGGGGAATTTCTTTTTTCCCCGTAAGAATTTACTTCAGCTCTATCTTTGAATGTTAAAGTTAGAAAGAATAAGTGTAGTGCTCTTGACTGCAATATGATGGTGGTAGAAATGTTGATAAAAATTGATATACTGCCTTTAAGCAGCCAAAAAAGCACAGTAACAGAAAACAGGAAGAATGAGTTACGAAAGGTACCTGCTAGCCTCCTTCCAGTACAAGGAAATAGCAAAATTTCAGTTTGCTGTACTAGAGGTACAACATAAAGACAAAACTTCAAATGACAGCACTGTGATGTGCTTTAATGCCATCTAGCGCTCAAAAGCAAAAATTCCCAACCCATGAGTTTAGTTCTCCTTAACACTGAGGATGGCTGCTGCTAAGCTTCACACCTCCCAAAAACTTCACTTTTCCAGGCCAGCTAATAAGACATTACACATAAATTCTACTGTTTACTTCGTTTTGAGAAACACCTCAATATATAATTTTGTAATCTACTTTAAAAATTAAATGAATAAAAAATGTCGACCATTTATAGTTCAGGTTCTAAGATCTACTGGCCTCACCCTCTTTCCTGTGTTTCTAGGAAGAGGACTCTCCTCATTTAAGAGGTCAATTATGATATCACAATAAAGAGCAATTTTTGCTTGCTGAATAAAGCGGGGGGTGGGGGGAAGGCAGGGAGGGAGGGAAGATGCACTGGTTCCATTGAATTATATACATATCATTCCTTATTGAGATAAGGAAGGAAACACTGTTTTTACCTCCATAAAGTGTCAGGCAGTTTGTAAGGGAACAGAAATATTCCCACAAAACTAATAGAGCCCAGATGTGTATGTAGAAGGCTTGAAACAAGAAGTCAAGGCTAGTAGCATGCAAAGTACCTGCTCCTCCCAAATCCCACTGACTTGTCCTTACTATTGTCCATGTTTCCTTACTTTTGTCCATGTTTTCATTTTGATTTGCTGAAAGGAAGTCATCTTAAAAAATAATGGGGATTTTGACTACTCTCCATTTACAACTTCAGTAATGTGCAACTCCAGCTGCTCTACAGAGCGCCCTCTTACAATTCAGCTGTACCTTGCTAGGGTCACAGAACAGTCACAAAAAACCCCTCTCTACGTCCAAGCAAAAGTCACTTGCTTTACGTGCCCCTCAAAACCAGTAACATCTCACTCAAGGTGATGACTGAGTACTTGTAAACGTTTGCTATGCACTATCCCCGATTCTAACATTAACAAAAAAAAAAAACCTGACAGTTTGAGGCACCTACGATGTAGCAGTGTTTGACAGTTACCTTATAAGTTCCAGTTGAGCAAGCTCTTGATTTGCTTGAAATATTGGCTTTTTGGTAAAAAGCTCTCCCAGGATGCAGCTGTAAAACAGTTTTTCACAATTCCATCACTATAACTTTCA
Organism: Phaenicophaeus curvirostris; assembly: GCF_032191515.1. Taxonomy (NCBI): domain Eukaryota; kingdom Metazoa; phylum Chordata; class Aves; order Cuculiformes; family Cuculidae; genus Phaenicophaeus; species Phaenicophaeus curvirostris. The sequence continues at coordinate 36,217,666 of NC_091397.1, forward strand.
ATATAGACTGATAAACATTCAAGGTTTATTTTTGGCTTGTTTTTATGCTTGCTACACTTCTGTACTGAGCTCTTACCCACAGCTCCAGACATCAATAGCTGGCGTGTATCTTTCTTCTCCAAGCAGAAGTTCAGGAGGCCGATACCATAGTGTAATAACTTTGTTGGTATACGGTCGGCTGTCGGGGGGGGAGGAAAAAGAAAGAACTATCATTTTACTATGATCTCATTTCTGAAAAAGTGATACTTTGAGGACTTTACTTCTGCAGTGCTGTTTAAGAACATTACAATCTTCCCCTCCCTTTTTCTAATTTTATCCTGCAATGCTGCAACTGCACAAAATAAAACACCATTGACTGACCAAGGCTATCAAAGGACTGACGGAAATAATAATCACATCGCCATCTCCATGTAAATCCTGTATCTCAATTTTTATTCAGATAGGCAATACGGTATGTTTATTAGATTGCTAGTAATTTCAGGAGAAGGACTTGCTTGGATAAAATCAGTAATTTCTGGGAAACTATTGATTATTAGAACATTGAATATAGGGCCTCTACAAGTGTTCTGAAAAGATGAAAGAAAAGGCAATTTCCCTTCTCTAAGTAGGAGCAAAAGAGACAAAGCCTTTTCCTTGAACTACATACTTCAACAATTTTGATTCTGAAGCCTGGAACACTTCTAATATCTTCCTATATTTCACATCATCTTTAAATCCCTACAGCTCTAACCAGCAGTTTTGGTCATTGGGAATGATCCTTTCCATCCTCACATTAAGGTAAGGATTTCCACTCTAAGACATGCTTTTTGTGGACAGGCTGAGATATAGTTCAGAACAGAAGGCAGAAAACAGATGTTAGGCTTTGGGGTTTTTTTTGCAAAGCAAAGACTCTTACAAGTGAACCCAATATTCTTTTGGTTTCAGTAATTCACTCTTACCAACAACATTAGGTAACTCCAAACAGAAAGAGGAGTAACATTAAGCGCAGTGTGCGTACAAACATCGCAAAAAGTCTAACTAGTTCTTATAACAAAATCAGTGGAACAGGTATCATTTCTGCCAAATCACCCAAGTCTTTTTTCTTCCATTAAGAAACTCCCCAGTTCATTTTTAAAATGTAGTGTGTTTTTGGAAACAATCCCATCATTTATCATATTTATCTCTGAAGCAAGCATTCCTCTATGAAATGTTTATATGGTATGGACTTTCACTACAGATACACCACTCGTATATATTAGAATACAGTGCTTTTTATTTGAACAGATGTTTTCTTACACAACCTATTGTACCCCCTACTCCAGACATATTAAATCCAGCAAAATAACATTTAAAGGAGCACATCTACAACAAACAATGGGAAATTTACTTCCTCTCCATTATGCTTCTACTAAATTCTGTACTCTTTTGAAAAGTACAGGATTCTAAACAACAGTAAACCAATTGTGAAGTACATGAATTTAAAAGAGCAGCTATTATACACTTGCTGGTATATATTATGTCTGTTACTGCAGGTCAGCAGCTACTCAGAAGGAAAACAAATGAAAAAATGAACTGTCAAAAATCTACTAATGATATTCTAATTATCCTCCTCCCAAGTTCAACTCACAATTCTATTACTGTAATTACAGTTTAAGCTCGGTTCCATTTATAATGATGTGATAATGTTATTTGATGTATGGCAATACCTGTTATCTGCACTATAAAGACACTGAACTTTGAAGCATTCAATTCTTAGCAGAAAATTTAAATTAAAAACATACATTTAAAAAAAACACGATAAACCATAAAAAAAAAAAAGTTAAATCATTTTGGTGCACTTGAAAATAAGAAGGTAGAATGACACCAATTCCTTTTATTAATAATTAAGTACATCTAAACCAAACATTAATTACCCAGCAGCCAGTTAAGATTACCTTACCCTGCTACTATAATCAACAGTTCTCATAACTGTACTTAAGCATACGTTCCTGAAATATTAGCTCAGAAAACAGTGGAACTGTTCAGTAAGGTTCAGTAACAAGCTCAGAGCTCTGTGAGAAAACAAAAAACTCATAAAGCTAAATAATAAAACACTAATATTAATAGTGATATTATTTCCCAAAGTAGGCATACAGAAATCAAATGAAGCCTAGGTAGCTAATGCTCTCTGTATTGAGCCACTCGATGTATATACTAGTGTAATAAGCATTCAGCTTGAATTTTGAAAATTCAGTTGCATATGGTAAATACACTATTTTACAATATAAATACTGAAGCTCTTAATCATAAGAACTGTGCACCTGTTTCCTGGAACACAAGCGTAACGAAGCCAAGAACAACAGAAGCACAAGTCACAAGAAGTTTCAGAACAGTTTTTATTTAAAATTGTATCTCTGTTTCCAACAGATCCAACACCACTGACTGCCTAAAGAACACAATGAACCTCTTCAAATGTAAGGTTAAATCTTAAACAAAAGTAATGCTTTTCGAAAAGAAATCGTACACTAATTTGTGTCAGAGAAAAATTTTGCTTTCTCTAAATGAACTTTTCCTAGGTGTACCAAGAGAAAGAACATACTTTAGGGTTACAGGACCAGAAAATAATATTTTAAAAAATATCTACATATTGATGGAACCTACTTAGGATGGCAACTTTTCATTTGCAATCAATATGACTGCTCTCTACTGTTATTTATCTAGAACACTTGGAAAAGCAATAAACTTGCACAAGCAACACACTTGTACAAACAGTTTTGTGGTTTTATGCAATGCAAGACAACACACACTACTTTCCATTTCCTAGGTAATTACTTGTATTACAGTACAATAACACCCCCTCTAAACAAAACAGTCTTCTGGCCCTCGTAATACTTAAGAGTTATGCAAGAAGTCCTGAATGGTTTTTCACAGTATAGTTATATCTTACCTTTCCTCTGAGTTGTAGAGACGAGCAAGCCCAAAATCTGCAAGCTTTATCTGCCCTCTGGTGGAAAAAGCAAAGAATTATTTAGTGGTTAATCCTGTTAGATTTCCTCCCCAAAAACCAGGTGAAGTCTGAGATTTTGCAACAGCTGCAACTGAATTTCACCAAACCTCATTAATGAGCAGTCATTGCCTTACAATCTATGCATCTCTTCAGTAAACAAATACACTAATTTACTGAATAGCAAAGACACACAAGCAAAATTAGGAATGTTCATCAAATGGCATTTACATCACCAGGTGTTAGTGAAAATTCACGTGTATACTGTAAAGTATCCAAATCAGTAACTGCAGTAAAAAGAGTGAGGAAACTGCTATTTTCTTATGCCTTACTGCTAGCACAAGCATTTGTACAACAAACAACTATTAGCAATCATACTTCCTTCTAGGAAGCCATCAAAGCCCTGTTCTGCTCTTGTAAAGTTTAAATACAGCCTTTAAATCAGGGCGACTGATCAGATAAGGGCTTCTATTTTTGCCATCAGCCAGTTCACTCAATGACGTAACTCCTAACCCCTTCTGAGTTTTCCCATATATGAGGGGAAGAGTAGAAGATACAGAGCCCTTGCCTGGCAGCTTCCACAGCTTAAATGCACTGCTCAGTGACCAGAAGCCCACACCATCTGTAAAGCCTGGATGATTTAAGCAGAAAGCTCTCCGCAAGCTTCTCTAACACATGAAATGAATGTTAGAATGTTATACGAGTTTTTTGTTTTTCCCATACTTACAAGCTTTTAAAACTCTCATCACTTTCAATTACATGCAAGTGCCACTTTCAAAAGGTATTTTATCAAATTAGGGAAAGACTTGCTGATATGTGTAAGAATGACGATTTTGTAATAATAGAATACATAGGTTATAGTTCCCATTCCATTCTTTCCCCTCAGATGCGTGTCTGGAATTGCTGTAATGCTTGGAGAACTCCCATAATGTTCCCCTCATATTTACATGCTTATTCCTCAGCATATTCATGGAAGAGCAATCAATTTTTGAGCAAAGAGATTTAAATTGCATATCTAAAAGAAATATAATCCACATGTTAGGCTCCAAGCTGTAACCGGTAAAGGGATTTTGGAAACACTGGCTCAGAATTATTCTCATAAACTATGAACATTTTCTTTTTCCAATGGAAGCGCCTAAGGATGCTCCAAAATATCCTAGAGGAAAAAACTCTGTATCCCAGATTGGAGGAAGAACTGTACAACAGAAAACTCCGCCTCTACACACTTTTCTCCCCTGTCAGGCTACACCTGAGCTTCTGGTTTCCTAAAGGTGCACAAGCACAGCCCCAACGCTGGAGATCAGCAGGCAAGCGAGGGCACAGCAAGTGATACGGAGGCATGTGTACATCTGTTGAGAGTCAGTATCATAATCTGGCAAGACTAGTGGGATCAGAGCTGAAACAGTCTAATGTTAGTCTGTTGTAAGAAAAACAGAAGGAAAAAATGGAAAATTTTATTTGGACAAACTGGGACAAGACCAAGGCCCTACCAAAAGAGATCTTTGATCCATTTTGCCCAGGATTTCCTCTACAGCAGCTAAGTAGATTTTTAGGGAGAACATGTGAACCTGCTCGTTTTGGGGCTTATCTTCCTTCAATTGTATTAAGGATTGTTAACATTGTGTTAAGGATGCCAAAACAGGTACTCCTGTCTACAGCCTTTAGCAGTAGCTACTTATCCTGTCCATGAATGCATCTCATACCTTTTTCAGTACCCCTGTCTACAGCCTTTAGCAGTAGTTACTTATCCTGTCCATGAATGCATCTCATCCCTTTTTCAATCTCCTGACACCACACTGAAAAACTTTTGTGACATCGAATCCCAGAAGGTGCCTGCCTGGTCTGTAAAGATACTCCTTCTTTACTGTTACAAGCTTTGCTCTTACAGTTGTTCCTAGTACTGCTGGATTTAATGAACAACAGTTCTGCATGGAAGTTATCCACTACCTTCACACACTTTATTTGCTGCTGTTACACACTGAACAAAAGTATGTTTATTAATGATTTGTAATTACAAGCAGTTTAAGTAATAAACTCTTTTCTCTATTTGACTATGGCTATAACTGTAAGCCAAAACATGTCTGAACACATCTGATGAAATACTCTTCTAAAGCATTATCCTGACCGATGAAGATGATGATCTCACAACTGCGTCACAAAGAACCAGCCTAGCCACACTTCAACTTGAAATGAGATTACAAAAAGAATACACGTCAAGTGCTTATTTCCTAAAATTCTGTTTTAATATACTTGAACTCAGATAATCTTCCTCCATACTCTGACCTAAAAGATTCAAGTTTTTATGCTGCTGTTTTAATGCAGGCAAGTTCTGGCAAACAATTGCAAGGTCCAATGTTAGGCAACAAAATTACCAGATTATAGAATTTTACAATTTATTTTAAAGGAAGTAGGCAATCTAGAAAAAAGTTTTGCTAATGAGTTAAAGCTGGCAAACTACGAAGATTAAAAGAAAGACTTAAAGATGTTAACATACAATCTTCTTACATACTTGAAGTTATATCCATACCTATTATTTAGTAGAATATTTGAACATTTGATATCTCTGTGCAAAAAGTTCTTCTTATGGCAATAGGCCAAGCCCTCCATCAGCTGCCTCATAAATGATTTAATATGATTTTCATTAAAATGAACCAAACCAGATTCCAGCAGTCCCATCAAGTCATGATCCATATATTCAAACACCAGGTAAAATGCACCTAGGAAAAAGAAAGGGAGAGGGTAGGAAAAGCAGAGAGAGAAAAACTGATTTAATAGTGGTCCAAAGCATCGCAGCTCCCTACTTTTCAAAGTCAGAAGTACCTTTCACAGAACCATGCAATATTTACACCTGTGCCTTATCCAAACAGCAATGAAATAGAGTGCACTGAAACTTTTTCATAAAACCTTTTCAGTGTAAACAATTATATTGGTCAAATGTTTGTGAGAACAAATATAATTCCACCACACGGCATTTTAATCTAGTTACACAAGTACTCTCCTCCCTATGGCTCTCAATCTCCATCCATTCTATTTATGGAAGAATTAATTGGATTAATATTCCCAATGTAAAGTTTGGGGAGAAATCTAGAAACAAAATACATATAGCAAAGGTTCATCTGTCAAGATTCAGTGACTGATTTTTTTTTTTAAGCTTTCAGTGTGGAACTGGGTTAGAAATAAGCCTGCCCTTCTCAGACTAAAAGCAACAGTAAGACAAGCAAAATGACAAAGCAGAACTAACCTACTAGCAACAGTAGCTCTGCAAAGATGAAGTTCACATCCCGCTTTGCCACATACATACATTAAGCATAACAGAATCTACTTTTACCTCACATTAGCCTCTGTAATTCCACAAATAAAGCTATTAAAGTCATGGCTCTTCGACATATATAAGCATTCTCAAAGAGGGAAAGTACCGAGTGCTTCAGAAGCAGCAATAACCCATCTACAGCAAAAACACTCCCCACACAATCTACTTTATCACTTAATTCTTATACTTCTTAACCATGTGGCAGAGGAGGCAGTGCAGTCCTTGCAGAGCACAGATGGCAATGCAGAAACCATATTCAAGTGGGCCCATCTTCCATTTTCAAAAGCCCTCCCCCCCGCCAAGCCACCACAAAAAGTACAAATAGCTTCCACCCAACAATAACTCATTACAGGTTCTAGTTCCTAACTAAGTAGTTTCAATTCAGAAGCCAGTGAAAGTCTTGAGCAGTAAGAAGTCAGCTTGCCAGAACATGTACACACACACACACGGCCAAGTTCTAATGAATAAACTTGTTTTCTTGCATAGTAGCTGAAAAGGGAAGAAAGAGTGCTCAACTGATGTCTTATTTAACAAACAGAAAAAAGATTACTCTCATAGTTAAGCGTCAAACTTGGAACAAAGATCAGCTTAGAACAGTTAAATGACAGGCCATAGAATAAGACACTCGGGGTTCATTGCTTTTAATGTAAGTCCTTTTTTCCTGCTCTATGTTATAGAGAGGAAGCAAAATACTGATCAGAAAATACCCCTGCTGTTGTGCACAGAGCAGGTGGTAAATCAGGTAGGTACAACTCAATCCTACCATTTGAAAAGGAAAGAAGGAAGCATTGAGAGTCATACAGAAACAAAGTCTGCTGTGTTAATATTTGCATAACCGAGTTCACTAATGCAGTTTACCAGTTACGAGTGGTAAAAACAGAGGCCCATGTCTTTTAAAACAAGACAGCTGGCAACCTGGACTACTTGTGAAGTATGAACCATAACATAATTTAAAATGCCCTGAAACAAAACACCTGATACTAATACTGCAGTTCCAGAATAAGACCTTCAGAGGACATCAGCTCAACAAAACTGAACATCAATGATCTTTGTATCCTCTTGCTCTGGAATACAAAGCAAAATTAACTGTCATGGCAGCAGGCTACACTCTGTGTACATGACATGGAAAGAGCGCCTGGGAAGGGTCAGTGGGATTGCAGACCTGTTTGGTGAGAATAGCTGAACACAGTCATCTTGTTTATACACAAAGCAGGCTCCATGCCTTGAGCAATTTCCTGCTCTGCCTACTATCTCCTGGGATTTTTCACCCCTATTTATAACCAGCAATCACAACTGGTAACTTCATGGAAGAAGGAAAACTAACAACAATGGAGACAATCAATAAATAAAACAGAGTGGCACCTGGAAGATAATATCCAATTATTTATATTCTCTGCAACTTTCATTAAGAAACCTACACAAGAACAGTATATATACTAACTGTTCCTTCCATATCAGAACAAAGGTAAACCCACAGAGTTATTATGTTTGTGCATTACTACATATTTCCCACCTACACATTATACAATGTTGCTTTCAAAACAAAAACTGTCAAAGCTTAATGATCTTCACTGCTTATGAGAAACTATAAAATTAGTCTACGAGCCTTGGCAGTGTAACCATCAAAACCTGATTTTCAGTATTACTCAAACTATATTTGGAAGCGATTGCAGCTGTGATAAAAAGGTATTGAACGAACTGAAGTGAAACTTCTGTCAATTTATTTCTAGACAAGCATGGTGCCCTTTTCTGATAGAGGTCTACAGTTTCAGTAAACAAACCGGTTAAATTCTCCTGATCACACCAAATCTTCATAGACTCATCAGATCCAGGGATCTGATCCTTCACACCAGGGAAAGAAGTCACATATATTCACGAAGAGGAAACAGTCATGGAAAACATCACAAGTGAACCATGCACAGGCATAAGTCTGGTTATTACAGCATAGTCGTTTGAGTTTACAGTTTAGTTTAATCAAAACAAATGCCACAAAAATTTCCATTTCTCAGAAAGGAAAACGTAACAGATAAAATAATCCTTCTTTCCTTTATGAGGCCAAGGTGTTCGGTAACTTGGAGGTTACATTTTAAAACAACCCTTTGTTTCAGGCTAGCTTTGCCCAATATCCACAGTTCTGGGAGCAGTGTCATAAACCATAATATCTAAAGCTTTGTTTCAGTAAAGTGCACACAATTCAAATGAATTCAGAACAACTTATTTGACTTCAACATTACTCATGTAACTGCTCTTTTGTTGTAGACCTGCACTTCCCAATAAGCACTTGTGAAGTGGGAAGCAGCCTGCAGTCCATTTCTGCATGCTGCAACCAAATACCAACAGCGAGTTTGTCCCTGGAGTGCCTGTCCTGGTTTCAGCTGGGAGAGTTCATTTTCCTCCCAATAGTTGCTCCATTTTGGTTTTAGCAGGAGAGTAATGTTGACAACATACTGTTCTAGTTGTTGCCAGGTAACATTTAAGTTTGCTAGGGTAGACCTAGCTTTCTTCCCAGCAGCTGCTGGGTTTTTTGTATTTAGTACGGAAAGAGTGTGATAACAGTGAAGTTTTTAGTTGTTGCTAAGAAATCACAGAATTTTGATTTCCCATGTTCTGCTAGCATACAGGTGCAGAGCCAGGACAGCTGACCCAAACTGACCAAAGGGATATCCTGTACCATATGATATCATGCTCAGCAATAAAAGCTGGGGGAAGAAGAAGGAGGCCGGACGGGACACATTCGGAGCTTTGGAGTTTTGTCTTTCCAGTAATTCTTACATGTGATGGAGCCCCGCTTTCCTAGAGATGGCTGAACACCTACCTGCTGATGAGAAGTAGTGAATGAATTCCTTGTTTTGCGTTGCTTGCATTCATGGCCTTTGCTTTACCTATTAAACTGTCACTATCTCAACCCAGGAGTTGTCTCATTTCTACTGTTCCAATTCTCTCCCCCATCCCATCAAGGCGGAGTGAATGAGCAACTGCGTGGGGCTCAGTTGCTGGCTCGGGTCAAACTATGACAGTGCCCCATTTCCTTTGCTAATACCACACAGCTCATCTCGATTCCTTCCTCTACTGCAGTAATAAGAAAACCTAATGCCACTGCATATCCACAGAGCAGCAACTGGAACAGATGAACAGCAGTAACATTGCCTACTTCTGAATATGGGAGATAGCAACTGTTAGGAGGTACACAGTAAATAAAGGAGACTCGCATGGATGGAAAGAACCCTCGCATTAGTCCTTTTGTCTGCCCTTAGAAAAATTTATCTTTTTGACCATTTTCTCAGTTAAGATTGGTAAGGGTTAGAAAGTAAGATACTGGTTTAAAATAATTAAAAGATTAACACATCTCCTCCTTCTGTTCATATATTTCAAGTCATGCAGCTCCAGCAGCAGTAGATTTCTTAACCAAAACACAGAATAAGCTGAGGTATAATGCTGTAAAGCTACGCATACAAAACGCGCAAGTAAATAAAACATGGCACTGATGACCTGTAATACACAAACAATTTTCTGAGGGGCCATAAAACCTGACAAAACAACTTTGTGTTTTTGTGACACAGGCAGGCTCTGGATTACTTTTTGGACTAGCATCAAATCACACAGATCCAAAGCAGGACATCAAGTTACCCATTTGTTCCCAAAGATACAAGTGCTTTGGGCTGGGTGAGGTGGGGGAAGGTGGGAAGAGCACAGGAGAATGATCCAAAACCCTACATAGATGACAGCTTTTAAGCAACTATTTTCAAAATGTCATTTCATAGGGAAAGCATTTCCGGTTTCTCAAAATATCTAATATGATTAGATACAGACCAGAGGAACCAGGAGACCAGAGGTGCCTTATTTTGTGCAAATTTTAATTCAGTCCTTGTATATATGGATTACAATAGTATCTTGAAAACCAAAAAAGCTTAGGGAAAAAGATCCCTGCCTCATTCAGTGCATGGTATGTACAACGTGAGCTGTTGAATTGGTTTTTAATATTTTGTTCCGTACTCACTGTTCAGAATGAGGCTCATTCAGATTTTAATTTTGCTAACAAGCCTCCTCAGCTTCTTCTATGCAGTACATGTACATATATATTTTTCCCCCTTTATTGATTAGAGGTAATTGGATTGTTTTTACTGTTCCATTTCTTTAACATGCCTCTTCCAGTACTCACGATACACTGTATACCATGAGTTTTAAACACAATTTTATCAGAGCTTGAAAACTAAAGAAGAAATTGTCTAGCAATTCCTTAAAGTTCCTTATATTAAAGTTCCTTCAACAGCCATTCATCTTCTTTTCACTCACATTTTACAAACCTATTTTCTAATTTGAGAAACACCAAATAAAGGCATAGTCATTGAATCAATCACCTTAGGATTATAGAAATAATCACTGCTATAATAATTTTTCAATTTAGATTTTAAAAAACTTCTTACTGAATACAAATTTAGTCTAATAAATGCACAACAACATTTTCACCCAAGTTCAACCACAGTCCCGTCTTGAAAAACATTCAACCCAAACAGTATGTACATGGAAACATGTTCTGAAATAGGCGTATCAGTCAAGGGCATACTGAAGCCCTGGGTGTAAATACCATCCCTGTTTCATCACGTAGTACAGGGAAATAAGAAACTGAATAAAAAACTTGAAGTGGAGGAAAAGTAAACCAAGCATATCAGAAATCTTGGGTTAATAATCAGGCATTCTTTTCATTTTGCCACAACATGGATCAAGTTGAAAAGACATACAATTAGGCCTGCACTCATTTCAGGCTGGAGTCCAGTGCAGCACGCAAACAGGAAACAGCACTCAAGCACTCACACTCTTCCTGGTAACTTAGCTATTGCTTGAAAACTATTTGGGTAAGAAGTTTCTATCACTAGCTCAGAGCAGCAAGGCACACTGTAGATCACTAGAGGTTTCTGAAATTCAGATCAGTTTGGTTTTAGTAAGCTTCTCAGGAAACCCAGATAAAACCAGCTGGGATATAAGTAGAGAGAGAAGCCTGTAGTGAAATACTCCCTGAGGACTGTGTGATCACTATCACAGACTCCTTCCAAATGATAAGCTTTCAAACAAAGTACTCCTCGATGGCTATGAGAGAGTAACCTGCTAATCATACAACAACATATAGAATCAGTGTTCTTCTGACATGTGTACTACAGTATTGCCAAGGTAAATACCAACTTCATGCCTAAAAAGGTTTGTTAATTTGTACCGCAAATCAATCCAAACATTAATCTATCTAAAATAAACCTTAAAATGAATTTTAGAAACACATACAATCCAGATAGATTATTCATGCACAGGAAAAAAACCCCAAGAAGCTGCAATATTAACCAGATTTTTTTTCCCTGGAGTTTCCCATGCAAAGTTTTATATCCTCCCCTGGGTATGCAATTGAAAACGCCTCTTCCAGTCAAAAGGAGGAAGAGATGTCAGTCAGTACAAGTACTGGTTTTACATTCACAGCAACTACAGCTAAGTCAGGCACTCAACACATGTTTAGCAAACAGAGATCACGGCAATCCCAGAGCTACACTGTTGACCACCAGCAAACAGCTTCTACCTGATAAAGAGGCAACTGAGAAAAAGGACCATCTCAGGTGCCCAAAAAAAGAGACACATCCCAGTCTTATTAAAAGACATGACTCCCTGAGAAAACAAACCAGAGCTGACAAAAGCTCAGCGTAAGAAGGGCCTTTTTTCCAATGATTCACTTAACTGATAACGTGGCTCAATTAACTTCACTTATGAGGTATATAGATTCAAACATACTTAGGACATAACTCTTTGTTTTCCACTTCTGTTTTAAATCCCGTTTTCTTCAATTACTGTTGCACAGGGAACATCACACAAACTTTCTCAGATAAAAAAAATACCGAGAAGATGAAAAGATTCTGCCAAATAAAATCCTCCTGCTCCACACTCTGGTCCAAAAGGACATGAACTGAATTTCATGAGCGTGAACTCAAATTAAAACTCAAATGAATTTGAACTGCCATCAAGCAAACAAAAAAGAAAATTAAAGGGAAGTTTAGTTGCCAGCAGGCTTGGGCACTAACAATATCAAGGCTGCTTCTACTACTGTTGAAGACTGAAACCCACAAATTGCTCCTGCACTAGCTCACTAGAAGAACATGTTTTCAACAAAAATAACCAGAGTTTTGAGGTTTTAGGAAAATATTGAATGGAAACTATAGCTTATCAGTGCTACCAAGTCAAATGAGGGTTTATGTCCCAAGAGAAGCAGAAGAGGCTTAAAAATTAAGAAAAACAAAAAAGAACAAACAAAAAACCAAACTGAACATACTGTTAAGTCAGCTGTTATGCAGATAAACACACAAGACTGAATACAAACTAGGAGTTACTATGAGTTATGTTCTCCTCCCTAAGCTTGTGTGTTCACCTCTCTCCCTCTAAATGACAGATAGGGAAGAAAAGCCTGCACAAGAAACATGCAAAATGGATATCTCTTCTTGCCACACACAAATACACTTTTTTACCTGGTGGGTAATCATTACATTACATTCCAAACAGTAATCAGTAATGCTTTTTTTAATGGCTGGTCTACAAAGAATAAAACCAATCCTATCTATTAATGCTGTTCCTACTGTTAAACTAACAACCCAACCTGGCCAGGATAAAACAGAAGTACTTTTCTTCCACTCTCTTTAAAAGTAAAATGCTGCTGAAAATATTGAGACAAATCTGATAACCCTGTGTCTTCCGAACTTTTGAGTATGTCACTTAAAAATGTGTAAGAATTCAAAGCTGACAAACCAAGCCACAGCAGGTTTGCAGGAGAACATTAATATCTTGAAGAGCACTCTTAAAACAAGTACTGTACAAAGCGTGCCCAATATGTACGTAATTGTCATAAAACCAAATGAGCTGCATTTTAAATTACTGAGATCCAACAAAAAAAACAATTAGAACAAACAAACAAGTGAATAAGCAGACAAGTAATAGGTCAGGCTATGGTAGTCAGTCTTAAGCATAAAATTAACTTTACTCATTTTTTAACAAAAGGCACGTGCGTTGGCAGAAATTTCCCACTTTTACAAACAGGACATCACCAGGGTTTTGCAAGAGTTCTATTCCAAAGCTAAGATAAGCACACAGCATACACTAAGCACAAGCATGTTCATCAGAAGGCAGAACACTTTGCTTCTATAGTAAGCTCTGCCTGAGTAAGACTTCACTCCCACTTTTATAATGGCTCCTCCTGATGCCAAGCAGCCCTCTTTGTTTGCAATGTTTTACTGTGAAAAAGACCAAACTCCCTTCCCATTTGCATTTGTTCCCTGCATAGACTACAATCTGGGAATTTATAGCTAAGACATTATGACCATCTCACAATGAACTACTCACTAGAGAAATATAGAATGCAGTGCCTGAAAAACACCACCAGCTTCCCTCTTTACACGAAGAAATCATAACAGCAGTGTCATTATCATGCTAATGCGTTCAAGAGACTATCAGAACCTAATTTTAATCTAGCATCTCCAGAGAAGCCCCTTCCCCTGCAAATTTTCTAAAAAAGTAGTTGTTTTAATAAGCTGTTAAATAAGAATGAGAAAATAAATTGAAAGCAATATCAAAAGCACAAAAACAGAGTTGGACAAAAAAAATTAAATGAATGAGATACAGTTTGAAGTATACAAAAAAAAAATAAATTTAACAATTCGGTCCTAAACATGGGACCAAACAGGAAGAGAGAAAATTAATGAATGAGTCATTAAGTATTTGTCAAGGCTCAGTGTGGTCTCATTAGCCAAGGAGGTTAGACCTAATTAAAACTCAGTACAAGAGTCAGATGAAAAGCCTAAAGAGCCTGCTGCAGACTGTCAGGACTCAGAATAGGTGCTGACCACTAAACCTGCACAGGCTGCCTATTTTTAAATGCGTCAGTGCTGTACACCCTTCAAGGTATTACACTTTCTAAAGATGCTAGGAAAAAATCTAACTAATTGCTGTTTAATTTTGACAGACATCTTCTGACTCACCACATCACCTGGTGTTTCTGCTGGCTATGCAGCGTGCACAGCGCTGGTAGAAACTTGGGGAAGAAAAGCAGGGAAGAAGCACAGGTACCACGTTCCAAACACCCTCCTCAGAAAAACCATGCATAAAATTGCCCACAGGACAACCAAATATCCCAAAATAATAGGCTTCTAAGACTTGGACCTGAAAGCAAGTGGCATCCATAGACAAAGCGACCACTGCGTGACTTCCACTCTTCTTGATTCTCTAGGCTAAGGAGGCGGGAATAACTCAAACAAGCCAGATTTAATACTGAAGGAACAAAAAGAATGAAAGTCTGCATGTCTTCTATTTGCAGAAACACACCACCACCACACAAATATTGCTTTTCATTATCTTCCTTCCAGCCTTCAAGACACACATGTCCAACTACTAAAAAAGTAACTGAAGCCCCAATACGAATAAAACCAAGGCTACAGCAAAAAGCATCTCTCCAGCACTGAGCCTGCAATATACTAAATGATATAAAAAAATACTATGAGGAAAATAAAAGACAAAAAAAAAAATCTCACAATTAAGAACTTCCTGTTGTTGCCGGCCTCCCTAATCCATGAGTGTCAAGGAGTCAGACATCTGTTCCTCTCCAGCAAAACTGAAATCAGTACATTTCACAAAACACATGCAAAAATATTTCTATGAACAAAAGGCAGAGCTGAGTTAATTCAAGGACTTCAAGTAGTAATTATATCAAAATTAAAACTCCTTGTCAAGCATCACTATTTGTAAACGTATTTTTTAATGATGTTTAACTTAAAATCCAGCACGGCAGATTGCCTTATTAAGAACATGACCAGAAAGCATTACCCCTATGTTAGTGTACATACCTTTGTCCTTCTTGAAGTCCAAAGCATCTTCCTTATCTGTTACTATTTCCTTCATGTTGATAATGCTTTGGTGATTAAGCTGTCGAAGAATCTTAATCTCCCGAATAGCTGTAATTGGAAACCCTTCTTTTTCATTATCCAGACGTACTTTCTTTAGTGCCACCATTTCCCCTAAGAGAAAATTGAAATGAAAGCATTAAGATTAGCAATCAAACTATGGAATTTAGTATGAGGTTTGTTCATTTGTTTTTAAAACCCTTTCCATTTGTTAAAATTTCTGAATAGACTAAACAGTGAACATTTTAATGCTTGCACCAAACATTATGCTGAATGGTAACAGAATTAACCACTGTTGGGAAACATCACATGAAGAACTGAGATTTTTTTCAGCTACCCACTGTCAGGTCTGTCTTCCTCCTCCTGCATCCCCCACCCACCTGCACCCTGATATTCCACACCATGTCTATTGACAGGAACTATCAACAGCAGCTTTAGAGACAAGAGACCTATGTCTGCTCTGGTAGAAAATCTTGAACTACATAGTTCAAGATATAAGGCAGGTGACTAAAGAGTTCTCAAATTCATCAGGATACTTACTGCAAGCAAAAGTGTCATTCAAGTTTACAGTGAGGAGGAATTTTCCTTTTTATTTTACTGCAGGCTGGGATGGATGAAATTAGATTCTGCAAAATGGCAGAAGCATGAACTACTTCTGATGGAGGATATCTGAAGACTATATGTCAGCTCAACCACTCTGTTCTTAGTTTGTTGCTGTGCCTCAGAAGTTCATCCACAACACAGTTACTTTTGTATGGCTCTAAAAAGGACTATTTCTACATCAGTGTATGAGACAGATACACAATAGATGCATGTATTACCACATGACACATACACTCGCTATGAAAGCCCATTGCGCAGCTTGTTATAAGGTATCTCAAAGGCAATAAAGCCACTCTGCGCACAGGACTTGCGTTCAAAGCTAATGGAAGGTCTGTCCTAACTGTATGGACCCATTCAATACAGACAGTGGCAACTTCTACTGGAAGTTAAAAAATGACTGCCACATATAAGTAATCTGAAACTTGCTAAAGAAGCAATATGGTTACAACAGGACGAAAAAGTTAAATGTGCGCAGAACAGAATCCCAGGGTAGCTGGAAGAAGCTTCTAATGATGATGTGATAATGTGAAATAGTTCCCAAGGCAGAGCTATAAAATAAAATCTGACAGTTCAACTTAAGAACTAAAAGTTTACCAACAGACAAGTACAGATAAAGAATAAAGAAGGAATGATCACAGAATCACAGAATAACCAGGTTGGAAGAGACCCACCGGATCATCGAGTCCAACCGTTCCCATCAAACACTAAACCATATCCCTCAGCACCTCATCCACCCGTGCCTTAAACACCTCCAGGGAAGGTGACTCAACCACCTCCCTGGGCAGCCTGTTCCAGTGCCCAATGACCCTTTCTGTAAAGAATTTTTTCCTAACGTCTAGCCTAAACCTCCCCTGGCGGAGCTTGAGGCCATTCCCTCTTGTCCTGTCCCCTGTCACTTGGGAGAAGAGGCCAGCACCCTCCTCTCGACAACCTCCTTTCAGGTAGTTGTAGAGAGCAGTGAGGTCACCCCTCAGCCTCCTCTTCTCCAGGCTAAACAACCCCAGCTCTCTCAGCCGCTCCTCACAAGGCCTGTTCTCCAGCCCCTTCACCAGCTTTGTTGCTCTTCTCTGGACTCGTTCCAGAGCCTCAACATCCTTCTTATGGTGAGGGGCCCAGAACTGAACACAGGATTCAAGGAGCGGTCTCACCAATACCGAGTACAGAGGGAGGATAACCTCCCTGGACCTGCTGGTCACGCCGTTTCTGATACGAGCCCAGATGCCATTGGCCTTCTTGGCCACCTGGGCACACTGCTGGCTCATATTCAGTCAGTTGTCAAACAACACCCCCAGGTCCCTCTCCTCCAGGCAGCTTTCTAGCCAGACTTCTCCTAGTCTGTAGCACTGCACAGGGTTGTTGTGCCCCAGGTGCACGACCCGGCACTTGGCCTTGTTAAACCTCATGCCATTGGACTCTGCCCAGCGGTCCAGCCTGTTCAGATCCCTTTGCAGAGCCTCCCTACCCTCCAGCAGATACACTCTTCCACCCAGCTTAGTGTCGTCTGCAAACTTGCTAAGGGTGCACTCGATGCCTTCATCCAGATCATTGATGAAGACATTGAACAGGGCTGGACCCAGCACCGAGCCCTGGGGAACCTCACTTGTCACTGGCCTCCAGCTGGATTTCACACCATTTACCACCACTCTCTGGGCCCGGCCATCCAACCAGGTTTCCACCCAGGAGAGTGTGCGCCTGTCCAGGCCAGAGGCTGACAGTTTCTCAAGCAGAATGCTGTGAGAAACTGTGTCAAAGGCTTTGCTGAAGTCCAGGAAGACCACATCCACAGCCCTTCCCTCATCCAGCAGCCGAGTCACTTTGTCATAGAAGGCGATCAGGTTAGTCTGGCAAGACCTGCCTTTTGTGAACCCATGTTGACTGGGCCTGATCACCCGGTTCTCTTGCATGTGCTTCATGATAGCACTCAAGATCACCTGCTCCATGACTTTCCCTGGCACTGAGGTCAGACTGACAGGCCTGTAGTTCCCTGGATCCTCCCTGCGGCCCTTTTTGTAGATAGGCATGACATCAGCCAGCCTCCAGTCCAGTGGGACTTCCCCAGTCTTCCAGGACTGTTGGAAGATGATGGAAGGGGGTTTGGCCAGCACATCCGCCAGCTCCTTCAGTACCCTAGGGTGAATCCCGTCCGGCCCCATAGACTTGTGGGTGTCCAGTCGGGCTAGCAAGGCTCTGACCACCTCCTCTTGGATCACGGGAGCCTCATTATGCTCCTCTAGCTCCTGGGTTAGTACACAGACGGAACGACCCTCCTTACAACTAAAGACTGAGGCAAAGAAGGCATTAAGTACCTCAGCCTTTTCCTCATCCCCTGTTACTGTTGTTCCTTCTGCGTCCAATAGGGACTGTATGGTCTCCCTAGTCCGCCTTTTATTATTTATATATTTGTAGAAAGATTTTTTGTTAGCTTTCACTGACTTGGCCAATCCAATGATATAATTACTCTGCTCATTCTTCTGGGAATCAGAGAGAAGGAACTGAGGCTGGTATGTTATCCTACATAATTCAGTTACTGCTGAAGTAGAAAATTACCCAGCATTCAAAGCATGCACAAATAAGCCAGAAAGGCAAGCAGTCACAGAAAGAACTACTAACTGAACATAAAATGATCAAGCAACAGACAGCACATATGAAGAATTGATTTCAATACATTATTTGCTTAGAAGTAGTAACAACATTTTTATGTATCATAGCAGTGACTGCTCACTCATCTGAGCAATAGTTTAACATGAAGCTAAAATTAGCTTCTTTCACTTCCATCTCTTTACAAACTCCATTATTCTTTGTCAACCTGTCTTGGGTGTGACTTTGTTTCACCAGAGTATTCGCCCTCTCTGCACCCTCCCTAGCTCAACTGCATACAGCATCAAAACTCAAGTAATAAGCATTAGAAATTGACTACACAGCTTGTTTTCAGCCACAACGACACAAATAAACATTTTTCCAAGGCAGAAAAAGGTAACTTCTGATTTAGGCAAATGCTAGAATTTAAACTAAACTAACAAAATAACAACTAAAGTTTCCACAAATTAGAGGACGGACTATCACAAATCTTACTCAATATAAAAACAAAATACCCTTTAGAAATGCAGGAATACGTTTACTTTTTCGAACTCACCTGTGTCTTTATCCCTGGCTTTGTAAACTTGCCCATAAGTGCCTTCACCGATAATACCAATGATATCAAATTTATCCACACAGCGCTTTCCCCAGTCTATTTCTTTTTCTTTTGTTTCACCATGTCGTGGTCCACATATTCTAGAAAATGACAAACATTTCTAGTAATATAGCCAACACCCAAGAATTGCCTTAACCTTGCAAAAAACCCTCAACAGTAAATACTGATAAGATTTTATTAGATAACTAGTTTCCTACCATTAAGTAGCAATAAACCATGCTAATATTAAAAAAGTCATTACAAAGCAGAATTCTCTTGAAAACAATAGATTTTAAAGAAACTATTATCACTTCTACTGCTTGATAGGCTTTAAAAAAAGTCTAATAAACATACTTTGGTCTTCTCTTGCTGTGTAACTGAACTGCTGGTTTCTTTTCTTCAGGACTTTTGGATACATCAGCTCCTCCAGGCAACTCAGGTGGAAGTGGCAAGTCTGCAAGCAGATGGCGAAGTTTCTTCTCCGCTTCTTTAACCGACTTCACCGAAAGATTCTCTCGTAAACTAATAGAAAAGACACAATCTTGCTAATAAGTTGGACACAGTAGAATGATATTAACATATATAACAGAAAACCTATTTGAATTATTTTTTTAAAACACAATCTAGGCTGGTGATGCATCAACATTTGATATCTCTGCTCTTAGAATCTGCAGGACTTGGATTTGCGCTTTACTAATGGCTCACTAATAGCCATGCATCTTCTAGAGAGCTAACTATCAAAATTCTGCAGAAACTATGAAATCAGATCTTTGTAGTGAAAGCTGAAATTAGATGACACAGCAAGCCTTACAAGGCCAGATGACTTCTGCCACACAAGCTTCTTCTTAAGCTTATGGTCTAGACTATTAAGAATATTTAGAGTCCGTGTGCTGCCAGACATCAGAAGTGCAGCAGTAGTCTGAAGTGTAAGTGTAGTCTAACTGGCTTCTCTTAGAAAAGAGAAGATAATCCTAATCCAGTTCCCCGTAAAGTTGGTCTCCAGAGACACTAAACTTCGCTGTTACAGTAACACTGCAGGGCATTACCGGACAAATCCACGCCACCTCATTTACAGATTCCAAACTCATACATTTCCTCAAACACTCCAGATTCAACTTGCTTCTAGTGAACAGCATGCAAATCAAGTGAAAATACACAAACAACCCCCCACATTTTTCAAAAACACAGTTCCATTTTACCAGGATTTCCTTTAGTTTAGCTAGATTTGTGCAGCTATTATATAGCCAGCAATTTTAAAGACAAAACCATCTCTAAACTTCATAATTACACAACAGTTGCTCTCCCACAGGACTCTCATATAGTATTCTCCTTAAATTTCAAACTGTCATTGTACCAAGAAAACTTTCTGTCATGCTTCGAGGGGACACTCTCCAGGATAGCTGCGTTTGCCAAACTGCACTATCCTACTGTCAGCATCCTCCTCTGGGAACCTTTTCTGGAAGTTTTTCTGCAACTTCTTATCTACTTAGTCTCATAGACAAAGCAGGAACTTCTCTAAATGGAAAGAACTTGCTGCCTTCCATCACAGCGAATGCATATATTCCTTCTTACATTAATTGCAATTATCAATTCTTATTTATTTAAATAACGCATTCCAGTGTCTTGCATGGCTATGCCACGCCGTGAAAACAGAACACTTTAATGTCTTCTACCACTTCTCAAGCTGCAGCTGCCTGAATTTAAAGAAGCGCCTCAAGGAAGCATATACTGCCCTCTTCACAAATATAATGGTTAGCACGCTATAAAGAATAAACCACCTTTGGACAGTGCATGTAATTATCATGGTAAAGAAAAATTCTTAATTTTTAAGTTCATATATTTGTATTTCTCTCACAATTTTGCCCCCAGACTTCCAGTATAAGTGAAAGCACAATGTATGAGAGGTTCACACAAGAATTTTAGAAGTGGTACATAAAAACAGAGGCAGCCGAGAGCAGCTTTTTTTTCAGGTCTGTTAAACCACACATCATTGACCACTAGAAGTTTTTGCTTTAGGCTTGCCTACGCAGTGGGCTTGCAACACTGCCGTTCCTTAGGTAGTTTATTTCTGGGTTTTCAGATTCTTACTGAAGTTCACAACTGACACAACATTAGGAACCAGACAGTTCTGCATAGCAACAAGCTTTCTTTGTTGGCACAATTTCCCCATAGTAACTCTGAGCCCAAGGCAAACCCTTCACCCTCCTCCCTCCTAAAAAACATTGATCATTTTAATTTGATGACTTAAGCTTTACCATGACTTGTAATCATAACCATTCTGATATGAAATTTATAACAACCTACAGGCAGAACTAAGCAAAGCATAAATGACATTATTACTCGTTATTTATCTTTCTAATGCAGCTATTTATAAGCATTAGGCTTTTTCTAAAAGGAGAATGAGCTCACTGCTGATAGAACCACTTAATTGTAGCTTAGCTCCCCTCAAATAAGTCTCAGAAATCCTGTTTACCTAGAGAGGATGGCTTTGACATAAATTTAAATACAACCACACACTCACCATACAGACATGATTCTGAAAAAGTGCAATGACATTTGCTAGACTGCTGAAGGGCAAGAAACAAGATTTCTTTTGCTACTACTGTCAAAAAAAAATCTAATGCCTTATTAGGTTGTATTTATTTTTGAGGGCCTCCCATGCATTTAACATTGCATTAAACTACTGGCAAACACAAGAGAAACATCTACAATTCTGGTTATAACTACTTTTACTAATCAAAGAAACATCACACACTTCTCAAAGAACAAGAGAAGGCAGGCTAGTTTCATAGATATGCAACGTAAATAAAAGCACTTTGTATTGTTTGGAATTTTTCTTTTGCAACTTGTTTTTTTTACGAAGATATAGCACACTTGCATCAGTTTTTACTCCAATGCTAATAAATCTTCATTTTGCTTGTTGTGAGAAGTTGATTTCTCATATAGACAAGAGGCATATTACACTGAGTAAAAACAAAAGTAACTTCTCAATTTCATCACCAAAGCCAAAAGAAAAATAGTGAATTATCATTCAACAGTATAATTTTCCAACACAAATCACAGTGCATATTCTCCATTAGGACTATGAAGAGACTTAACACAGTCTAAACCCAGACTACACCTGGGAATAGAGACATGAATTTCTTCACTACAGATAATTTTTGAAGTGTAAAAATTGAACACAAATGACAAGACATGAGCCTCACTTCCATTTTAAAGATGCAAAATGATACTGATAGCAGAGATAAATTATGCTAAAATAAGGTGCAGCCATAAAAGCAATTCCCTTCCAGAGAAGAGAATATTTAGCTCAAACCCCAGTTAATAGAAGATTTTTCACATACTGCTACTGAATTCAACTTTTCCACAGAAGTATGTGCTTGTTCCTACCAAACCTGGAATCTTGAATCCTTGAATGCATCCTACATTAGTCCCAAAGCTATTATGTACCAGCAATTTAAAATTGTCTCTTTAGTGAACTTTTTATTGAAAGATTCCTCCTAGACTAAATCCTCCTCTTTTCAAGAACCAGTTAAATTAATTTTTAAGATCAAATTCCTTCAGTTCACTAATAATTGCCATGTTAAACAACTGAATAGCACAAACTACCTCATGTATCAGCCTGATCTAGCAAATAGGATTAATATTATTTCCCACAATACCTGTAATAATAAAAGTAAACAATAACTGACAATAACAGACATTAACAACTATAATATAGAAAAAGAAACAATCCCAAAAAGCAAATCTATGCTACAACTCACCTATCAGGTTCTTTATCTTCAGGCAGCGTTGGAGGCAAAGGCAAGGGTGGCAGTGTGGAGGTCGGTAGTGCAACAATTCGATCCTTCTCCTTGGTTACTACACTTGGTGTAGTCGGTTTGCTTTTCTCTTTTACAGCGACGGGTGGCGGTTTTACAACAGTCACTTTGTTCTCTTTTACTGCTGTAGGTTTCTGCTTAGTAACTTTGTCTGCAATTAAATTATTTTCCCCTTTAGTTTCAGGAAGTGAGACTTTTGCTTTTGCCTTGTCATTTTTCAAATTTGCGCTGCTTGTAGGAGAAGGCGTAGGCTCAGTTTTTATTTTCTTCAGGTCCTTTACATTGTTCACTTGAGGTGCACCTGCAGCAGCATCAGTGTTTCCCTTAGTGGGTGTTGAAGTATTGGAAGCTTTTGCACTGGCTTTGGCTGCCTCAGCAGCTCTCGCTTTTTTGTTCTTGTTCAGCTCAGCAGCCAGGCTACTCTTCAGAGTCAATGTACTAGGAGAAATACTCGAGTGACGACTTCTGGATCTAGATAACCTGTGTCTGCTACGAGACCTTGAGTGCCTTGACGAATATGGACTTCTGCTTCGAGATTTTGCTGATCTCCTGTTTCAAAAAAGTTAAGATTTACCCAGTTAAGAATTACTCTGGCTGTTTTCTCAGTCTAGCTGCCTTTTTGACAAACCACTTTTTTAAAAATCAACCAACGTCACCACGCTTACAGAATAAACAAAATCTATGAAATAGGAGACACCATGCCTTAAAAAAATATAGAATTAATAAATAAAGATTTTATATCTAAGCAGGTTGTTAGAAAATGTTAATGCTTACTTAGATGTAGTTTTTCCCATTAAAGAACTACAAAATACAAGTATACCTATAGGATGGATATGTTCCTTTTTCCTCACTACTTATCACAAATATTTCTCCTTTAAAGAAAATCTGAGCCTATGCAACTTGTGCAAACACCATCAGTGTATGCAGTACTTCAGAAAAAGTCAGCTGGCTGCATAACCAGAACTCAACAAAATTAAATTAATGTCACAGCAGGGCAGGAAAAATCTAAACACAACTACTAAGCAGTAACTGTAGCAATTAAAGTGCCACTTCCACAGTTGTCACAAAAATAAGTAGGCAAAAAACACTGACTACTAAAGGCTGCAACAGAACCAACTCGAAAGCTGACAATAAACCTTAGCTTTCCTTTTTTGATATTTAACTGCATACTTTTCCCTAAAAGAACAGAGGTACCCGATACTTGTTATAGCTACTAATAAGCAAACAATTCACAAGTAGGCCTATGCTATGCCAGTATCAGAATAAAGAGACTAACAGAAAAAGAAATAATCTAAGCCATCTAGAAAATCACAGCAGGAAAACAACCTAGATTGAAGGTGGGGGGGAAATCCTAACAGTTAGGAAAGCAAACTTTTACTGTGCAAACCCACTACTTAAATGGTTTATTTTTCATTCAAAGGGATATCCTAATTTGCCTAGTAGTTTTGATTCAATTCTTTATTAAAAAAAGAAGGGGGGAAGTGTAATTGAGGTGGAGGGCATGAGAACAAGTAAAACAGCCTAATCCACTCCTACTACACAGAAACATGAAATAAATGAAATTAAAAGTGAGCACTTTAATCCATTTTACCATACTAAGAATCGCAAGGGTATTCACTGTATTTGCAAGCATTCTCTTCATTAAAGTTTAATGAAAATCTATTTTTTTCTTGTGTATATCATTTAAAGTGGAGGAAAAAGTAAAATCAGGATTAAAAAAGCATTCATCAGCTGACAAAGAAAAGAGTACCAAGCAGTGGCAATAATAAGACTTCTTGGAGATATAAGAACTTCAGAATTCAAAAGCAAGCACCAGTGTGTGGAGGCTGCCAAAACTCTGGCAAAAGACAACAGCCACCTACAATCACTATGGTCAGGACTATCCATCTCTACATCAAATTTAATTTTAGTCACAATTAAAATAATTCAGTTTTAATTATCAGCACAAGAAATTACATTCAATGCTTCAACTGAACAAATACTTAATATAGTATAGCGCTGTTTCTACTTTGTGTGTAATATTTACTAATTTCCAAACTTACACTGTTTTCCTGCATTATAAAATGTCTTCTTTATAAAGCAACATAAAAATTCATCAAAATTAAGTAAAGATTATGTAGGAGTGATTCAAAACAACATGTGGGTACACACACTGTAGCACAAGCTTCAAAATTGTACAGGCAAAATCAAAATTGATCCAAATGGTGAGAAACCCTTGAAAGCAAGGGCACAGTGGGAATCAAACCCCACATGAGGGCAGGTCTTGGAAAGAAACACAGTTCAATTCTATACCAGGCAGCAGGATGCTAATAATAACACTAATAACAACAACAATAATAACAATTTTACACTCTTCATTATTATTTTGGAAATCAAAATACCAAATCCCACAGAGGCTGGGCCAAACTGGAGAAAAAGCTAAAAAATGCCAAGTTCCATAATACAGAGTTATCACGGGGTAGCAGGAAAAAAAAGGAGGGATGAGACTATCCAGACAACACATACACTTAAAATTCTAGGTCACAGCTCTCACCGCACTGTTAACTCACTTTCTGAGAGGAATTATTATCTCAAACAGAGCTAGGCTGCTACAGATCTGTACTGGCTGTACAATCAGTATAATTACATTTCTCCAGCATCAAGCACAAGCTAATAAGCCCCCATTAGTCCTAAACAGACTTCTACAAATGTTGTATAATTTGTGAGGATGTCACTGACCTATCTCAGAAAACATCTGTTCCTACATCAGCCATATTAAATTGACACTTGCTCCAGTTACCTGTAGAGCACAACCTCCATTCCAAGGGCCTCACTGCAACCTGCCTTACCTGTATTATTTTTTTATAATATGCCTTGAAGGTCTCAAAATCAGATATATTTCTTTCATAAGTGAAATTTCTGGGGTTTTTGTTTTTGGTTTTTTTTTTTTTTGAAAGGTGCTGTATGTCAGAAACAGAAATATGGACACAGTAATACCACATGCACAAAAAAAGAGCATTAGCAGCTTAAAACACTACAGTTGCTGAGACACCATACTGGTTCTTAAGACTGTTTCTGTGCTACTTTGGTTCAAAATAGAACAGGTTCGTTTAAATCACTGCACTGAAAATGTAATGAGAAAATCTGTTCAAATTAGTGGCTGCAAATGCTTACTCGATCAGCTACCATAACTTGGTGGGGAAGAGGCAGTTTTGAAAAGCTGTGGCAAAAATAAACTAATTCTTTGTACTTTCTTCAGAAAACAAACATAGAATCACTTAAATCATAGAATCACTAAGTTGGAAAAGACCTTTGAGATCATCAAGCCCAACCATGAAGGAAGGGACATATAAAGAAGGCAAGCACTGGCAATGGTTTAGTATTTTGCCCACATTAGTCAGGAGAGTCCCAGATGTGGACGCAGACTTCTACTAGCTTAGCAAAACCCCACCATTCTCCACACCCGGTTTCAACACCCCAAATGACAACACTACAACCTTCTGAGGTCAGAACTGCATCCATGTGGGAGATTGTAAATACTCAGGCACAAGGATGTTTCAGTTCCAGTAAATACTATAGCCCTTAACAGCAGACCAAAACACATTTCATAGCGAGGCCAAGTGTTAATATCTGCACTGGTTTCATTTTTCCAAAGTTTTTTCATAATTTAATTTACTGTCAAAAAAAATAATGTTGCATTACATAGTGCAAATTTGTGCTAATAATGAACTAGAACTTCTTTTGGCATCCCAAAGACCTCTCCAAGAGTCCCTTGCTGTACCACGTGCAATGAGCTGGACCCAAGGAAGTTAGAGCAAAAACATTAATGCCTTCATCTAAATCATTCTGAATATTAAGTAAAAGGTAGCTTTGTCAAAATGCTAGTTATTCAAGTTACAATGATAATATCTGATGTTTTCATACACCAAATGTCCTTTTCAAATATTCAACTGCCACTTTCATCAGCACTGGCTTAAAAGGTCCCAAGAGAACTTTCCACACTAGACAAAACTTACATACAAGTTTCTAGCTATAAAAATGGCACAAACCCAAAACTATGGACATTTACAAGCTTTCCCTCAGAATAATATACAGAACTCGGAGTGGATAAATACTGCCTTAAACACAACAAAACCAGCCAACTTGCTGTTCTCAGAACTAACATTCATTTGCCATAGAAGATAAAGACACACAGCAACACAGAAATGGGCTCACACAATAGCTTGTGCCTGCTGTTTAACAGGACAGTAACTTTTTATTGCAACCCTGAAAAAGACAGTAGGAAACATCTGAAATACACAGTGTTCTCCAGATCTTCCAACAGACTTCTATTAAATGTGTGTTCATGCATGCATACGGCCATACATAAAATGCCCTATCTGAAATTAATTTGCCACCAAGGAGTTTGGTTTTAACCTAGTAAACAGGAACAAAAGAACAGCGGCCACAACCACACAGAAATGCATTGCAAACGGCAAAAAAATCCAACAAAACAATCCAGAGGAGATCAGAAAGCTTACTAATCCCAAGGACTACACCCAGACCTCCCAAACCAAAAGCACCAGCATCTGCCGGTAAAATACACGGGGAGAGACTACTCAGAAGCCCCTGTTTGAGTTTCTTCTGATGTTTCTTCCTATTTGCACTCAGAAGTTCTGCCTCATTTACAAGTACCTTTGTCACGCTCATCCACTGACAGTCTTCTACAAGCACCCTGAATTCATATCACACAAGTCTATATCCCTACAGAGATGTTAACTGCCAGACTTCAAGACATTCGCCAACCTTCATGACATTCGTGAAATCACTTCTGAGCCATGTACAGATTTCAGTAAGGTTTTTTTATATGGGGGATGGGAAGAAAAAAACGTTAAAAAATTTGCCCAAAAAACTTAACTACCAATAGGTCCAGCCTGCATTAGAACTAAGAAGCTCTTTACATAAAGCTGCTTTTTTCCTTCCCTAAAGACAGCAACAAAGGAGACCAGGAGCACAACTAGATTAGCTGCAAAGAGAAACTGAAGTAATTACATAATATTATGTCTAGCTATAAAACGAAGTCAGAAAAAAAGGTATGACAAGAGGCAGATTTTAAGAAACTGACAGAGGAAGAAACCACTAGGAAGAAAGTCACCTCAAAACCAAAACTCAGCACTGCTTTCCTCCATTTGTCAGAAAAACAAACAAAAAAAGCCTTTCCTCCCAAGAAATAAATAATAAAAAGAGCGTTGGTTTAGGTATCATAGTTTTTTAATATTTGTTCCTGGCACCTTCGATTTTATAAAACAAGAATTTGTTTTTTTCTCTGCTTTACTAACACTATACAATTATTCACTGTGTAAAATCCTACTTAATATATCAAAGTGCAATTAGTTACAAATTTTGAAACTGTTCTAATGTTCCTCCTTCTCACAAGGCAACATCCCTGTTATACTTCACTGGTTCACTTATCAACTGCCAAACAGTAGGCTTATTAATGGACTTAACAAGTCTATTGATATAATATCACTTAGATTCTCAAACATAGAAGGAAAGAATTCCAAGTAGTGATTTAAAGTGTTACATTTGACTCTTGATATTTGAAAGCAGAGAGGGAAGAAAAGTTAAGTGTTACACGTCAGATTTCCAGGAATACAGGTTTTGCTCAGCTTACATGTATTTTTCTTGCCATTCTACTTTTCTAGGTGCTTCTTTCTTTCCTATTCCAATCCTTCCTTTATTCTAACACAAAAAGCATATATTTTACTGACAGATCAGAACAGTCATGCGTTGTCTTACCCATGTTTGTAAATTTGAAAACCTCTTTTCTTCTTAACCGCTTTAAGAGCAAGATAAATCCTTCATGCCTAGTAGCAAGCTACACGTGCTACCCAAGCACTAACACTATCATGCTCTGAAGGTATCAGAACCTACAGAGTCAAAACAAGGGAACTGATTTTGTCAGTAACTTTTTGACAAGACACCATCCTCTCTTCATGAGAGTAAGAGTGGAAAAACAAGAAACTGAACAGACTGAAGGACATTAAAGTACCCACTGCAGATGAGCTCCTTCATTACATACCTGTGAATGCTGCACTACTGACTAAGCACTGCCATCTTTCCCCTCACAGTAAGGCCACAATGTATTTGAAGAGGGAGACTTAAATTTTCATCAATTGGCTTCACCACAGATCTTCTAAGACACGTATAATATCTCAGTAACATAAACCACCTTGACAAAACGTTTCAGTTCATAGTACAGCTTTGCCATGTTGCATTAGCAGGCTAACATATAATTAATTTCTTTAAGCCATTAACACTAATGCTGCTCTCTCACTCAATACCTTTTATCAATGAATTTCAGCTTTCCCTCAGTTGCTTTGTGCACGAACACTACATAACTTGCCTTGCTTATTCAAAGCATAAATCTTTAAAAGGGTCTCCAATACATACAACCTAAATACAAAAAAAATCTGAACTTCAGTTTTATTTTTCTTAAATCTGCTTTATAACTCTGTATTTTCAGAGAAGAACTCTGCCTACAAAGAAATCAAACAGCAAAAAATTAAGCCAACTCAAATGCTGTGTTCTAAACACAGTAAATGTCAGGATTTTTCAAATTAAGGCACATCCCTCCTTAAGTTAAAAAAGCAGCACAACAAGGAAAGGCACATCGGCATGGCTGGGCAAAAGGCTAAGTCCACTGCCAAGTAATGAAACAAATCTTAATAAATTCAGAATATGTATTAGAGTGAAAGCTTCAATACGCACTGGAAAAATTAGCTATTCCAAGCAGCAAAAACCTACTGTTTCACATCTTAAATTCTGCAAAACACAGTTTTAAAAAAAACAAGAATAGAGCTTTATGTAAAAAAACATCTGTTTACACCAAACGGGAAAAAATGTCTGAAAAATCTCTCCTACACCTTTAAGTCCAAAAGCAGCAGAATTACTGGATTCAAAGTTATTTTCATACCAGTGTATGAAACCATGTCTTCTCCATAAAGAAGACATTTACTAGCTGAATACGTATTTTACCATTTTCCCTACGCTTGTTTTGGTTTTGCACATAAATGATCCATATTTAGCAGACAGAGCCTTACTGCTACAGACTAGCTGCAGTTAAGAGAATGAGATGGCTCTGTAGTACCAGTTCGAAAAGAAATCTTGTATTTTTCCCATAAGCAACATCCACGCACACAGTAGTACTAGGCTCATAGTGCCCCACTCACTCACTTTTATCTAGGCAGATGGGTAGGCGTACCCAAATTTGGAAAGATGTGATTACTCATCTATACAGCTAACTGAATTAAATGTGTGATCACATAGCATATGACCTGACTGAACTTATGAAAAGCATTTCTCCTCTTCCTACAATTTCATCCTAAACTAGTACCCAAAGAGAGACTGCGTCTGCTTATTTTGTCAACCATAGGGGTTTCAGGTTCTTTTTTCTGCCTCTTTTTTTTATTGGGTTTTTTTTTGTTTTTTAAAATCCAGTCAGCTTTTCAGAAGAAAAACCTCTTACTTTCAGTATTACGGAAGAATCTCCGTGGTGAAAACATGCACGTGCTACTTTAGAACAGCTGTGTTGCTATCCACAAGAAAATACAGCAATACAAACCCACCAGCAGCAAATAAAGTTTTGTCCAACACATGGAAGCAGCTCAAACAACCAGTTTGCCCAGAACACAGACGTTTACTGTTATTGTAACGGAAAAGACAGTCTATCATTCAAAAAGAATTTTTTGAGCGTGGAATGCATATCTAGCATCTACTTCTCTTCAGAACCCACATCCAGGCAACATCACCGAAAGACAGTAGAATCATTACTGCTATTCAAAACTCCTAACTCACAGCAACCACACTGTTGCTGTGGCTTGAGAAAATGAGGGATTTAAATGAGAGAAGCTGACCTCACTTGCTTCTCTCCAACTGTTTACTAGAAGTTTCTCCTTAAGCAGCTCAGAGACCTAGATGAAAAAACCCCAGCACTCTAGACACATGAGCTTTCCAAGTGTGCTAGAACAATTTCATCATCATTTTCTGCATACCAAAATAACTAGATAATTTACATAATACTGCAGAAGACACATACGTGAGATACAGAATGAAAGAGCAAAAAGATCAGCGGCCTGGAATGCTCAGTCACATATGAAGTTCCTACTGTCTTGACATCATTACAGCTGGATACAAGCCCAGAATTAAGTCTTTAAATCATCTAGATGAAGACAACAGGTGCTGTAAGAAGCTGTTGCCTTCATGAAATTGTAATATTTTATCAAGTCTAAGGCCACTACACCATTACCTACATTACCTACACATTACAGCACAGCAAGAAGTTTTCAGAGTTTTGGGTGCAGTACCACAGACCCAAGAAAAAAAAAAAAAAAGCAATTATGACAGTTTTGCATGGCTGAAACAACTGTAAACCTCTCATGTTTATTTCCTCACGCCACTGCAATACACATAATGCATAATAGCTGTACGCGAGCAAAGAAAAAACTAGCTTGCATTTATCCACAACAGGCAAACATTATGAGCAGCTGGGCTTATCTTCACTTTTGGTTTCTGCCCAAATGACATTTTTACAATGAATGCCACAATAGGACAGACTGACCTTGCTTTCTACATATAGCAACCTCTTCTCTCAGCCATTCCAACACCTCTCCAATAAACCAGACAACCTAACATTTGTTAAGTAATTTATCTGCATATAGTTAAATATACGATGTAAATTACAGTTTAACTGGAGAAAGGCAGGCCTGAAGTCAGACAGCTAACTCCTGGAAACTTCCTGTAGCCCACAAAAATTGGGAGATTTAAGCTCTCTTGCTTCGAATCACAGACCCGCTAGCATAACAAAAAAAAAGAAACAAAACAGTCCTACAAGTTTCGTTCTGCAAATCTCCCCTATACAAGATTTCCTTCTACTACATCCGTCCCTGCCAGTCAGGGCACAAGGTCCCTACGCTACCTGGACTGTCAATCTGACTAACACAGCTAGTCTTACGTGCAAACCTAGCGTACATAATTTTGCTTGCCATTCTTATCTTTCTTATTGGAGGATATACACATCTACAGAAAATAATCTGTTTCCAAAACTGTTAAAGTCAAACTGCACACATAATATTTACATTATTCTTTACTCAAATAATCTCAACAGAGTATCCTTAACCACTTGTTACAGGCTCTCGTGGAACAACAACTGGAACCACAAGGACGAAGTGCTGTTTTTCAGAGCACCCAATGTTTTCTGCTTGAAACATCCTATTGTTTACAAACCTATTCTATACAACTATAACTTAAAATAATCACTGTTTTGTTCCAAAGGCACCGTTGTTCTATCCCTCGGAACAAAGCAGGGCACAGGTTTGCTACTTTGCTCTTTAAACACTTTTTGACACACACCCAAGACAGCAGACTCTACTGAGAGCCAGAAACAGCTTCAGCATTCTCAGTGGATGTACTGTGGGACACACAAACAGTAACCAGTGCCAAGTGGTCATCAAAAACAACAGAGAACAGTCTCAAACAACCCACCAGGTAATGCCTTGTGAACAAAACTCTTGCTAGTAGAGCAGCAAATCTACCAATACATTTAAAACTGAAGCCCAGATGTAAGCAAGCCTGTAAACAATGAGGTAATAGCAAGATTCCAATACAGAAGGTAAAAATCTTCAGTTACAAATACGTATTAAGCAGATATTTTAAATACCCAGTGGTTTTGCTGCAAGTTAAACTATTAAGAAGAGCTTTAATTCCACAGAACTGTTTGTATCTGAATGGACAGATATCATCCATATTTCCTCTGAATATAAAATTCAAAGTGTCAGAGGACTTTACGTTCTGAGTTCCCACTAACTAACAGTAAAAAAGAGATCTATAAGTACGCATAAAATACATATGTAAATTGGCTGGGAAAAGAGCTTACATACGTTTCCAGGTTGTGTAAAGCAGAAAAGACAACGTAGTAGAACTTGACATTGAGCGCTTTTCCTAGCAAAACAGAAAGCCCAAGTCTCTCTACAGACCTCTGAAAAGAACACTTCTAACACACATTGTCTCCCAACAGTCTGCTCTTAAACAGAAGTATTTGTGTTACACCAAACAAATATGTTCAAGGCACATCCTTCCATACAAGGGAGCAGGATACATAAAAAAGTACCTGCCTATCTCCATACTTTAAGACTGAAAAGTCAAAATCGGTCCTCAAAAAATCCCGATCTCCAAGAATTGTCTTCATTCAGTGGTTCATCTGAAAACGTTCTCGTGCCCTTCGAGATTTAAAAAGCCTTATTCCGGCTAGGTGGTCTCTCCCACAGAAAGAAAGTGGCTGCACAAGCGTCAGGGACGGCCGCGTCTCCCTTTCTCCCAAAGACTGGACAGGAGGATCTTTGTACTATCCTGCTCCCCTTCCCCCCGCCGCAGCTTTCCAGCGGCGACAGGGCAAGCGCGAAGGCTTTGGTGGCTAGACGCGAGCTTGGCCTCCCCTTCCCGCCCCCTCCTCCCCCCCCCAGGGCCCAGACTCACCGGATAACGGGGCTGTAGGGGCTCCGCGACCGCCGCCAGCTGCCGTAGGGGCTGGGCGACACATCCCCGCCGCGCTCGTAGGAGCTGTGCCGGCTGTAGCTGGGGGAGCGGCGGCGGCTGTAGGGGCTGAGGGGTGAGCGGCCGCCCGCGGGGCTGAGCGACTTGCGGCTCCGCTGGCTCTGCGAGGAGCGGTGCGGCGGGGGGCTGTCGTCCCGGCCGGGGCTGGGGGACGAGCGCTGCCGCCGGTAGGCCTTGGGCTCGGGCTTGTCGTCTCGGTAGGCCTTCGGCGGGTCTCTGTAGGCCGACGGCGGCTCCTTGGCCGCTTTAGTCCGGCCGCGGCGCGCTTTGCCCTCCCGCTCCTTCCTGCCGCCGCCGCCGGGCGAGGCGAGGGAGCCCTTCCTGCGGCCGTCGCTGCCGCCGCCGCCCTTGAGTCCCTCCCGGTCCGGGCCCCCGGCGCGGTCGTGGCGACTGCGGGACTTGGAAGAGGAGGACGAGGCGGCCTCGGCGGCCGCGCGGCCCGCCGCCCCCTCCTGCTGCGCCTTGTCCTCCCCCCGCCGGCGGTGCTCGCGGTGCCGCTCCTTGGAGCGGCGGCTGCCGCTGCGGTGCTCCCGGCGGGACCGGCCGCCGCGCTCCGCCTCGCTCCGCTGGCGCCCCGGCGAAGAGCCCGGGCTGCCGGGGCCGCTGCCCGCGCCCCCCGCGCCGCCGCCCACCAGCCCCTCGGACTGCGAGCTCACGTCGTCGTATTCCTCCACCAGCGCGCCCAGCGCCGCGCTCCCGCGCCGCTTCTCCGCCTCGGCCGCCGCGCTGCCCGCCCCGCCGCCGCCGCGGCCCCGACGCCGCTTGTGCCGGGAGCCCGAGCGCCGCTTGCCCCGCGGCCGCTTCCGCTCCCCCCCGTCCCCGCAGCAGGAGGAGGCGCCGGTGGCCGCCAGGAAGAGCAGGGACTGCGGCGGCAGCGGCGGCTGCAGGAGCGGGGGCTGCAGGAGCGGCGGCTGCAGGAGCGGGAAGAGCAGCGGGTGCGGGGCCGGCGGCGGCGGCTGCGGCTGGGCCGCGAAGCGCTTCCGCCGCCGGTGATGCAGCCGCTTCTTGTCGGCGGCCGCCGCCTCCGCCGCCGCGCTCCCCCAGCCCCGGCCGCCCCCGCTCCCACCGGCCGCCGCCTCCGAGGTGCTCGGCATCGAGCTCACTCACGGACGAGGAATCCGAGCCCTCCGGGAAGCCGCCTCATGGAGTGGGGGGAAGGCGGGGGGGGAGAGAGGGTCGCCGGCGCCTCGATCGCTGCTTCGCCGTGGGGGGGGGGGGGGGGGGGGCGGCCGGAGGCTCGCGCCGCCCCGCGACGCGGAAGGGCCGCGGCCTCCTTACTCCATCCCCGCCCGGCGCCGCGGGGGGCGGGAGGAAGGGAGGGAAAGGCGGGGTCGGCGTCAGGCCGGATCCGCGCCGGTTTTATCTCCTCGCCCCCTCCCCCCCGTCCCGTCCTCTTCTCTCCGCGCTCGGCGCCGGGACCGGGCGGGACGCGCGCGGGCACACACGCACCGGGGGCGCGCGGCGCTTGCGCGGCGGGGGGGCGAGGGGAGACACAGCGCCGCTCCCCGCCAATCGCGCCCGGAGCCGGCAGAGCCCGGCCCCGCTCTCGCGAGACTTCGCCCCTCCTTGCGAGGCACCCGAGCGGCGGCTCTCGCGAGACTTCGTCGAGAGCGTGTGTCCCTGTCCCCACGGATGTCGCGAGACTTCGTCGTGAGCGTGTTTCCCCTCCGCTCGGCTGTCGCGAGATTTCGCTCCCCCCCGCCCCCCCGTCTCCCGCGAAACTTCGCCCCTCCCGCGAGATCTCGTACCTCTCGCGAGGTCGCCCTCGCACGGGGCCAAAGGGCGCTT
Source organism: Phaenicophaeus curvirostris (assembly GCF_032191515.1). Lineage (NCBI taxonomy): Eukaryota > Metazoa > Chordata > Aves > Cuculiformes > Cuculidae > Phaenicophaeus > Phaenicophaeus curvirostris. Next base: position 36,252,809 of record NC_091397.1, read on the forward strand.
CCGGCGGCGGGAGGGGACGAGGTGCTGTTTCTCCTTGCAGGGACCGCGGGGCGAGCTATGTCCCCGCCCGGACGCTCAAGTCTAGGGCCTTGCCACCACCCTGCCTTGCTTGTGTTCGGGGAGCGCTGGCGGCGTGCGGGCGCTGCTGCCGGGTGCAGGGGGCAGTGCTGGCCCCAGTCAGAGGATCGTGGAATGGGTTGGGTTAGAAGGGACCAGAAAGATCATCCAGTTCCAACCCCCCTGCCATGGGCAGGGACACCTCCCACCAGACCAGGCTGCCCAAAGCCCCATCCAGCGTGGCCTCGAACACCTCCAGGGATGAGGCATCCACAACTTCACTGCGCAGGCCAAGCCGGTACCTCGCCATTCTCACAGTGAAGAAGTTCCTTCTTATGTCTAGTCTAAATCTGCCCCTCTCCAGTTGGTACCCATTGATCCTCATTCTATCACTACAAGTCTTCGTGAACGGTCCTTTTCATGTAGGCCCCCTTCAGGTACGGGAAGGTAGCTATAAGGTCTCCTCTGAGCCTTCTCCAGGCTGAACAACCCCAGTGAAGTACTTCCTTGGGGCCCTACACCTGCCCCATTCAGATCATCTGCCTGAGCAGTGTAGCAGGTATTTCATTCTGCCTACCCGTGCAAAGTGTGTTGATGTTTTCGTAGCGGCTTTCAGTGAAAAATGCTGTAGTAGAATGTAAATTACTTGTAGAAACTTCGAAAGTTGTAGAGGAAAAAACCACAAGCCCAAGCTTTCCACCTTCCCCCAGTTTGCAGTCTTACTAGCCTAAGAGCATTGCATGGATGAAATTGGCATTAGAGGCATGAAAGCCTCTAAAGCTCCAAGAGTCGGCACTCCATTTTGGAAAAGCTGTGAGCAAGATGCCATGGTGGACAGAACATCAAGTTTGCAGGGGCTTTATTCATTGTTTGAAGAAGTGAGAATGACTGTGGTTTTGAATGTTTTTACAAGAGGCACTTAAGGGTTTTGTATGTATTTCTACACTGAAAGATGTAACACAATTATTTGAAGTTTTGTCACCTGAGAAGACAAAATTCAGCAGAGGAAAGCTATGGAGATTTTCTATGAATTGAATCAAAGTGAAAGGCCTGCATAGAAAGGCCTGATAAGAAGATGTCTAAACTCTCCACCAGCTAGCCAAAGCGTGAATTCATGTCCAATCAGTGATTTTCATATGAAGGATTTAATTTAATAACTAAGTTTTAGTTCCATTTGGTAGCAACTCTGTTTTCTTCTGGTCAAGGTCAACACAAGCAAGTATCAAACTGGTGCCCACCCTACCTTACAGGATACCACACAGTGATAACAGGTCTCTCTGAGGCCTCAGATGAAGTCCGGGGCCTGAGCAGAGCTGTGGCAAGCAGGAATGTACAGCATCTTGAGATCTGCACGTTGAGAAGTGATGGATGAAGACATCCATGGAGATGAGCCAAAGTACTCACCTGCGGGCTTGTGTAAGCATAATGAGACCACTAAAATGTCATATACTAATTTCTCCCTTCAGGGAAATCTGCTGAAAGTTTGGTATTTATAATATTCTAATAAAGAAACATAACTTGAGGAATACATTTGCAATTTTCAGTTGAGCCAATTCGTGTATAGGCTGTTAGCTCACCAGAATTTACAGCATGGTTAAGTGAGATGAAAGAAAAACTACGTTTTCTGTTCTCAGGCCTCCCCCTCAAATGTTTGGAGTCTGAAAGGGAAGCAAAAACCCCCTCCAAATTCACAGGTGAAGGAAAAAATTATTTTTTCTCTTAGACAAAGGCAGTAGGTTAAATTCAAGGTTTAGTGATGCATGCGAGAAGATGTAAACAGACTGCAAAGAAAGATTTCGTTCTGGTTGAGAAAGTCCTTGGTCGTTGCTATCGTTTAATGATCAGCAGGGTTGCTAAATAGATATTTAATAGTGAACAGGTATTGGAGTGTTTTGGTTTCTCAGCAATTCAGTTAAAAGCAGTGATCAGAGGAGACCTAATAAAATACTTGTGAGGTACCAAGTTTGCTACTGTTGTGCACAACTGTCACACAACCCTGCCATAAATCTAAGAGAATTTAAGTGCTGGTGCATGGTATCACTAAAGCCATTCTGACTGAGAACATCCTCAGTCTGATTGCTGTTAATGGCAAGAGGCATAAGGCAGATTTAGGGTTACCATTTCTTTGTCCTTTGTTTTACTTTTTAAAGTCAATATAAAGCAGAGTATCTCACGTGACCAGGTCTCCTATCTGCGCATGGTTGCGAATTGGGTAAAACTAAACAGTATCCTACAAATAACATAACAAAAGCTTTTTATTTTTCTTTAGCAAGATCATGGGAGTTACACCCATTGCTAATTTACAGTATTCATATGAAGTGGCCTGGTCACTTCAGGGGAAGTGATGCCCTTCATCCTTCCTGGTTTACCCACTATACTAAATACTGTTAGTTCCCAGTCACCAAAGCAAATCCAGTGAATAGATCATGATCATAATTGACACTGGGTGAATGTCAAAAAGAGAAATACTGGGTGATTTCTGTACTGTGAACTATGGAACTTTATTTCTATGTGGGCAATGCTCTTCTTCAGCCTGACAGCGGAACCAGGAACAGGATAAAATTGGTTTCTCCACCCAATCAGCATTAGCTGAACCGCTCAGGATATTCTTCAGTAATAAAGCGATTCCTTCCTGAAACAGCCTATAGACCAAGAGAGATGCTGGAGAGTTAATCCAAGCCTTAGGATTGATCCTAAAGAACAGTTTTAACATTAATCTTATTTTGTTTCCTCTTTCTTAACCCTGCAAAGGAGAGCGGTACCCTGGCCTCCCCAGCCTCAGCGCGGGGCCATATGGCACTTTGCCTTCCTTATGGTGGTTCTTTGACTCAGCTATGAAAGTGGAGAACGGTAACGCAAGACATTAGCAGTTCAGTCACACTTATTATGTCTCCTATGAAAATGAACATTTGCTAATTTTTTCTGATGTTTAATAATACTCAGGACACAGGCTATTTTGATTTGCTTTAGTCAAAGTAGTTGCTAGGCGAGAAAAAAAAAAAGCACAATGTGATCAAGGAATGATAGCAGGGCCAACTGAAAAGGGAGCTCCAGAAGGCAGTGTAGAAAAACCTACGGCTAGGTAATTTTTCCTGGTTTTATTTTGTGTAGGCCCTAATTATTAACTTGGTGGTATAAGAATGCTTGCTGAACTAGCATCTGGGAGGAGATCACTCCTGTTACAAAGCATACTTAACTCTGATCAGGAAAGCAATTTCATTGGTTCCTGTAAAACAGATTTTGGCACTCTTACACTATTGAAAAAAACTTCAGTTTAGGGTATTTCAAGTTTTCTTCCGAAGTCCTTGACTTCTGATTTCAGACTCTAATAGAGTCTCAAGCTCCTTCTTCCCTTTATCTGCCCTCTCTACCTTCTGTGTTTCCGTGATGGGAGCTGCCGCTGTGCTGCCTGTACTTCTGCTGAGCTTCTTGAGCTGGTTTTATTTCATTAGGTATGTCTGCCATGCCATCTTGAATGTCATCCTTAGTGCTTCAAAAGTAGAATTTGTTGTTTTCCCTTAGGCAGTTAATAGTCTTCTGGCTACCTTGCGTTTACCGACCTACTAATTATTTTCTATGTAAAACGTGACTTAAAAATAAACAAACCCCTCACCTCTTTTCCACTCATGTATTTCAATACCTTGAATCCCTCCAACCATTTCCTCTTTTTCTTTTTTTCCTAAACCCAAGCAAAAGTATTTCTTCTGTCCAGGTCCTGTACATCATCCACTTCCAGCAAGACTCTTTTTGCAAGTTTGTTATTTTACTCCACCCTTCATCTCTCCAGTCCAACTCACATTTCCTACAGACATTGTCATCAAAGCATCCGTTACATACTTCTCTAGTTATGCACACATACACATACACATACACATACACATACACATACACATACACATACACACTTTCCTTTGGGTTTCCTGATGCGTGTCACGCAGAAAACAACCATGTTCATTTTTTATCTTCTTTAATGATGTCCCATAGAATGGTAAAGGAAAGAGCCTGGTAAGCTGGCCCACCTTCCATTTCAGGAAGGAAAGTCACCGTCCAAGAAGGATTACTCTGACCTAGACAATGATGCTTTTATACTTTGTGGAATTATGTTTATTTACGATCGCATTACACATAATGAAAATTCTGTGCAGCTTAGGGGTCAGTAGCAACATACTTCATATCTTCCCCATTGTGCAAAGCGCCATACTTCCCAGACCTCATCTGTGACTACTATGGAATACCTTATCTTTCCATAGTGGCCTGGAAGACGTTCTCAGCTTTGCTGATATCCTTTGCTGCTCATTGTGTACGTGAATATTGTGTGACAGTAAAGAGATTCTCCTGTGCATGTTACCAACAACCCTACATCATAGAGACAGTTGTAGAGACTGTGGATAATTACACAGCACAGATCTTGACAACTCAACATAGGCTGCAATTTCTAATTGACTCCCAAGCATTCACTAGAATTTCAGGAGCAAGATTATATTGTTTGAAGGCGTTGTGTGATTAGCAGTAGAGCGCTGGTGGTTTTGCATGTGGAGCGAGCCTTGTGACTTGTCAGAGAAGGTTCTTGACTGGAAGCCAAGCTGCTAATTGCACCAAGTTTACTCAGCCTGGAAATTGGCTACACTAGGTTGTAGAACAATTTGCCAACAGCAGTCACGTCAGTTTTGGCAGCTCTCAGCCATCAGGCAATGGTGGCATAGGATTTGACAGTGAAAACCTGCAGAAATTCATAGGTTCTTGACATAACAAAGCAGACCTGAAGCAGATTCCTTTCAGAGAACAAAATCCTTCGGAAGTGTTGGAGGCAGTGATGGCATAGTGCTAACTGTTGGATTCCCAAAGAGCCAGAAAATTTGAGATGTGTTACAACTCGTTTCTATCAGGCTTAGCGGGAAAGAGTGAATAAGAGGGCAAGATTAGATTAGAAGATACATTTTGGCAGTGGTGTCCGTAGTGGTGTGACAACCAGTTGTCTGAAGAGGTCAGGTCTTACTTGTTCCATAGCAAGCTGAAATCTTATGCCATAAGAATGGTGCTTGCAGGTATCTCTTATCTGGCAAGGTGTCATTGTATGGTTAGCATATGAACACAGTGGTAAACACTGGATGAAAACACACTTGGAAAGGTGCAGCCAAAATACTGTCAGCTCCAAAAACACTGGGGTGCCAGCTCTAGAAAATGAGGCCTTAGAAAAGGACTTCCCTGGCAGCCATCCCACGGAGGGAACTTGGGCTAACACTTAGGTAATTTAATTTAAAACAAAACAAAACCAGCACCCAAGTTCTGGATTGTTTTTCCCTCAAGTACTTTGTTGGATCTACGAGAGTGCATTGAGGCTCCCAAGAGCCTATTCCGAGCAACTGACCACCATTTTTGATGTCATACAATTGATGCAAATAGTTGCTGAGCTAGTCACCAGGAAGGAGGAGGCTGTGCTACATGCTTCATGGGCAACATTATCACTTCTTTTTTTGGTAAGATTCTCCTTGCACTTTCTTCCTTCTGTGTCCTGTCTTTGTCACCATGATGTGTAAGGTCCTTAGCAACATCCTTCTGGTGCAGGACAAGCTGTAAAGCCATCAAAATAGAGGTAGGAGGAGTTTTCACTAGTTTGAAGACTTTTATTTTTCAGCAGAATTCCTTGTAGCTTGTTTGCTGACCTGGTAGGGATCTTTTTTTTAAATTACATTACCTATGTGTTTTCATCCAGTGTTTACCACTGTGTTCATGTGCTGACCATACACTGACACCTTGCCAGATAAGACATAACTGCAAACACCATTCCTATAGTATAAGGTTTCAGCATTTTGTTGTTGTTGTTACTTGGGATGGGGGGGGCAGTGGGGAAAGGTGTCTGCCTTTTTTCTCCTAAGCAGTAACACTTAGTTAGCATACTTGCAAGTTTCATTTCCAGTCTTTCAGTATCAACCTGCTTTTTCCTCTTACAAAAACAATATCACTCCCCAAAGCAGAGAGCTAGACAATAACATTTCTGTGGCGTCTCTAATTTCTGGTGTGAATTTGATTGTCTCAGTATCCTAGGGGGCTTGGATGGGTGGGTTTTTTTGGTTTTTTTTTTTTTTGGTTAATCATGGAAGTCTTAAAAGATAATCTTATTTTTACTCTCTGAAATACAGTATGCCTTCACTCATCTTCTAACCATTTTACAAAAGCAGTCCAAGGTCTACACATTCTATCTTTTATTGAGTTGTTTCTGTTGGGCACGTTGGGGCTTTTTTGTTACTACCTCTGCCATTTATTGACTGCAGTTGTATTTGTATCTTTCCCTAAGATTGTCTGATGACTGAAGTGCTGTCATTTGTGTTTCCCAAGGCGCTGTGGAAAAGCTGGCAGGATTAAACATGCAATGTTTGTTCTTCCTAACCAGAAGAATGTTTCTAGAAACGTGGAATTTGGCTGTTAGGGGAAAAAAAAAAGAAAAAAAAAGAGAAGGATAAAGACCTGTATATTGGTTAACCAGGAGACGAGTGGATTTACCAGAAAAACGGCAGATGCAACCCATATACTGTAAAAGAGTTGAGACAGATAAATGCTGTCTTTAAGTTACTGTTAGGTAATTGAGAAGGTGTCTGTTCTGGTTATGCTTAGAGAAAGATGAATTCACAATAAGAACAGAAAAAGCTATGGACACCATCAGTGAAACAAAGATCTTAATTTAAGGGGTGACGGCAGAGCATGGTTAGTTGAGCATGACAAAGGCAAGGAGGAAATCAGTGTTCTGCAAATTTAGCTCAAAGCTAGGAAAGGAGATAAACACCTAGAAAGAACAACTGTTTGCACCAAGAGACCAAGTTAGTGCAAGCAGCTATAAGCAAACTGTCAATAACACAGCCGAGAAATGTATGGGTTTTATTCATTAAAAGAATGGGGGTTTGGAGTCATCTCCTAGTAGGAGAAACTGAACTGAAATCCAGCAGGGGATGGAGTCTGACCAGTTTATGAAATGGTTTTCACTGTTTATGAAAGTGCTGTAGTTGCCTGTGATAGTTGGACCCTGAATTTAGTGAAAAGGTAGAGCCTTTTCCATTGTGTGCCTTCACCGCCAAAACCTGAACAGTAGTGAATTAGCTTTTACATTTGTCTACCATATGAACCCTTCCCCACTGAGATAGTGTTCAGATCTTCTGCTTGAGAAAAAAAATGAAGTAGAACCCTGAGGTGGACTAATTGAGAGAGAAGAAATTCACTGCTCTAGAATGGTCATCATTAGCTTTTGTATCTGCAAGAAGAATGTTGCTAGTCCTCAACTCTCAGCAAGTTTTCCCTCTTGGAATATCAGGAGAAAATGAAACAAGATCTTCCAAAGTTTTTCCTAGGGAATATGCTTGTCTCTCTTAACATCTCTTCTCTTCCTTTAAACAATATTTCCAAAGCAACAAAAAGTTCTCTTCCATGCCTTCAGTCTTCCATTTCCTTTTTTTTGGACTTAATTGCTAACTAGCATCAAACCAAGCAGAGCTTTCTGGCTTTTCAGCCCGTGAAACATCCCTTCCAGAACAGACTCATGGCCTGCTGATGGGAGGCACTTGCACAGTCATCATTCAGCCCAGCTCCTTTGGAAAAGCAATCTATTTTCTTCCCAAAACTGTCAGGCTGGAACTTAAATGTTTGATACCAACTTCGTCCATTGCTGAAGCAGTCTTAACAATGGATGAAAAAGTATATGCTGCCTTCCACAAACTCAGAGCACATAGTCCTTTTCATCCCAGTTCACTAATATTCAGAGCAATCACTCCATTTCGTAACTCAGTATGCACTTCCTCTGCCAATGGAGCCCCCTGCTCGGATGTTCCAAGATGTTGTAGTTTAACCCGGCAGGCAGCTAAACACCACACAGCCATTCACTCACTCCTCTCCCAGTGGGACTGGGAAAGGATTTGAAAGAAAAAAAACAACCAGCACACCATAGAACTTGTGGATTGAGATAAAAACAGTTTAGTAGGACAGAAAATGAAGGAATAATAATGCTAAAAGAATACACAAAAGAAGTGATGTGCAGCACAATTCTTTACCACCCACTGACCCATACTTAGCCAGTCCTCCAGGCAGCAGCTGCCGACCCTTTAGCCAACTCCCCCTATTTTTATTCAGCATGACATCATCATATGGTATGGGATATCCCTTTGGCCAGTTTGGGTCATCAGCTGTCCTGGGGGTGTGTGTGCCCTCCTGGCTTCTTGTGCACCTCTGGCCTCCTTGCTGGCAGGGCAGTAGGAGAGACTGAGAAGTCCTTGACTTAGTGTAAGCATTGCTCAGGAACAGCTAAAACAAGTGTGTTATCAACAGTATTACCATGCCAAATCCAAAGCACAGCACTGCCCCACCTGCTAGGAAGAATATTAACTCTATCCCAGCCAAAACCAGGTTACAAGACCTTGACTCACTCAAGCATGCTGGAACCAGCTTACTGGAACCAGCTGAGGAAGCAGCAGGCAACATACACCTTCACATGAAGGCCTGCTTTGCATTTGACACCAAGCACCTGCTCCCTAGAATAAGAAGGGCAGTGCCTGGTTTGAAGCCATCGTAGCTTCCTATACAAATGCTTTGGCAAGTTGCGTTGCAGAAAAGTTTCCCTAGAGGTCAGCATAGCAAAGAGCACAAAAACAGAGACAGAATTTGCTGCTGCTGCAAGAAATACTCTGTCATCCTCCAAGAGCCCTCGCCGACATTGCCTCCGAGCTGCTGCTCTTCGGACAGCTCCCATTTCTAACATGGAAACAAAAAGTGTTCATGCCATTGCCCACCCAAACTGGGCTGAAAGCTAACATTTTTAACAAATGCTGCTGGCTGGGAAGGTGATAGGATGATCCTACAAATAAAGTGGAAAATTCTGCCTCAGACATTATGCATATTATCTTGCTCTTCAGGAAAGAGGGACTGCTTGGCCTGTGTTCCTGCTGCTCCTTTATGCAGCTCTGTGACCTTCCTTTGCCAGACTGCAAGGGATGTTTATTCAATCTAAAGTAAAGAACACACCAACCTGCTCCTGGCTATGCATGCGCATTGCATTAATGCTTGTGAGCATCAGCTTTGAAACAGAGGCAGAAAAATAAAATATAATCCTTTTTTCTACTTGCAAGCTTTGTGTTATATGTCCTTGAAAGTATTTTTGGAGCTGTGAAACCCCTGGCATTTCAGGCAAATAACAATCTTATTCAATTATAGTGAACACAGGGAATACCATAGAACAGAGCAGTTATGCTGTGTGCTGCCTGGAATTCTGCACAAGCTCTGACCTAGGTCTGAGGGCTCCATCCAGGAGAGCAGCTCTCTGCAGTGTGGGTCCCCGGCTCATCCAGGAGACAGGGGCAGAAATGGGCACCCCTACAACATTGCTCAGGGAGGGACTGAAGGCCCCAGGCTGAGCTGAGACACCGCGTCCCCCGGCCCTTTGGCAGGAGACGGTCTGGAGGTGGGGGTCCCAGGGGAGGCCGTTTTGAAAAGTGAGTGTAAAGGAGGAAAAAAAACTCCACAAGAAATGAACAAGTATTGCTCTCCTCCAAAAGGTTTGCAACCTTTTAGTTGAGGAACACGTCCTGCTTCAGACAGACCTTGATCTTTGAGCCTCACTAATGTCAGAGATGTGGGGGTTTGCCCTCCTGTGGAGCCCCATCTCAACTGGATGAACACGGGTGGCTTTCAAAACTGCACGTCACACTGTTTCTGAAAAATTGTGCAGGTGGTCAAAGAAGTGAATAACAAAGGCAACTATCAGGAACAACTAACTTTGTGATTTTGTCTTGCCACTTCTTTTCTGATTTTGCTTAAAAAATAACAAATGCCAACTGTGATAAGCATTTATGAGTGTACTAGTGACGATCTACTTGTAGTGTGAAGGGTCAAAATACTTGTGGTTTTAATCTCCTTTTATCACACAGGAGTAGCAAGATCTGAACATCAAAATGAAATATAAGGTAAATGAAAAACATGCAACATTTTCTTCTGCACTCCATAGTCATAAGGGTACTCAGGTGAAAAGACGACTGTGTTTTACAAAATATACCTTATAGGAAGGGGTTTGCTGTAAGTCATGAATTCTTCTACCTGCCGATATGGTAGCAATCAGAAGAAGCACTTAATGGACCAGCTGCAATGTCCCATTTAGGTTTTCACATTGCCCTAGTGACAAGTGCAGCCATTCCTGAAGTAGGGTGCAACATGGCCTGATCTCTTTTTGGTACAAAAAATCTGGTATTGCGAGATCGGCTCCGCAGTAGTGTCTGTGGACCACTGCCCTCCAGGTAGGACTGCATGGGCTTGTTCGTTAGCAGCCACGCTGTAGGTGCCGTATCTATAGACATGGATAATCAGTCACGAAGCTTTTAGGAAGTCAATGAAAAATATCCATGTTGCATTGCAGATTTAAATAACCCTGCAAAAGTCGAAGCGGTGGCACACCCTTATTATCATCTCCTTTGCCTTATGAATGAAAAAAAATTACTCCTCATCCAACAGCATAAGGGCAGTCAAATTCTCCAAGCTTCCCTCATGTTAGATGCAGCATAAGTCTGTCACAAGCAGCTAAGGGCACCTAGCACCTACCTCCTCAAGTCAGTTCTGACAGAGGAGTTACAACCACCCACGGCAAAGCCTGCTATCTGCAGACGTGGTGTATTATTTTTAACCACTCTTTTGACACTTCCCAAGGATATTTCAGTAGGCATTTTGGCAGTTACCAGATAAAACAGGCAGGTTACTTTTAGGCTCATTCTTTAGGGATGACTATCATTTAATGCGTTATTCTGGCAGCATTTCAGCCAACAGTTCTCCTACCTTTTTTGCACTGACCCCCCCCCCCCAATAGGTTTTACTTCACAAAATAAGCAAAAAGTAGAAATAAATACAACAGAAGCATACCACGTGTGCTGATCTCAGTTAAAGGCAGACGCCAATTCATTATTTCCAGGACAGCAGTTAGCGTCTAAAATGTAGCACTCAAACTGCTGGTTACCATCATGCCTCTGCATGACGTCCATTAGCCTGGACATCCATAAGTCACAAGCTCCATCTTACCAGGATACCCCTCCTTTGTGCCTGGGATATGGACAACCAACAAGCCATCACAACATCAATCAACAGGAAGGTGGAAAATAGATGACTTCCAGCCTTCTCCACTCATAAGAAGCACGGAAAGAAGAATAACTCTGTGTTACTTTGAGATTCCAGATCTTCTTCCAGAACTTCAGCAGAAAACGAGTGCGTGACTGCTGTCACAGCTGCTACAGTCTGTCCATGAGACTTCTCCCAGCTTGTCTCCAACCTCGTTTTTACTCTATGCTCACAGCATAAGCACAGGAGGCAGTATTAACATCATCAGTGGCTCACAGGCTGTAGTTATTTATTGCCCACCCACTTCCAGTGAGGAAAGAGAGCCAGTTCTGTGAAGGCAGATGAGAAAACACAGGTCCAACAATACTGGTGGTGCTGCCTCACCTGTTAATAAAGTAAATACCTGAAAACTGGTAGTCATGTTGCCAGGAAAGAGAAACAGAGAGACTGCTCATGTGCGTTGCAGCTTGCCACTGGCAGCAGGAGCACGCCAGAGCTTTGTTCCCATCCCTGGCATGCAGAGTTTTGGATCCTGCTCCTCATCTTAGCTCCTAAAGCATTGCAAAGCCCTTCTGAACTTTCACTTGGGTTCTAGCCACTTCCTAGTTTCTCCCTTTGCCCTCCACATGCTTCCTCAGCTGCTCATGTACAATGGCTGCTTCCCAGCAGGTGATGCAGAAAGCTGCTTGTCTCCATGCTCTCCTGCCTAAATACCATAAAAACCAGAGAGAAGTGGATGAGGGAAAAAAGTGTGATTGCTACCAAGTTCAGTAAGTGTATGTAGATATGTATTTCTAAATCAATGTTCCAGCACGTCTTCCTCCCCTGTATCCAGCATAGCAAACTGGTTCCTAAAGAATCTGTAATTAACCTCCAAATGATGCTCCAAGTCATGTATCCACAGACACCCAGGTGTGCCACCCATGATTACCTTGGTAGATGGATGTAGTTCTACTTACGCCGATGCAGCTGCAGCCACCTTTTTCACAGACCTGATGCAGCAAAAGCTGCCTCACTTACTCTCTTTGTTATCAAATGACAGCTTTTGTTCCCAGACCTGGCAAGCCTCCTGCTGTTCCCCTGGCTCACCTATCTCCCTCCATAAACGTTGATAGGCCACTGTTTTCTGCATGTGTTTTGAAATCAGCACTGCATTGTCTGTTTAATATAAAAACCACCACACTTTTCTCAAAATGTCAGTTAAGGAAAATTAAACCTGCAGTTAACACCAAATCACTTAGGAACTGGTATTTATGAAACCACAAATTCCGGCATGAGGCCTACAAAAGTGACTGAAAGTATGACACCCTATCTGCCACAGACTTGTATTTTTTCTGAGAATATTTCCAAAGTGGTTCTCATAGAAAAAAACTTCAGTGGTATATTCCTAAACGTGTATTCTCCCCCTCACCTCTGTTCAGCTAAGAGCAAAGGAAACAACTGAGCGATGAAGTATTTCCCAGGTTTTTGACACCTTTAAGTGCATTCTAGAGTCTGCTCACTTTTAGCACAGTTAGAAGTTGGGAAAATATCCTTCCCTCCATTCCTCATTTGGAAAGACCATGTCCTATTAATAAAGCTGAAAATGGGCAAATGTTTCCATTCTTATGGAACAAGCTTACCTCAGTTTGTTTGCTGTTTTCTGATGGTCTTTGTTATAACAAGAAGGGATGAATTAGCTCTGGATAAAAGGTAGCACACTGAGCTCTTACAAAATAGCTTTTTATCAAACTAATTAGCTTTAATCTACAGTTTGTTCACACACCAAACAAGAGGCTACTGGAATATTTAGGTTTTACTGCTTGACAACTGGCACCAGCTAGAGCAAAGTTTAACACCAATATTGTTATCGATTAACACTGCACAAGTATTTTTTAAAAAATGGAAGTTTATTCATAATCTTTCAATGGCTCAAATAGCAAATAAAAGGACAGGATAAGGCATCAGCCAAGAGAAGTTTCACATGTCCGATGGCTTCATAACACCTCAGTCCCCAGTACACAGGTTCCAAAGCAAAGTCACAATGTTAGTGGTTAGACTCCCTGGCTAAATAGACCCAAATGAGTACACAGTAAGATGAAGATTGGCTCATTTGCCATAGTTACATGAGTAACTTTAATTCTGCACTTGGCAGTCTACTAAATGCACGTACAAAATTCCTATTGATAAATATTTAACACGACAAATATAACTTCTAAGACTTGAGTCCCTAAAATGTTTGTTAGCATGAAAGTTAAATATTACCTAGTTTGCTTGAGCACATTTTAAACTGTCAGTTATAGGCTTACACATGTATAAAAAGTATAACAGTTTGTGAAATTGATCTAGCCTGCCTTACCCCAGAGGAGTTCAAAACCCTCAAACATTCTGGTATATTTTTAGCTAAGATGCAGCATACTAACCGTGTGCTAGTGTTCTTGCTGTTCTGAGGCAACAGAGGCAGCATGTTTTACTTGGGGATTTTGGATGCATACGGTAAATATTTTCTGTATTGCAAAGCATGTTTGATTGCTCCATATCAACATTAACGAGAAAAAATGGCTACAGTGTTCCCCATTTGAAAATCAACATAAACTGAACAGTAAAAAAACCAAAGAGCTTCAGCATAACACACCATGTTCCCATCGCTGAGTGTTAGGAACACAAAAGAAATTAACTGATGACACCAGAATTTCCCAGACAACATCTTAACTCAAAACATATTAGCATTAGTGAATCAGCTCCACTCCACCCAACTCCAGGGAGTTAAAACCCAAGGAACATCTAAACAAAAAATCTACTTGCAAAAGGAAAGTTTCAAGGTACCAGTGCGTTAAGTTTTAAACAACTATTCCAGACTTAGATGTGCCATAGGCTTATGACTTCTGCCTTTTATGTATTCTGACTTTTTATCTTTAAGATACCGTATTGTTTACCAAGTTACAGATGACAGAATATGCTCTGTATTATTCACAATACCAGGGTATTGCACACATTTAAAGAACAGACACTGCTAGCAGACAGTTAGCAAAATCATTCACATGACCACACCCTGCAGAGAGGGCAGTCTTGCACTGATGCGCAGGGAGAGTCTCCATGCAACAAAGTTGAAAATACACCCTTGATTAAGCAACCTGCTATGTTTAGATTTTAAAATTAAGGCATATTCAAATGTTTCCATGTAAAAGATTACATCACTCTTCTAGGTTAATCAGGTAATGCAGAACCATATATAATTTTCCCCAATGTAACTGTTCGCATATACGTTATTCTTTTCTAATTCACATAACTCCATGGCAAAACAGCTGCATACCGCTTTGTTAGGTATCACGTACACAATTGTAATTTTCAAGGCAACAAAGACAAGATGAATTGACAATTACCAGTGATAAAAAAGTATGCTTTACAAGAACCCACAAAGTGATACTTCCCCCCGGTCCCATTCACTACTAAAGAAAAGACTCCCTATGAAACACTACATTCAGAAGAAATGTGAGAAGGTAGGCAATTATGAAATGGACTGAACTTTGCTTCTCTTGAAGCCACATCATTTTTTTTTCAGTGAATTTGACTTTCAGTGCAGCTCCAATTCATGCTTTTAGTGGTACATTACAATTTCCAACATGTTAGAATAATTTCAGTCACTTAAGCCTTCAAGGGCATGCTTATAAATTATGGTTTTAATTAGTACGGTCAGGGTAGGAAAGGACTTCAAGGTTTTGATTATAAAATGCAACATCTTTCTCTGATCCTCTTAGCTAGGCTTTTTCTTTTCTTCTTCCCATTCTTTTCTTTGCTGTCTTCCATTTTCCTGGCTCTAATTTCTCTCATTAAATCAAAAAACACCTAAAAAAAGATGTAAGAACATAAATGCAAAACCAATCACAGACATAGAACTTAAAGCAAGCTATCACTGATTATATTAATTCCAGCTATTAAGAATAAGGTAATTATATGCAACCAGTTTGAGCAAACAAATATTAATCCAACAAATCTTTCACTGGTTTTGAAGTTCATATGATACAATCCTGCTTATTTCATGGTACCATAACGTCCCCTTGTCCTTCTCATATTTGCTTATGAATCCTATCAGATAATTTTTCACAAGGATTGAAGAGTCACACTAAAAAATTTTGGCTGGTGATGAATTATCTACATCTTACTGAGGAGACTAAAAGAAATCAGTTTGTTTCAAGTATTTTCAGTGATGAGTTGTAAAGGCTGAAACACTGAACACTTCATGATCCGCAGTGTCCCATGATGCAGGTCTAAACACAAAGTGACTAGGAGAAAGAAGAATCAGCATTTCCCTTAAAGCAAATCAATCATACAACTGCATAAACAATTCTTTAGATCAGGCAATCTCAACTGCCATCTTACAATCTCAAAGCACACGTGTACTTCATTTTCATCAAGTGGTTTAGTAGGAAACAAAAAAGACGAAGCTGGAGATGCATCAATGACTTGTTTAAGAAAGATCCTGCTGTCAGTTAAGGCTTTATGACTGGACTGCTTAAAGCTACTTCATTCACTTGAGAAGCAGATCTTGACTTGACTTACAGGAAGCTACAGTGAATAATCATTTTATCTTTATAATTTTATTGTAGGAAATCAGTTCAGCAATTCTAAGACTTTTCTCTCTCAGAAGATTTTTCCTAGTTATGTGTCAGGGGACTTCATCCTTTTCTGTGAAACACTGACAGTGCAGGGGTCAAAAAACTCCTCTACAGAGCTCAGTAGCTTATTTGCAATGACACTAATCTTTTATTGACTGCAGCAAAAGCATCAACCTTCATTACCTGGGATACAGAGAAAATCAATGTAACTAAATATTTCCATCAAGAAATAAGATTGTCTCTAGATTGCTAAGTTTGCCTTAAGCTACTTGCTTGTAGTATTCGTACTAACGGTACGATGCAACCGTCAACTTGTTTCAGCACCGATACTGTAACTACAGTATTTAGCTGCCTGGGGTATGTAATTTTCTAAGAAAACGCTCAGTGGGTCACCTTTGCCAAAGTGACTGGACACCTATTGTTTTCCCCAACCCAGCAAACCCACTATTCTGGAATTTAGAGAAGCCAAATTTCTTAAAGAATAGTAACGTAAGTTCACATAACAAACCTTGCCACTTTGGATGCGCCACAGCTAAGAATACCTGGTATTTGCTAGTGCCAACAAAGCCTCACATATGCATGTTGAGCCCTGATTCTATATGATATGTGATAATCTGGATTCATAATGCCACCATCTCCAAAAAGAAAGCTGGTGCTCTCAGCAGCCTATCACATGTGTGCAAAAGCTATTGATTAGTGAGCTATTAAAATATAGACATACACACAGACTTTTTCCCCCAGCTGCTAAATGATAGCAAAGTGGATTTTGAAGAGCTGGGAATTCCTGAATGACGATAACAGGTAGATGTTGACTACAATCATGCACCAAATCTAAAAGACGTACTAGTTTTTTTAATAACAGCAACAAAATCAGAGCTGTATTCAATGAGACTGTATTCTGCTGCATTTAATTGACTTAATTTTCTCCGCAGAACACTATTAAGTTCTTACTGTAGCACTGAACAATCAGTTTCTTTACAATGACAACTGACAGGAGACAACAGTCAAGTTTAAGTTATTGCAAAATAGAACTCACATTACAGCTGTTGTTTAAGTAAGGATTTACATTAGAAAATTTTTCAATGTGCGATCAAGTCTGTCATTAGCTCCAAAAGGAAAGGTTGGCACACTGAACTAAACTTATTTCTTTTGTCACACATCTGCTACTATTGTAGTCTACAAGACTGAGTGCTACTCTGAATTCTGTATTCCAAGAAGTCCTGTCTTTTAGACTTACAGCTGAAATACTTACAACTATTCTTGGATGATCTTGGAGACGAAGATTCCCTGTTTTATCCCCAAAAACTCATAAGGCACTTCTAGGCTATTCAAAGCTTAAAAGAATTCATCCATTTTCCATCAAAGCAATGTACAACCAGGCATCTGATTAGATGAGGGAAGAGAGGGCTCCAATCCCTCCCTTACCTGTTTTTGTAAGCTGTTTTCTTCTAGCTGATGATCAGATAGCATTCCTCGCTGTTCAGAAGCAGACTGTCTACTAGTTATAGAAAACACAGTAACAAGTCTAGGTCAAAGTAACTGAAATAAGGTATTGTACCGTGTCTCCTTCCAGTTTAGGATGTGATAAACTTGTTATGCCTAACATTTTCACTGATCCTAATGGCTACAAACTGAAGAGGGGCAGATTTAGACTAGACACAAGGAACAATTTCTTCACGATGAAGGTGGTGAGACACTGGCACAGGTTGCCCAGGGAAGTTGAGGCTGCACCATTCCTGGAGGTGTTCAAGGCCAGGTTGGATGGGACCTTGGGCAGACTGATCTAGTGGGAAGTGTCCCTGCCCATTGCAAGGGGAGTTGGAACTGGATGATGTTTAAGGTCCCTTCCAACTCAAACCATTCCAGGACTCTATGATCCACATGAAGTCACCTTCTCACAAGCTAAGGGCGATAAGCTCTTGATTTAAATTTCACAAACGTAACTGCTAATACAATGAACAAAGCACGACCACAGAAAACAAGTAGAAAGTAAAAACTGATGGAGAGATTCTTTGTATTGAGTCCAGTTATTACCTTGTCAACATTAGCTCGTGTTTTTGCAGATGTTTCCACATAGTTAACATTCCACTGATCAGCTCTGTTTTTTGCTTCCTCTACAGAAACTTGCCTTTTATCTTCCAAATCTGATTTATTACCAACTAGCAAAAAAGGAACATTCTCATCTTCTTTTACTCTTAAGATCTGCTCCCTGGAGTAAAAGAAAAAAATAAACAAAAGAAAATTAAGCTTTGCATGGAATACTATACTTAGAACATAATAACTCTTCCATCTTACAGTGAAAACCCACTTATTGCTTTTTACAAAGCTTACGTAACAGTAAAATCTTAAACCTCGTTATAACATTATATGAAGTACAGACAGAGACAGCTAGCTAATCCTTCAGGAGGAAGAAGGAGGCGAGCCAGGAAGAAACAAAAAGGGTAGAATGAGATTGGTTTAAGTGAGAATTTATATTAATAAGGCATTCCTTTTAATAAAGGAGTTACTTGAGAGAATTTACCACTGTCTTTATATTAGTATGTTACTATCATTTTTAAGCTATCCAAACTTCAGGTTCACACTTGTTTTTTTCCTAATAACAAGCATGTGCTATTTTTAATGCTGATAAAATGGTCTATAGTACACCAAGAGAAATCTCTTCCTTCCAGGAATCTTAAGTAAATTATATTCAGTGTCTGCAGAGATCTTCACTCAGTTCTAAGCCAGTATAAAGATACAAATTGTACATGCATTAGATTTTCCGGGACAGACTCTTCTATTTGAAACTAGGATGAAGGATTTAAAGTTGTAAGTGAAACTCAGTACCATAAATGGTTTGATACATAAGCCTTCAATGGTTAAAAAAAAACCCCAAAAACCAACAAACCCAAACCATTTTCTTTTAATTGGAAATGCATTAAAAGTACCAGGAAAAGCAGTTTCCCTGAAGACTGATATTCTCTATTCTGTCTCAGAAAGGAGTATAAAGTTCACAGTGAAATGTAGCCCTGTATCATTGAGTAATTTCTGAAATATTGACAAAAAAAGCAGAGAAACAAATTCCTTTTGCTGACTGAAGCGAAACCTATCGCCAGATTTAAAGCTGAATGGAGAAAAGCTGAAGAGAGTTAATTAATTGTTATTCTATATGGCCTTGATTTGGTGTATGGTAGGATCCTCCTGTTATTATGAAAAGCTCTGAATAGTATGCAGTCTTGTGGAGGAAGTCTACTCACAGGGCTAAGAAACTGCAGATAGCCAGTAATTTTTTTTATGGCAACAAATATGTACTTAAGTCAGCTTGTAAAACCACATTTCTCTGAGATGTTGCTAAAGCAACATTCCTTTCTCCCCCACAAATATCAGTGCAAGTATTTTAACAGGGTCCACAAGTACCCAAGTTAGTTAGAATAGTCAGTGGATTAGGAAGGGTGGCCAGAAGAAAACTCAGTGCACCACTGCAGTATCTGTGTAAACAAGACCTCTGATAAAAACTAGTAGCTCTCAACACTAATTATTCAGGCAATGCTGATTTCGCCTTGTAAAGAGTTGATCTAACAGCAGTTCAGATGACATTCTCCCTTAAGCCCTCTCTGAAGGCTGATATCTCCTAAACAAGAAATGTCTAATTCAGGATATTCCAGCTAGAAATCTAGAACTTAAAATAAAAAAATCATTACAGCCAGACCATTTTTACTCAATGAAAGATCACATTTTATCAAACTGCCTTTCAAATATTTAAAGGCTTTGTCATTGCAGGTCTGCCTTCTACTAAAAAAAAATGACTTGGAGCAATAGCTTTGCAGAGCACACGAGGAACACCATTGAAAATATTGAATAAGCAAACAGCTCTCCTGTTGGAGTTCTGCCATTCCAGCAGAACAAAATCTCATGAAAACAATCAAACAGCCAAATTCTTCTTGTTACTTTCTTTCCTAACTGTCTCTTAAGCAGAATTCCCTCAGGCTGCTCAACAATGCCAAAGGTATTTTAACTGACCTTCACCAGATACTGGTTACTCTGACACAGAGCAGAAATAATGTAATTTTTCTGAGTCACATCTTAGCATTTAGCCTTCCACAGTTTCAAAGGCAACTTGAAAGTCACTTTCAAATTTAGATTGAGGAGAGTTTTAATCTCTTCACTGAAGGGATTTTTTCCTCCCATTTTTGCTGTATCAGCATGTACATTTTCAACACTCAACTTTGATGGAAAAAGTAGTTTTTCCACAGCCACAGCATATGGTGTATTTTGAAGCATTAATTGAATAGGTCATTTTGCACTCTAGAGAAACTCAACTACACTGAACAGTCTTTCACTGTTGACAATACCTAGCATAAGACTGCAAACCAATCAAAGCCTGCCTCTCCCTCCCAAAATATATAAACACACACACATAAATATACAAATTAAAACGAAAGAACACCACAAGAGGAAAACCTCACTTTCTCCCCTCTCCACGCATCTTCCTCCTCCCTTCGACATAATATTAAACATACTTAGTGCTAATTAAGTTGAAACGTGACAGTATCTCCGAGAAGTCTTATCTCAGTGGGATGTGGAAAATGTCTTTCTACATTAGTTTCCTTGATTTTCCATCAAATGTTCTCTCCTTTTCATTCTAGTTCAAACTGGTAAAAAAAATAAATCAAATATCTGGTCTCTTTTGTCTATTTTGAATATAATTACAAGTGATTTAAACAGGCTTTCTCTCTCAACAAAAATGAAATACCTGTAATATACTGCCGGTCTGTTACTATGACATTGGCTTTAATAAGCTATATGCCTAAAAATCATCTTAGAAAACCCTATCTTGTTAAATCTTTATTACATCAGAAAGATCCAGTTCCAAATTTTGTTTTGACCACATTGCTCCCTATTAAGTAAAATACTGACTTTAATGGGAAGAGTGAATGCTATGCAGAACTCTAAGCAGGACTTTTGTCTTGTAAATCCAAAAATTTACATCAGTATCTTCTACAGAGAAAAAAAATCCATCCAAGCAGAACTGAAGAGACAGGTTTAAAGCAAGCCATTACACAAAATGCATAGCTACTACAGCCTATTCAGATACTTCTCATATCTGTTGCTCACAAAATCATCAAGAGGTGGAAAGACTTGTGTTGTTGATACTATGTTTTTCACTTTCCCAGAAAACAATGTGCATACTTCACATTGCCTAAGACTTTTCAGACAGACCTCACCAGCACCATGTTCTTCTGTGCAGGTTTCAATGGAAATTTGGTCGCGTCATCTTTATAACTACGAATTATTCTAGTATAGCAGCTGGACATGCTGCTACAGCTGCTGTTTTATTCCAGGTGGTGCTTCACACATTAAGAGAAACACAACATAATCCTCTATAGGAAGCAAGAACTGAAAACGACAACTATGGGGAATATGTGGTATTGTACATACATTACTTGCAACCACACAGTCTATAAGCAATTTTTCTCACATCTGTTACTTTGCACAGCAGTATGCCTACTCACAAACACTACTTCTAAGTACAAGTGCCAAGCAACCCTGGTTAACAAAGGGCAGAAACCTTCCAAATGTTGCTATGTATCTGTTCTGTGGTAATCGCCTTTTTGGTATTCACAAAGACAGCAGCAAAGAAGTATCTGAAGTAGTACAGATAGCAAAGGCATCTGTTCAAAAGATTACGTGACTATAGTAAGAGCTGTCATCCAATCTGGACTATCATAAGGATACTAAGAAAACCAACCAAACAAATCACTTGCAATTACCTCACTGTAATTTGAATAATTACCTTGCCTTGAAACTTACCTGAAGTCTGCAGTCGCTGCAAAAGATTCTAACTCTGTAATGGAGAAGACGCACAGAAAGCCTTCTCCACTTCGGAAGTAGTTGTCTCTAATTGCAGCATAGTCTTCCTGCCCTGCTGTGTCCAATATATCAATTTGAACTTCTTCCCCGTCCAGAACCACCTTTTTCCTGTAGCTGTCTGCTTTGGTGGGCTCATAATCTTCAACGAACTAGAAAAAAAACCAACCCGTCATGATACAAACCCATGCCTGCGTAAGGCAAATGCCTCTATTTGCATATAAGGATACAACAAACTTCTTATATGGTTATACAAACTAATAAATAAGCATAGGTATTTATGCTATGAGAAGTACTCAAATGATTCGTAGTTAAAGCAGGCTTTCTATCAGCCCAAATAGTTTACAGGTTTTTGCTTTCTTCTGCCTGGAAGGAAATTTTGGAGGTAACTGCAAAACATCAATGTCTGTGCACTGCACAAGCCTCTGCTTCTGGTCAAGTACAACATCTGGCTGAATTCCATTATGCTGTCAGGCAGTCCTGACTGAATATATTTAGTATCAATTTTTAAAGGATACTGAAGCCATAACTTCTGCGTGTTAATTTTAAGAATGACTTTCACAAGAAAAAAAAAAGGAAACAAGTAATAGATTTTCTTGCCTTTCTTCAACAGCAGCATAAAAAAATGGAAAAAAAAATGGTCATCATTTCAGGTATTGTGCAACTCGCCTAAGTGAAGAAGCTTTGAGCTATAATACCTAAATAAGTTCTAATAGGTTTAGTGAACAATGAGAAAACATACTATATGACAGAGCATCTAGTTGCTCAGAAGTCTGAAAAATGCCAAATTACTCCTTCATAGCTATCTCTAGAGGGCAAATGGCTAATCTCAAGAAATACTTTTGTCCAATTTAATTGCTGACTTTCATACCACATCAAACACATTTAGGCCTTTTCAGATAATAAGTGTACTAATGAATGCTTAAATAACATAGCAGACATCTCCTGAGATACTTTCTAGAGCAGGTTCTTACCTCATCGTACATAAACTGTAGTGTTAAAGCAGATTTTCCTACACCACCGCTTCCCACCATGATGACTTTGTGTAAAGCCAATGAATTCTGTCCTTTAGGCTTATTTGCAGCCATCTTTGGATTGCAGAAAATTCACAAGTATAAAACGAAAAAAATCTAGAAGAAAAATATTGCTTCATTAGTTTTCTCTTTGTTCTACCACATGCACTGTTTAAAGTGGATTTGGTTTAAATCCCCACATATCTAAGGGCTTAATTTCAGTACTGTTATATTCAGTGAAAGCTATCTGCTTTTTCACAGGAAGCCATTCCACAAATTACACCCCGCTCATCTTTTTTTGTTTGTAGCAAAGGCAAAAGAAAGCCTTCACAATTGGGAAAGGGCACAAATGGTTTCACAGCATCAAGTGCAATTAAGGGAAAAAATTTACATTTTGGTATGCAGTGTTTTCTTTTAGAGACAACAGTATTTATCAAAAATTCTCGTTAGTTTACTAAGCAAAAATTAAAAGGAGGAAGATATAGTGAGCCAATACCATATAAGAAAACATGAGATATGACAGCTGCAGCAGAAAGAAAACAGACATTTGAACGAATTGCCAGCTTAAATAGCAAGCACCAAAACACAGCAGCAGCAGCAAGGATTAACCACTCTACTTCTTCAGACAAAAGCAAGCAAATGTGTCACTTACAGCCTAAAAATACCTAGTTTCAAGAAGTCAATCAGGAACTGAAAGAATAATTTAGTTTATGCAGAGTGGAAAGATTCAACTTGCTCTCCTAGGCTACAAGTGCCTTTATTCCATATATTTAGAACAGTTGTGTCAGTCCCACAACTGCTTGCTTAAACAAGTCTCTGCACCTCACCAATACCTAAGAGCTCTATGACAGTTAATTCATACAGCCAAATGTGCTCATGCACAGGTACAAAATGTAACAGTTTCATTAGCTTTTCTTAAAAATATCACATTATCGTTCTAGCAGATCTCCAACTATCTTCCCACACCTTTGTTTCTTTCCCTACCTATCCCAACAGTAATAGAACAGTATTTGTGTTACATGAAGATGGAATATTTTGTTTGATTGTGCAGTTCCTAAGACATAGTAAAGTCCCCGCACAGTGACAGAATGTACCCTCTACCAGAGATTTAACAAGCTCCGATGTCCAAACCCATGACATCTATGTTACAGAAGACTTAAATACAAGAGACATCTATGATAACAATTTAGAACCTCATGTAACTTCAGATCTTGTTAACTGGAAAGCTGAAAAAGAGCACATTCACATAGCAACACAGTTTAGTTATACACAGAACTACCAAATAATACAGCACAGTAACAAGATACCACTACATCACTACCTTTACCCATCATGATCATTTGACAATCTCACACTAAAATGATACCCTTCTGCATAATGCATCATCCTAGTGTGCAGCTTAATCAGAATGGGAAGCATGGTGATTTTTCTAAAACTTATATGAAAATCCCTAGTTGAGGATGTGCACTAATGTTCTGTTAGCAGTAAGGCAGTTATGTGTAAAAGCAGGTTGACTGAAGCTTCATTAGAGATTAAGCCAATTTTAAAAAACAAAATGAAACCCCCAAAAACTCAAAATCACAAACAAAAAAACCAAACCGGTGTACTGGTTTTGGATGGGATAGAGCTAATTTGCTTCAGAACAGTTCATGTAGTGCCATGTTTTGGATTTGTGTTGCAAACAACAATAACACATAGATGTTTTTGCTATCACTGAACAGCGCTTACCCAGAGTTAAGGCCTTTTCTGGCTCTCATGCTGCCCTGCTGGAGTATAGGCTGGGGGTGGACAAGCAGTTGGGAGGGACATGGCTGGGACAGCTGACCAAAGGGATATCTCATGCCATAGCTTAGCAATAAAAGCTGGCAGGGAATTCTGCCAGGGCTACCATTGCTCAGGGACTGGCTGGACATTGGTCAATCAGTGGTGAGCAATTATTTAGTTTATTTTTACTAATCACTTGTGGGTTTTGTTTGTTTGTTTTAAAGCTTATTAAATTGTCATTCTCTCAGCCCATGAATTTACTTACTTCTACCCTTTCAATTCTCTCCCTATCCCACTGGCAGGGGGGTTGTAAGCAAGCAGCTATACGGTGCTGAGCTGCCTACCAAGGTTAACCCAAAATCCATGTGAAAACACTCTCTGGATCACATTAGTAACACTGCCCATTCTGCTGTCAAATAATTCTGAAAATGCAACTGAAAGTTGCTTACATTGTTTTCCCCAGAAAGATTATCTAAGTGAAATACGCATGAGTAAGCTACTGCACTAATTATAGAGATAGACTGGAGAAGGATAATTAACATTATGTTACATTTTCTGTTAAAAAGGAGATGTATGACAACAAAAAATAAAATATTTCTGGTTTGGCCACAGTAACTTAAAAAGAACCATTGCTTTATTTTGACTGAAGAGGGAGTATGAGAACATGAAAATAGCCCCAAGCCATGTATACATTTTCAACCTACTACACTGCATTTTTAAATACTCCACATTGTTTTGTCCTTGCACTTTTCTTTTAAAATGAAAAATGTAACCTGAAAGTCATGCTTGGTTTTAGTATGTATTTCAGACTAGGCATACAATTCCTTTGAACTCCAGTCATGAACTGACAACAGCTCAGTTTGTCAAATTTAGATTACAATACATACTCTCAGAAGCACAGAAACCGAAGCACTAGCATACCTGAATATGGCCTGTACTAACCTTACTAAGGAATAAAACAGACTATTCTTCTGTAAGTATTTCAATACCAAAACATATCCAAATGAATTCAGCAGGCCCTGTGACAGGTGAGTTCGCGCAAAATCAATACTTTATCTGAAGAAAAAAAAAATCTAACACACAATAGTAATGTTTCACCGTGATATTTGTTGTAAATTAACTTACCAGCTTTACCTAGAGCGAGCCATGTGAAAATACATATTTTACTAGGAGTTGCAATTCAACAAGTAGTGTCCCAGCGTGATAAAGAGAAGCTGCCACTTTTTGTACTTTGTGCAACAGTTGACACATACTGGAAAATCCAAAACAATGTCTAACCAATAAGATCCCTCTAAATAAACAAGTTAGTGACAATGCTCCTTTTCACTAAAAATTCTTTAACCAAAAATATTTTGTGGCAGCCAGTCATTTTCAGAAGCCTTTATAACACCCTTTCAAAGAAGCATAAGAGACCTGAGGAAAAGGAGGAAACTCAGAATTAAAACAAACTTGTCCAACCAGTCAAAGCAGTATCCTGAGTAGAGTCATCAATAACTGTCAGAGAACAACGTTCTAGTAAGATATTGGAGATATCACAGACTTCAAATCTTAAAAATAAGCTTGTTCTCAATACTCTGCCACATTTTTAATGTGAGGAGCCTGAGGGAGGTCCGCTTGCTCTCAAGTTCTTCACAATCCAATAAAGACATAATGCTGGTAAAATTCAGGCCTGCTGAATGGTAGAAAATGTGAAAGGCAAGAAAGGGAAATAAGTTACCTAGGAAGCACACTCCAATAGCATGCAAATGACAACCCAGAGATACTGCTTCACAGCAAGCACTCTGCCAGTAAAAAACCTTCACAGTGATATGTTTCAAGCCACTGCCACATACTTCTACCTGCTTCAGTAAGCTTTCAGAAGCAAAGATCATAGATTCCAATTTTAACAGTAAAGCACCTGAGATGAATTTTCATGCAAAGTTAAGGTTTTCCACCCTTAATTTATGTAGCCTGACTTATTTTTGTAAGTAGTATTAATTTGGGTCATATCTAGTTTCTGAAATGCCCTACTTCATGATAAAACTGACAGACTGTGGCAAGAACCCTATTGCACGAAGCTCAAAAAGGCATCCTTTCATATGCTGTGCACTGTGATTATTATTTTTTTTAACCTTCACAGAGCAAAATGTTTGGGGGTCAGAAGATAAACACAGGCTTATCTGAAGTAGAATTCTACGTTACAGCAGAAAGGTTCGCACAGAGCCAAGTAGGGTGTTGTCAACGTCTGATTATCCATTTACACATGTCAGCTTTCCACCACACCCACTGGTAATCCCCATCATAGCAATACAGCTGATGACATACATGAGGGTTTATTTCTAAAGGGTTCTTTGTGTAATCATACAAGCTGGAAGGGAAGTGAGAGCTTAACTGACTCAACAATATACCGTCATACCTTTACTAGGAAGGGTGAGGGCACTGTCTAGTGACCTCACCTCTGCTGCAGATAAATTCCTAGGAAACTGTCTTTTCCCAACATGCTTGAGCAGGTAAGGGTACAAAAAAATGAATTTCAGTGGCTGCTCATCCAAACTAAGCAGTTCTCAAAGCTCCAACAGCTCCTTATTGCCTACTTGCAGTTAACCACCCCCGTGATTCTGTGCTCCATTTCATGGCAGGCTTCTAGTTGGAGCCAGGATTATTTTTGCAGAGCCAGGTTAGGGTACAATTAGATTTAATAGGAACTGCAGGAGTAGGAAATATAATTCACGTTAGCATCAGTAACGGCATCTTGTCCAACAGTCTAGAAATCTGGTCAATGGAAAGAAGAGTAGGTAACTAAACAACTTAAGATCATCCTACATGATTAAGGTCATGTAGCAACAGGAACTTGTAGCTGAAGTTGTAAAACTGTTGACTGTCTTGAGTGACTGGCTTCTATCTCTATCAATGTTAACTTCTCCAGAGTTTCATACCTTACACAGCAGGTCCCCTGTGCAAGAAATACAGTTTTGTCTCTAATCCCCTATGGGTTTAAACACAACATTCAGCTCCACCCACCAGAGGAATGAGCTAATTCATTCCTGTAACAAAACTTGGATGCAGTAAGCATCATGTTAACTTCTACATAAAGTCTTGGAGCATAGAGTAGTTAGTTATCCAGACCCACAAGAGTAATAGAGATGATCAGGTGCCAGCACAGAAAAAGGTTTTCTTTTCCAGGGACAATATTTTCAGGGAAGATATCTTTGCAGATACATGTACAGATGAATTAAAAACCAAACCAAACAAAAAAACCCCAAACCAATCTCATGAAGCAGGAATCCTTGATCTCTCTGCATTAATCTATTTTGTCCTCCCACCCACTTCATTAGCTCAACAAACTGAGACCTAAAAATATGACTAAGGGTGAAAAACCTTATGGCTCTTGTCCTTTCACTCCTTTTGCTCATCTGATTAAATTCAGAAGATTCCTCCTAAGTTGTCTTATTTCTCAGATGGCTTTTTTCTTGCAGAACAACTTGCTCCAAAACAATTAATCAAACCATGCTTCCTTATGTATCTGTACCATTTGTCCTTTGCAACCCTCCTCAGTGCAATAATCCTAACATTCACACACCAAAAAGGAGTAAAATAAAAAATCAGCAAACAGTAGCTGCACACCAATCCAAACAGGGCAGCAAACACCCAACTCCAATTGCTACCTTTCCTTCACAGGGAGCACTGGCATAGATTTCTCCAGCTTTTGCCAGCAGTACATATTCAGGAAATACATGGCAACAGTCATATCCAAGACACCTAAACCTCTGTTGAAATGTACCCCAAAACTGGCCAAGAATTAATGAGAAACAGAGCATATTAGACTAATTTTCTTAGAGAATGTAACTACAAGAGGTCAAGAGGCTACCCTGTCCATTTTGATTCCCTGGCGTCTCGTAAATGCAACGTTAATGAAAGCAGATCAGGGAAGCAGAAGCATCACACCAAAGGCGCAACACTACAGGCACAAATTCAGCTGGCATCTTCTGCAGTGCTATACATAAAACTGAATGCAGGCTTTGTGAAAACGCAGTTGTCATTACCAGGAGGACTTTGATTTGCTGCAGGCATTTGTTTGAAGGGGACTAGTTAAACACAGCTTTGTGTTTAAAGATAGTTGGTACAGTTACTGTAGTAGATTCTAGATAATAAGCAGGGATAGTGGTGCCTTTCTTCAGTTACAAAACAATGTATGTTATTTTTATAGCCCTCATAAAACTATGACATCAAAACTGAATTCCAGTTAGTTTCCTTTCTTTTCAGAGGAGATAACATAAGGATTTGCAAGACTGTCACATTAACCTCATTACCCACTCCCTTTTATGATGAGTAACTTTCTTCCCTGAAGACTGTTTTATATAATAAGCATCAATTACAACCGCTAGGTGATACATCACAACACCTGCTTTTACTGTTTTTTTACTGAGTTAGAATTTGATACATTTGAAGGAATAGGAATAATTTAAGTAAAATATTTGAGCTAGCTACCTGCACAATATTAAGAACTACAGTTAGCATGCTTTGACCCGAGTATTTCCAGGAAGGCAAAGTATTGTATCAATCACTTGCTGAACAACTGAAGAAAAATTTAGTCATGGAGGTTCATGTTCCTCTACACAAATAATTCAATAAATCTTCTTAACTGAAGAAACTACTACCTGCAGTATTTTGTACTTTATGGCTCCAGAAATATTTGCTACAACTGAATTGAAAAGATATAGTAATTATTTGACAGTAACCTCATCTTCTAAAGTAAGTTTGAATACTCGCCACAAAGTGATTCACAACTCTGCTGACTCGCGTGGCCTACAAATTACAAGTTCAGCTTTCTGAGGAAAAAGCGCAGGGCCAAGGATATTTAAAAGCATCAACGTATTTCATGTCCCCAGGGACCATCAAGCAACATAATCTTATCTGTTATTAAAGGATCACAATTTCATCCAGATGCTTCACTGATTATTGAGTCCAATAGTTTCAGTTTGGTTAACAACAGCACAATTATGCTTGAAAATGTATTGCTTGAAAATGTTCAGCATTGACTAGCATAATAGATGCAAAATATCTGGAAGACACCTCAGGAATGACTCAGATATTCCTGCAACAAAAATGTTCCTGGAAATGGAGGGAGGCAACTCCAAGCAAGCAGAGCCTAACCCTCCCAGCAGATGCTTCCAATTACAAGATTCAAACCAGATCAGCAGAAATACCCCATAACCCAGAAATAGAATACATAAGGACACAGAATGGGATATGTGATGCCAGCTGTTTTAAGAACTGGAGGGTAAGGAAGTTTTTTTAGGTTAGATCAGCATTATTGTAATAAGTGTCATTTCATGTCTTGAGATTAACTGGTGTTTTTATTACAGATTAAATATGCAAGATCTGTTACATTGTGTGGAGCTTGACATCAGTATTTTATTAAGGTAGAACAAATATTTCAAATACTAAATACTCACTATAAATTTTAAGTAGTTACCTAAAGAAAGAGGAAACTGAATCCAACCATTCAAACCTATCTTAGAGTCTCAACAAACAATGAAACAGGCTGCCTGAACATCAGCCTCAGAACAAGTTAGAAACACTTTCAAAATAAGTCTTTTCCTTTCTCCTGACAATAATCCCTTGACATAAACCTGTTTAATTAGGAATTAGGAGTCATAGCTTACCATGACTTTTACAAGCAGTTAAGCCACATTCAGAGTTTAGTAAGAACTCTTCTTTCCAATGCTTTCTACTGCACACCATAAAAGATGGTTTGTCTCTCCTATACCCACAAAACAAATTTCCTAAGGTGACTACACATACACTAACAAAAGCAAAGGGTAGAAAACTGGCTAAAGTTCTATCTCTCAGCAGAGGCAAATGTCCTCAGGCAGAAGACCTACATTTTCCAGCTTCTTGAGACAAGTAGTTCAAATTGTAATCCTATACAGGCACTGAAACTAGAAGAAACCACCAGTGATCTCTTCACCAAGTAACAGAGGCCCCATCCATCCTATAAAACACATCACACTGCTATAAAGCATGGTGGCCCCCACACACTCACAGTTGTGTGCTCTTAAGAGATCACTGCAGGAATTGAGATCCCTCCAACAAGAAGTCACTAAAACACTAGCAAACAGTGAACAAGTTTATGGCCTTCTGGCAGCCTCCCCAGTGCTCCACACGGCCTTAGTGCCTGTTTCTGGGCACAGCCATGAACCACGCAGCAGCTTCTAAAAGTGAGAACAGACATTTATTCCATATGCTTTAAGTCATCGCTTCAGCATTTTCTTACCAAAAAGCCTCCTTGGCATCCTGCTGGAAGACTTCTAGGGAGGCACTTCCATAAAGAAATTTCTTGAAACACACATGGAACAGCAGAACAAAATCCTTACAAACAGCAGAAACAGTCTGGAACAAAATCAAGGTCTTAAGATTTTAAACTTCACAGTATACTGAAAAGAAAATTAAGCAGCTACATTACTGTCCACATACAGAGCTGACAAAACACACAAGACTCAAGCCCAATCATGTGTGTCTGCAAGGCTGAATCTGCCAGTCTGACTGATAACTCCCATATCCTTCCTTCCGATAGCATTGGTGTTTGTAACAACTAGGTGATAAAGCAGTTCAGAAGTCACTCTAGACAAAAATTAACCTATAGTGGTTTTTGACAGATTAGCTACCTAAACAAGCTTGTTGGCAAAACCAAAAAAACACACAGCTGAGCATGGAGAAAGCAGAACTGCAGCACCTCCAGCCCATAAACAATATGGAAAAACACCACAAGTGCTGTGAGGTTCCTCAATGACAATTTAGCACCTGTTGAGGATATCTCACTTTCTATACATTATGTGATGGAAGCATTCTAGATATTTGCAATGGTTTATCTAGACTGATCCAGAGAGAGTGGGAAAAGCAGTAAACTCAAGCATAGTACTTAGGTTAACACCAGCAGCAAGCTTGTTTTCATAGTTCAATTGACTAAAGTTACACTGTAAAGTAGTTTCGGTAATTACATATTAACATGAGTCTACAATATTGTTTCTGTTTCCTCAAGTTAGCTACTTGGTTTGTGCCCTATCTCAGTCTATTCTGATCACCTAGACAACTTAGTTTTCTGAGGCTGACAGTGTTGAAGCATTGCTTTAACACGAAGTGTAAGAGTCACGACTTCTCTCAAAATTAAATTTCTAAACACAGAGCTCTAATTTGGAATACTAACAGAGCACATTCATTTTGTATTGATTTAACATTATATACCATGAGGACAGAATTAACAGTAGTGGCAGTCATGGCAGAAGAATGAACAACTACGTGTCACTAGCCTGCCAAAGCTATCCATGCTAGAGACTTGCAGGGATCCAGAGGCAAGACAGATACTATGGTACTTCAGCCAACTTCCTAGCATACGTGAAACCGAGGAATGAAAGAAAAACAAGAGGGAGACATCTGCAAAAGAAGCTCCCATACCAAATACCCATAATCAAGTCTCTTGACAAAAGTCAAGTTACATTCATTGGAGATGCCATCTAAAGCAGCTGCCACTACTGAATTATTTTCAGCATTTGATATACAAGACACTTCCCCACTGCCCCTTTGATAAAACGAAAGGGGCAAGGCACAGCCTACAGTGATGAATTTTATGAACACAAGATAAACAACTCAGAGTCTTAAGCTAGTGCTGTTCAACTAAGGACTGATGGAAGCACTTCACGGACACACTTAAGCTCATGTCACCCAAGATGTACTAGTTACAACCATTCCCACCCTGTGCTTCAAGTGCAAGAAAGCAGATTTGGAAGCTCTTGACCAGTAAGTCAGGCGCTGCTCACACTTGTACAGAGCTGCTGTTTCCAGCCTACTCTGGAAAAGAACAAAACCAGAATTCCCTTGAAGGCGCTATGCCAGAACTTGCAGTGTGAGCCTTAACACATCACTTTTAGTAGTTCAAGAGTACTGCCTTCAAAAAGTTTCTCACAGCACATTCAGTATCAGAAAACAAGCTTTTTTGTCAACCACACATGACAACATCCCTGTGTCCTTCTTGCCCCTGTACACTTACACTTCAGATTCCACTAAAGAAATTTAAGGAATATTTAAACGTAAACATTTTGACTTGGCCTGATGAAATAAAATCTTTGAAGTCTCTATAAGGCTTCCAAAAGACATATTTGAAAAATATAAGCTTGCCAGAACAAGTCCATAAATCAAGTTTTCCTCTAACACAAGTATCTCATTAATTGTTAACAAACTTATAACCTTCCTTTACTTCGAAATCAACAACATCACATGTGCATTTTCTAGGAAAAAAAACCCGGATATCCATATGATCACTTTTTACAGAAAGAAAAGATGACTTAAGATCCACGCTGGCTAAACCCCAAACTCCACCAAATAGTTTCACTGCTTCATAGGCAGGAAAGTTAACTTGTGACAAACATAGAAACAAATGGTATCGCTAAAGCAAAACCAAGCTCCTGTTAGGCTCATGGCAGGCCGCCCTCAACACTTAAGGAATGTACGGGATACCATCCGTGTATTGTAGTTGGTAGAAGCAGTCTCGTTGTGTTGCAGGCATCTTACTTCACAGTGAGACAAGTTCTGATGTTGATAGCTCAGGGAGTTTATCCTGCTCAAAACAAGTTATTTAGCTTCGTTAGCCATATAGTATTATGGTGAAAACTCACAAGAACACCCTGAAATTCTTTCAAGGTATTAGCACAGTCAGAATGAACACAGAAGCCTTGTTTGAATAACGCTCCTATGAAATTCTTGACATAGAAAAAGTATAAGCTTTCAAATAAAGCTTTTTTGAGGTAGGCACGGACGACTTCTGTGCGGTCAGTGCCTAGCTGGATGAAGTTTCAACAAAAGCAGAGGAGGAATACCAAAATACGCTATCCTTCACATTTTATTAGCAAGGTTCTCACAATGAAGGGTGCAAGGAACAAGTGCTCCAGGAGGTGCAAGCATGTTTGTATTAAAGAGCACAGCACAAATGGTGCAAACACACAGAACTGAACACAGATCATTAGCAAGAGATAGCAAAAAGCTAGTACCACCAAATTCTCCATCTTGTCTTCACAAATACAGGCAAACATTCTCTCTCCCCCCAGGCAGACTGCACCAGCCAAACAGAACCTAATAAGATAAGAGCATGTTGGATTTTGCATTTAAAAAAAATACTTCTATTCCTCTAAGGAATCATCCAGCTACAGGAAATAAATTTCATTAGTGAAATCTGACTTGGCAAAGTAAGTTACTCCATTCATTCTATGACTTTACCATCTGTTTACTACCCAATTACAAATGTGTAAGTACTATTTTTTTTTATTGCAAGAGCGTTACTTTTGTAGCCATATTTTGTTCTGATAACTTCTCCTGTTTACATTCTATGCAGTGCAAATTCCTCCTCTGAAAATCCTAACCATTCTTCTCTTTTACTCAAGAGAAGATCATTTCATATGCATGACTCAATGAGACTAGTTTGCAAATACACTTGTAATTAACCTTTTGAGCAGGTGATTCAAGGACACAAGTGGTCATAGACCTGATGTCACATGTTAATATAGCATTCTTGAAGTTAAAATAGCTTCATGTGATCCCTCCCCATTTTCAGATGTTGTTTATTCTAAACCCACTAAAACTATGATTTGAAAAATTGGTAGTCCATCTAGCAGATCTAGAAGACTCAACCAAGCAACTGTTTTTGAGTGCAATACATGCTTGCCAATCATCTGATACATGGCAGAGTTTCATGACTATTTCATATATTATGGGCATAAAGCAGGCAGTGGCTAGAAACAGATGCCGCTCAGTTCATGAACTTATGAAATTATTAATATTCAGGTTAACTTATCAATTTCCACATTACGTGCCAGTGCAAGGTGGTTTTGATCTTGCCCTGCTTAAAATACTGAGTAGACTTTTTTTGCACAACCACAGAGGACATGTCTGAGTTAAATGCTCTAAAATTGTAAAGTAGTAACCTTTAATTTGTTTCTATTTGAATACTTTTAGCTCTTATTAGGAACATAATTCAGAATGTTGCAGAACTGTTAAATGACTTGTATTCTTGTAAATGTGGAAGTTCTAACAGAACAAGATATCTAAAAAATCTTCTTTATGCAGCAATGTATGTGAAAATCATGGATCAGCTTCTTAACAGTCTAAAATGAATGCTACACTTGCTTCTACCTGGGTAACTAGGCAAAGTGGCTATCAAAAACTTCTGACACAACCTAACAGTCTTAGAAAAAGCATGCTTATCAGTGGCATACTACTGCACATCACTAGATGAGTTTCAAGCTTGTGTGTGTTTTCCTATGGCCAGACACAGAATGTAAAAGCTAAAGACACTCCAGGTGTGGTCACAGACCAAATCCACTTTATTTTAAAGGTCAGACTCCCTGGGGAAGAACTACTACAGAAGTCTGTCAATGGTGAAATCTTATCTTCGTCAAGATTTAATTGATTTAATTCTACACACATTGCAACACTAAACACCACCAAGTGTGAACTGTAGTCCCTTCTGTACATACACATTTCTAAATTCCAGTGAGAAGTACATGACCCAATACCCTTTCAATGTTGCATGGTATAATATAATATCTCCTCTGGCTTACAAAACCTTCACTACTGCTGACTTACAAAAACATTTTATTTCCAACTGATCACTTGCATGCTTCCAATTCAGCTGTGGTACTTCTAAAAGTATAAGTTCTCCACAGAGTCAGAAGCTAATTTTACAGCTTTTAACTCGAGGTGTTTGTTTCTTAATGCACACACACCCCGAGTTCTGCATAAAGTCTGGAAAAGCTAGTGTTGTTAAAACTCACTCCTGTTGTTCAGATTATGGTCAGCATGGAAGATCTTAGTCCACTGAGAAACAGAATTTAAGTTCCTGAAAATAACTCCTTCAAAGTAGTGACAACCCATCTATGTAACTATGCCATCCTGACTGGGTTTGTTATGATCATTTCATTATTTGATCATATTTTATTTCACTATTCATATATTTTTTAAAAACATCCTAGTATTTGGCCACAAGACTGTTTCTGCTTCAGTTTCTCCTCCCAGAATGACTTCCCTCTCCCCCCAAAAAAGTCTTCTCTCCTACAATTGCAGTAAAACTTATTAGAAAGATTACAACAGAAAACTTTGCTCCTGAAGCAACAGATTGTTTTCTTTGAGTTTTCCAAACTCTACTTGAGACCATCAGAACTAATTTGCTTTTGCAATGCTCTTCAAAATACTCCATCCTGAAGAAAGTCACTTAAACTACGCATGGTCTCAGTTCTCACTCACACCCTGCCAAGAACGCTTTTATTAGATTGTTTCATGCTTCTAATCATTTTGACTGCAAAAACTATAAAGCTCAACCTCTGCAAGACATAAAATAAAACAGATATAGGTTAACTTTCATATAATTTTAAGAAAAATAGTTGCTGTTCTGCTAAAGCACATGCCAAACCAGGTTATCTAAAAAGATAAACTTTTCCCAATAAGATTCAATGAAAAACTTTAAATTTAGAGACAGGACAGCAAAGAAATTTCTCAACATAAAAATCAGGATTTTAAGGTTTTTTAAATAATTTCAAAATCAAGCATTTCATATATCCCTCTTTCG